>NC_052158.1:103083057-103384369 GCF_902713615.1 Scyliorhinus canicula
GTAGAGGCACTAGTTAAGGAATTAGAAGGGGATCAGGGGTTATGGGGAGAAGGCAGGATAATGGGGATGAAAAATTATCAGTCATGATTGATGGAGCAGACCCGACGAGCCAAGTGGCCTAATTCTGCTCCTATGTCTTATGGTACTACAAATCTAATGCTATTTTTGATAAATGCTTATAACTTAAACCTGAAAATCTTAAAAGACCACGTCCTGTTCTCGATTAATTCCACCCAAGATTTCCCTGTCTTTTCCAGGATCCATAGGGTTGTTTCACTTCTTCTGGGACCAAACCAAGGCGTGCCAAAACTCCTAGGAATTCACTTTACTTCCCTGCAATATTGCTGCTATTCTCCAAGGTATATGATTCTTTGGGATGTTTCCAGCAGCATTCAGCTAGGTGACTCGCTAATTCTATTTAAACACCTCACAATTATAAACAGCCCAGCTCATGCATGCCTTCACTGCCTTCTTGCTTGGCAATCTACACTTCCTGGCAGATTTCTTTCTCTGTTTGCTTGAAAGCTGCTTTCAGGCTCCCAATAAATTTCCGTGAGAAAGCATGTAGATAAACACGAAACATGAAACAGCAGCTCCCCATTTAGCCCATCTCCATAGCAACATAGCATACTCGGGAAGTTCTCAACAGAAATATTAATTAATTATCTTAAATTAGCCCATTTAAAAAAATGACCTGTTAATTCTTTTATTTTTGATAAATTTAGAGTACCCAATCCATTTTTTCCAATTAAGGGGCAATTTAGCATGGCCAATCCATCTACCCTGCACATCTTTTGGGTTGTGAGAGCGAAACCCACACAAACACAGGGAGAATCTGCAAACTCCACACAGACAGCGATCCAGAGCCAGGATCGAACCCGGGACCTCGGCGCCATGAGGCAGCAGTGCTATCCACTGCGCCACCGCGTTGCCCAAAATGATCTGTTAATTCTGTGACCCACATTAATAATTTATTTCTCCAATGGAGTTAATGGCCCTCTTTCCAGACTTGCTGTAAACAAGAAAACCTCTTGTTTACAAAGGTTCTTTTAGCTTCTTTGATCTGGGAACAAGATGAATAATTTAAATCCTTTATTGAAATAACTGTGGACCTCCTATCCTTACCAGGAGCTCTGGAATGGGTCATCCATTGTTTAAATTGGCTCACTTTTAACTTTGACCTTATTAAATAAAAATGGGCTAATTGCCCCAGATTTGTATACTAGTAATTAACGAAATACTTCAAGTTATCTACATTAAAATTCAATTCTTAAACTAAAAGTTATTTCCTAAAACAAATAAATTATGAAATCAGATATGAAGACAAGGAATTGGGAATGGAAGATGATCAAGTCATTCTCCCAGAAGGGTGACCACTATTGGCTGGGGAGGTACCTTACAGAAGATCAATGATTAGGGAGCATTGACCTGATATACAATCATTGGAGATGCTTCACATGAAAATAACTGTGTTGATGGGGAAGCTATTACACCCATCTGCAACACATTGCAAGCATTTACTATTTCATGTGTAATACCCTGAAAAAGGTGTCAGTTCAGGGGTTATGTGATGAGAAGGTGACTGTAGGAAGTACCAAGGACATTGATAGTGGTAGCTAGCACTACTGTAATTGATGACTTCCGGATCAGCCTTGCTCTGAAAGATTTACAGGGCTTCCAGGACTTAATGGGGCAATTCAGTCTGATCTCACACTGACCAGTGGTGCATCTGAGCCTGTGCCCAGGGTCAGAAAAAATGTTTAATAGACAAGGAGGAGTCTGGAGAGTCAAATAATGGTATATTTCCAAAAGGAGAGTTGCTGGGACTACTCTGCAGCTCAGCTGCTACATGGGCCGGTTTTTATGGCAACGGAATAATGAGCCGCTGATGGGCCAAGGCCCCTCATCTGGAGAGCTTGTACTCCATGAGGCTCATAGGGAGATTAATCGGGTCATCCCTGTGGATCTCATGGGGGTTATAACATCCCTCCACCCGAAGTCCGTAAGACTCTCTGAAGAAGGGAGTGCAGGAGGATGTCTACTTCTCTATCACAGCCTGCACCTCCTGTGGCTGCGGGGCGAGGTCAGGGCCGGGGGTGGGGGGGGGGGGGGGGGGGGGGGGGGCTGTAGAGTGACGGAGAATGTAGTTTCCATGATGACCGTTTGGAGAGTACAGCTGGCTACTGATCCCCAGAATCCTCGACTGCCTGGGTCTCCATCTCAAAGTCCAAGTCCACCACCTCTTGCATCTCGGTGTCAGGGCCCCCAGGTGGCCATATCCCCAGGCCCCATGTGTCAGGGCAATGTGTCTGGAAGATGGTTCCTCTAGTGGGGTATGTCCCAACACTGGCTCCTTTTACTGAGATGATTAAGATGTTTCTGCACTGTCCGCTTGCAAGTCTTTACTTGGCATGAGGCTGGTCCGGTCTGTTGTATCACAATCCAACGGACTTACCTGAAGTTCCGGACGTACACTGGGTCCCCTGATTAGAAACCTCTGGTCCACCTCCGTTTGCCTTGGCCTCGCCTTAGCAGATCCTGACCACGTTGCACTCTCCCGCTAATATTAAGGAACATGAAGCTGAGGTGGGTCCCGAGCCTCTGGGGCATCAACAATTACACCAGTGCTACACCCATTGTGGTGTGCTGCATGGTTCAGTAGTTTAACAAAAAAAACGTGCTAATCTCGTTTCCATGGATCCTGTGGTCTGTTTCTTCATTCCTCGCTTGAAGGTCTGTATCGCTCGTTTGGGCAGCCATATCTGGGGCCCTGCAGATGTGCATCACCCTGTCTGCCTTCACAAAACGTTCAAACTCATCACTGGTGAATGGGGTACCATTGTCCATGACTAACACCTCCGGGATGCCATAGGTACTGAAAAACAGCCATGCCTTCTTGACAACAGCCTTCGCCGTGGTGGAAGACAGCCGATGGACATCCAGCCACTTGGAATGGGCATCTATCATGAGTAAAAACATGGTCCCTTGGAAAGGCCCAGCAAAATTGGCATGCAGGCGCACTCAAGGCCAACCTGGCTATTCTCACGGAGGCAGCAAGGTGGCTGGAGGGAGCTTCTGATGCTCCTGGCATGTGGTGCATTGTTGGGCCTGTCGTTCGATCGCACCATCCAGGCCAAGCAACCACACATAGCTGTGGACCAGCATCTTCATTTTTGACACCCCTGGGTGTCCGTTGTGTTGGTCCTGGAGTATGGCCTCTCTGGCTTGGCTTGGGACCACAACGCCAGCCCCCACAGGTGGATGTCATCTTCCACACAGAGTTCCTACATCTTGGCTTCAAAGGCCCATAGTTCTTCAGGCCGCTTCCGTTGCTAGCCCATGTAAGACAATGTGCCTTACTTTTACCAGTACCGAGTCCTGCGTTCAGTCGCGTATCTGGGCAGCGGTGACCAACAAGGTGTCCATGAAGTTAAGTGTTGAAATTACTTCACCAGCAATTGGTGATGACAGGTTCGTGTTGGCAGCGGGAACCGGCTGAGCGCAATCTGCGTGCCTGGGCAATGCTTGAAGACGCACCCACGCTACTAGCAATAGGGCCCATTGCTGTATCTGAGCAGATCCTATTGGCGGGTTTGCCAGCCCCAGCAGAGGATTGTGGTCGTTCACAATGATGAATCGACACCCAAAGACACATAGATTTCTTCACCGCGAATACGACGGTCAGCCCTTCTTTTCCGATTTGGGTGTAAATGGGTTCTGCAGCAGCCAAAGTTCATGATGTGTATACGATCGGTCTTTCCTGTCCATCAGCTAGGAGGTGGGATAACATTTCCCCAATTCCGTAAGGCGAGGCATCGCATGCCACCAAAAGGGCTTTAGAGGAGTTGTAATTAGTCAAAAGCCCCGGCGACATTAGCTGCTGCTTTATCCTGGCGAAGGCTTCTTCCTGGGGCGCTCTCTATGCCCATTCTTGCTGCTTCTTCAGCAATGTGTGTAGTTGAGCAAGGGTGACTCGAGGCCAATAAATTTCCCATAGTGGTTTATGAGACTTTGTCGTGTTTTCCGGAGTCGGGGCTTGTTTTATCCCATCCTCAATGCCAATTTAGTAGTCAAGGAGGAGCCCAGGAATGAGAGTTAAATAATAGTTAATTCCTAAAAGCGGAGTATTTACATGCAGCAGTCCAAATCCCAGCCAGGACGACTGCAGCTCGGTTCCTACCTGGTCCGGCTTTTATGGCAATGAATTAACAAGCCCACCGATGGTCCTCCGCCCCTCAGAGGGGGAGCTCGTACTCAGCGAGGCTCACAGGGAGATTAATCGGGTTGTCTCTGTGGTCTCATGGGGGTTATATCAGAATGCTAACAGCCTTTCATGAGAAGGTCAATGCACTGCCTTTTTTTCAGCCCTTACCAATGCTCGCATGTGAAGGAGATTCAGGCTTGGATCCAAACTCCTTTGCCCAAAAGGGAGATGACTGGACGGCAGCGTCAGCTGTTTGTTTGTCAAGAGTCACTTTAATTCCTAAATGCTGCAGAAGGATGAGCCTAACCGCCCATCGCTCAACCCTATATTTGTAATGGAGCATGTCATTGAACCTGAGTAAGTACCTTCAGCAAGGACAAAGTTGTAGTGCTAAGATGTAGATGTAATTTGAATGTTTGAAATTGTTGACTTCATTTGGAAAAGACTATTAAATATATATTTTTTAATTTTGTGACTGCATAGAGCTTAGAGATCATCGGATTGCAGAGAGATCTGACAGATAATAGACTGAATAAGGAAACGTATTTAGCATGACTCACGCTCACTAACTTTGCTGACCTATTAAAGGAGTCCATGAGTTAAATAGTTAAATACTGTTGACTCCAATAAATTCAATCCAATACAGCAAAATTAATTTCCGGGATTTTCTGTCCCCCTCCCCGTTTCCTACCCTGGATGCGGCGTGCCATTGGTTGCTGGTGGGACCCCTTATGCATGGCTCATCCACACTGGTACCAGGGAACCTGCTGCCAGGGTTTGACTTCGGAGGGACTGGAAGATCCCGCCAGTGGGAGGGGCCAGAAAATCCTGTTCTACATTTCGCTTCTGAATTTGTAGAAAAATAGATCCAAAGGCAAAGAAACAGAAGACAGTCAACTTTAACGAGCACTCACTTTCCTCCCCAGTATAGCTTAGTTGTTATCACCAGGCTTGATCGTCTGAAAGAAAAAAAACACAAAATTATCTCAATCACATGCACAAGAAAAGAACCCCAAAATCTAGCTTGGGCACTTTTACTGTTTCCATTGAAGACTAAACGGATTGTTATAAACTTTAAATCAGCCATAAATATCTTAGCGGCATCAACGGTATCACTCACCGTTAGCAGTCTGAGTGTTACCTTCATGAGTTTTGATTTGCACAGTTCTATACCTACTTGTATGGGATCACAGCACAACGTACAACAATAGGATTCTCTCCCGACCTAAATTGAATGTTTGAGTCTTCTACACAATCTTCTTTGAAGACCAAACAAACACTTGAGATTAGGCCGGATATACATCAATAAGCTGCTTTATCTTACAGTAAAATTAATTATATACAAATAACACTTGCAATCAAAATCATTTGATTCAATTGTTACAACTTTGCATCATGTGAAAGTACACTGTATGGAACATGTCACATTTCCCTTAACATCTTATTTGGTTTGGAAAACTATAAATGTATTACCTCTATTCAAGAAAGGAAAGAGGCAGAAAGAGGAAACTATAGTCTAATACCTGTCATTGGGAAAATTCTAGAATCCAGTATCAAGAAGGTAATAGCAGAACCTTTCGAAAATCATAATACAATCAGGCAGAGTCGACACAATCAGGCAGAGTTGACAGAGTTTTGCAAAAGAAAAATCAGGTTTAACAAGCAGGATGGATAAAGGAGAACTGGTAGATGTAGTGTATTTTTATTTCCAAAAGGCATTTGACAACATGCCACATAAAAGGTTACTAAACATAATAACATGATGTTGGAGAGATATATTAGTGTAAGAATACACCCAGGGGGATGGGAACCGATGCAGGAAGTTGGAAGGTAGTAAAACAGGGACAGAAGCAAAAGGAAGTAAGGGGAAAAGTGCAAGGCAGAGAAGACATAGTCAAAAATCTAAAAGGGCGACAGTACAAGGTACAGTGACTGAGGGGAGCTCAGTGAATAGGCCCAGTAATAACAAAAGGAATAAAACTGGAGATGTTAAGATTCAAAACAGAGGTAAAAAAACCAACATAAGTGTACTTTACCTGAATGCTCGTAGTATTTGGAATAAAGTAAATGAGTTGATGGCACAAATCATCGTAAATGACTATGATTTAGTGGCCATTACTGAAACATGGTTAAAGGATGGTCACGACTGGGAGTTAAATATCCGAGGGTATCAAACTATTCGGGAGGACAGAGTGGATGGTAAGGGAGGTGGTGTTGCTCTGTTATTTAAGGATGACATCCGGGCAATAGTAAGGTGTGACATCGGTGCTATGGAGGATAAGGTTGAATCCATTTGGGTGGAAATCAGGAATAGTAAGGTGAAAAAGTACTGATAGGAGTAGTCTATCGGCCACCAAATAGTAACGTTATGGTGGGGCAGGCAATAAACAAAGAAATAACTGATGCATGTAGAAATGGTACAGCAGTTATCATGGGGGATTTTAATCTACATGTCGATTGGTTTAACCAGGTTGGTCAAGGCAACCCTGAGGAGGAGTTTATAGAATGTATCCGCGATAGTTTCCTAGAACAGTATGTAATGGAACCTACGAGGGAACAAGCGGTCCTAGATCTTGTCCTGTGTAATGAGACAGGATTGATTCATGATCTCATAGTTAGGGATCCTCTCAGAAGGAGCGATCACAATATGGTGGAATTTAAAATACAGATGGAGGGTGAGAAAGTAAAATCAAATACTAGTGTTTTGTGTTTAAACAAAGGAGATTACAAGGGGATGAGAGAAGAACTAGCTAAGGTAGACTGGGAGCAAAGACTTTATGGTGGAACAGTCGAGGAACAGTGGCGAACCTTCCAAGCGATTTTTCACAGTGCTCAGCAAAGGTTTATACCAACAAAAAGGAAGGACGGTAGAAAGAGGGAAAATCGACCGTGGATATCTAAGGAAATAAGAGAGAGTATCAAATTGAAGGAAAAAGCATATAAAGTGGCAAAGATTGCTGGGAGATTAGAGGACTGGGAAATCTTTAGGGGGCAACAGAAAGCTACTAAAAAAGCTATAAAGAAGAGTAAGATAGAGTATGAGAGTAAACTTGCTCAGAATATAAAAACAGACAGTAAAAGTTTTTACAAATATATAAAACAAAAAAGAGTGGCTAAGGTAAATATTGGTCCTTTAGAGGATGAGAAGGGAGTTTTAATAATGGGAAATGAGGAAATGGCTGAGGAACTGAACAGGTTTTCTGGGTCGGTCTTCACAGTGGAAGACACAAATAACATGCCAGCGACTGATAGAAATGAGGCTATGACAGGTGAGGACCTTGAGAGGATTGTTATCACTAAGGAGGGAGTGATGGGCAAGCTAATGGGGCTAAAGATAGACAAGTCTCCTGGCCCTGATGGAATGCATCCCAGAGTGCTAAAAGAGATGGCTAGGGAAATTTCAGATGCACTAGTGATAATTCACCGAAATTCACTAGACTCTGGGGTGGTCCCGGTGGATTGGAAATTAGCAAACGTGACACCACTGTTTAAAAAAGGAGGTAGGCAGAAAGCAGGAAATTATAGGCCAGTGAGCTTAACTTCGGTAGTAGGGAAGATGCTGGAATCTATCATCAAGGAAGAAATAGCGAGGCATCTGGATAGAAATTATCCCATTGGGCAGACGCAGCATGGTTTCATAAAGGGCAGGTCATGCCTAACTAATTTAGTGGAATTTTTTGAGGACATTACCAGTGCAGTAGATAACGGGGAGCCAATGGATGTGGTATATCTGGATTTCCAGAAAGCCTTTGACAAGGTGCCACACAAAAGGTTGCTGCATAAGATAAATATGCATGGCATTAAGGGTAAAGTAGTAGCATGGATAGAGGATTGGTTAATTAATAGAAAGCAAAGAGTGGGGATTAATGGGTGTTTCTCTGGTTGGTAATCAGTAGCTAGTGGTGTCCCTCAGGGATCCGTGTTGGGCCCACAATTGTTCACAATTTACATAGATGATTTGGAGTTGGGGACCAAGGGCAATGTGTCCAAGTTTGCAGATGACACTAAGATGAGTGGTAAAGCGAAAAGTGCAGAGGATACTGGAAGTCTGCAGAGGGATTTGGATAGGTTAAGTGAATGGGCTAGGGTCTGGCAGATGGAATACAATGTTGACAAATGTGAGGTTATCCATTTTGGTAGGAATAACAGCAAATGGGATTATTATTTAAACGATAAAATATTAAAGCATGCCGCTGTTCAGAGAGACTTGGGTGTGCTAGTGCATGAGTCACAGAAGGTTGGTTTACAAGTGCAACAGGTGATTAAGAAGGCAAATGGAATTTTGTCCTTCATTGCTAGAGGGATGGAGTTTAAGACTAGGGAGGTTATGTTGCAATTGTATAAGGTGTTAGTGCGGCCACACCTGGAGTATTGTGTTCAGTTTTGGTCTCCTTACTTGAGAAAGGACGTACTGGCGCTGGAGGGTGTGCAGAGGAGATTCACTAGGTTAATCCCAGAGCTGAAGGGGTTGGATTATGAGGAGAGGTTGAGTAGGCTGGGACTGTACTTGTTGGAATTTAGAAGGATGAAGGGGGATCTTATAGAAACATTAAAAATTATGAAGGGGATAGATAGGATAGATGCGGGCAGGTTGTTTCCACTGGCGGGTGAAAGCAGAACTAGGGGACATAGCCTCAAAATAAGGGGAAGTAGATTTAGGACTGAGTTTAGGAGGAACTTCTTCACCCAAAGGGTTGTGAATCTATGGAATTCCTTGCCCAGTGAAGCAGTTGAGGCTCCTTCATTACATGTTTTTAAGATGTGGAGATGCCGGCGTTGGACTGGGGTGAGCACAGTAAGAAGTCTTACAACACCAGGTTAAAGTCCAACAGGTTTGTTTCAAACACGAGCTTTCGGAGCACGGCTCCTTCTTCAGGTGAATGGAAAGGCTTGTTCCAGAAATGTTTATATAGACACAGTCAGAGATGCCCCGGAATGCGAGCACCTGCAGGCAATCAAATCATCAAAGATGCAGATTGATGATTTGATTGCCTGCAGGTGCTCGCATTCCGGGGCATCTCTGACTGTGTCTATATAAACATTTCTGGAACAAGCCTTTCCATTCACCTGAAGAAGGAGCCGTGCTCCGAAAGCTCGTGTTTGAAACAAACCTGTTGGACTTTAACCTGGTGTTGTAAGACTTCTTACATGTTTTTAAGGTAAAGATAGATAGTTTTTTGAAGAATAAAGGGATTAAGGGTTATGGTGTTCGGGCCGGAAAGTGGAGCTGAGTCCACAAATGATCAGCCGTGATCTCATTGAATGGCGGAGCAGGCTCGAGGGGCCAGATGGCCTACTCCAGCTCCTAGTTCTTATGTTCTTAATATGTTTGAGAATTTCTGTATAAGTTTGCTTAAAGAATGCCTGAAATTCACTGTTAAATATGTATTGCTAATGAAGGAGTTTACTGTGGTTGTGTTTACCTTTCATACATGTAGATTTCTCATGAGTTAAGAACAGTTGTACGCCACTTTTGAAAATAAATGAGGCCCTGAAGCAAAAACAGATGTACGACCAAATATCCTGGGGCTAAACACAGGAGGGTCACAGGAGAAATAAAACATAGGAATTAATCCAATGGGACTTGGACCAATCAAAGACTTATCATGCCTCCTGGAGACAAATCAGATACCTCAGAAGAATCAGGCATGAGGGCAATTGCTGTGCAACTGAAGGATATAATCAGGTTAAAAACCATTAACAAGAGAAATCTCTTTTGAAGTGGATCAGTCCTAGTCAGATCAAATCCAATCACTTCCAGTCAACCTCATCTGACTAACTAGGGGGTATATTAGCAGTCACTATGTAGTACAGAACTCGAGTATTGCTGACTAAAGAGACATGCTGTCAAAGCTTTTCACTTTGCATTCATCAGGACAGGGAACGACTGTCCCTGAGACTCTTGTTTAATTCAAAAAGGTGCAATGCATGGAATGTTCTTTCTGCTTGCAGAGGAGAATTAGTCAGGCTCACACTGTGACTCACTTATGCTTGCCATAAGCTACATATATTCAAATGCAGGGACATGTCCTCTGGTTTACAGGTTAATTCCTCATGGTAATGCCTTGACCAAACAAAGTCAATTTGCCAACCAAACAGCACCCTTTCCTCATGCAATATAAATTGTTGTTCCGTCTCAAATTTGGCATTCTTGTATCTGTCCTGATGAATGCAAGACAAAAACCATCAACGGCACGCCTATTTTTCTCAGCAACAACTGGTTGCCCATAAAATTGCTCTATATTATTTTTAAGTTTAATCTTTTGGCAATAAAGCTGTTGAATGTGCAGTGAAATTGTGTCAGTTGTGATTCTCAATCTAACGGACATCATATTAGCATGGAGAGAGGACTCATTAACTAACAGAAAACAGAGTCAGTACAAATGGGTCATTTTCAGACAGACAAATTTTAACTAGTGGAGTGCTATTAGGATCAATGCTGGGGCCTGAACTATGTACGATCTTTACCAATGACTTGACTAAAGGGGCCAACTGTATTATAGACAATTTTGTAGATGACACAAAGCTGTAAGGAGGATACAAAGAGTGTGCAAATGGAGAAGTGAAGTAAGTGGGAAAAGATTTGGCAGATGGGTGTCCTTATACACATGCAGGTTCAACAAGTAATTAGGAAGACAAATGGAAACATTGGCCTTTATTGCCTGGGGTGGAATAAAATTAGGGAGGTCTTGCTATAACTGTACAAGGCATTGGTGAGACCACATTTGAGTACGGTTTAGGTCTTCATACTGAAGGAGAGGAATACTTGCATTGGAAGCAGTTCAGAGAAAGTTCACAAGGCTGATTCCTGAGATGAAGACATTGTATTACGAGGAATAACTAAGCAGGTTCAGTCCAATACTCATTGGAGTTTAGAAGAGTGAGACATGATCTTATTGAAGAATATATGTTTCTGAGCGGGCTTGACAGGGTAGATGATGAGAGAATGTTTCCCCTTGTGGGGGAATCTAGAACAATAAGGAGCACAGTTTCAAACTAAGTAGCTAGATTTTTGTCTCCTGGCTTGGAGCAAACCAGAGTTGGGAGGGTCAAAGTGGAGGCACGCGGACCAAAGGCTTTAAATTTCCCTGACAATTCCCACCGCCTGCCATTTTCATTGGATCCAGATCATAACAGGTCGGGACTTGAAGCTCACTTAAAGCGATATTGGGTTTACAATTTAAATCCCTGCTGGAAATTCAAATTTCCCTGTCTTTGGTGCTTTCATGTCAGCAAGTGGTTTCCTGGAGCCTTTGGGAGCCGCTCCAGATTAGTCAATTTGTGACTAATTCAAATTCGCCTGTGCCAAATGTAAAATCCAGGCCCATGTTTCAGAACTTGTTTTTAATTGCATCAATACACTGCGTAGGTTTTCATTAGAGTCATATTTTGTTTTGGAGGCAGCGTACTCAGAGGCCAAGAAGATTGTGGATCACCAGGAATTGGAGAAAAACGTGGACAATATTCAGGCTTGGGTTGATAAGTGGCAAGCAATGTCCATCACTAACAAGAGGGAATCTAGCCATCTCTACTTGACATTCAATGACATTACAGTGGAAGAATCCTCCCCACTACTAAACATCCGAGGGGTTACCATTGGCCAGAAACTGAACTGGATCAGCCGTATAAATACGTGGCTACAAGAGCAGGTTTGAGGCTTGGAATTCTGCAGCAAACAACTCACTTCCCGACTCCCCAAAGGCTGTCCACCATTGTCAAGGCACAAGTCAGAAGTTTGATTGAATACTCTCTACTTGCCTAGATGACTGTATCTTCAACAACACGCAGAAGCTCAACATCATTCCAGACAAAGCAACCCATTGATTGGCACTCCATCCACCACCTTAAACATTCACTCCCCAATGGCAGTAGTGTGTACCTCTGCAAGATGTACTGCAGGAACTCACCAAACCTCCTTCGACAGCACCTTCCAAGCCCATGATTTCAAACTGGAAGGACAAGGGCAACAGATGTATGGGAACACCACCACCTGCAAGTTCTCCTCCAAGTCACACACCATTCTCACTTGGAACTATACCGCTGTTCCTTCACTGTCACTGGGTCTAAATCCTGAAACTCTGATTGGAACAGCTCTGTGGGTGTACCTACCCCAGATAGACTGCATGATTCAAGAGGCAGCCCAACAGCACCTTTTCAAAGGCAATTAGGGATGGGCAATAAACGGTGATGTAACCAGCAGTGCTTACATGAACAAATAAGTCATAAAAAGTGTTGAGGGGGGAGGGATTCAGCTATGTAATGTCAATGAATTTTAGGGGGAGATGGTCAGATTCTCTCTTGTTGGAAATGCTCCTTACCTGGCATGTGTTTTGTTCTGGCTTCTTGAAGCCACACTTGGTCAAATGCTGCTGTGATGTCAAAGGCAGTCACACTCATCTCACCTCCCGAGTTCAGCTCTTGCTGACTGGATCAAAGTTTATAGTTCAGGAGCTAAGTGGCCCTGGCTGAACTCAAACTGAGCATCAGTGAGCAGGTAATTACTGTGCAAGTGTCACTTGACAGCTCTGTCAATGACTCCATCCACCAATTTGCTAATGATCGAGACTAGGTTAACAGGACAGTAATTGGCCGAGTTGTGTAGACACGACATACCTAGACAATTTTCCACATTGCTGTGTATATGCCAGTCTTGCAGCTGTACTGAAACAGCTTGACTAGGGCCACCATTTTGTGAAAATGGCAACCAAATAAGCCTATACATTAATATGCAAATTAACTGGGGCCAATTTTCAACTTTTATATGTAGAAAGGGAAGTGTTGTTGAAAATACAGGAAAATGTGTCATTTGAAACATGGAAGTCTGGCAATATCTGGTCTGAGAGAAACATGAGGGGATATAGGGAAAGATCCCACAAAAGGTTAATAGCAGCTGCAAAGGACAGGATTATAAAATGCAGATTCTTTCTCACAAGCAGGTTCAGCAAACGCACAGGATTCTTGTATTAAGCTAAAACAATAGCTCACACCTTCATTGAATGTAACTAGCTTAGGAAGCATCTGGAAAAGCATGGATGAGAGTTTCAATTGAATGAAGTGACGAATGTTTAAAACAGGCAGGTCTTTCAAGTCATAACCAAGTGAAATTTTAGCATACAGCTAAAAGCAAAGGTTTCACACCTTCATTGAAATTAACTCTCTTAGTAAACAGCTGGAAAGGAAAGGATGATGTTCAGTTGAATTTGGTGTCAATTCTAAGTGTGAAATTCTACTAATACCAAGTAAATTAAAAGAAAATTGGAGACAACCTGTCTACGAGAAACATAATTTAAAGTCAAAATCAAAGCCAAAGTTATGAACTGGGGACAATTGGAAAATTAAACTATTGAAATGACAGGTATTAAAAGTAACACCACTATTGAAACCAAAGCATTTTTGAACATCACAAAGGACAATGTAATCAGATCTGAGAGGTGAGGTTATGCCCAAAATGAATACTTAGTTGTATTAGAATGTTTAGATCAATGATACGTTTTACAATCAAAATGAAATAAGCTAACTTACAATAAAGTCGTTAAAACTTAATAACTGTTCGAAAGAGAATATAAACCCGAAGAAAGGGAACAGCCAGCAGAGCCAGCTGTCACAGCTCGGTACATGGGAAGGATAGGACACAGCAACCGAGCTCACCAGCAAATACACCTAAAGAAGACCAGATTTTAAAAAAATTGATTGTCAAGTTGGGCCTGAAGGTCCCTTCAACCAACAAGAAGGATCCAGAAGCAAGATCTTTTTACCTTTCTGTAAAGAAAGTATTTGCAGCTTTTAAAAGAAAAATTATAATAATAAAATAATTTAAAAGTTTTAACCTGAAACAGTGGTTATTAGCCTACTTTACTTACTGAGCAACGCAGGACCCAGGACATCGATGCTACTATGGGGTAAGTAGGTAAAATACTTTGGTGAAGGTATGGGTTATACCGGGGGATAACTTGAAACTATTGTTTGACTTGAATAGCACCCACCGAAGCCTGCATCGGAGTCAGGGAGTGAGAATCCCTGTTCACCATTTAGAATATCGACCCTTTTTATATAGGGGGAATTCTAAGAATAGTGGTGAGTTTTAACTTCAGAAGTTAACGATTGATAATCAGGGTGAGAGGGTACCTCAGCCCATGATAATGCCAAGGCACATCTTATGCAATTTAGGAGCATAGAGCTGCTGTATTATGCAAATTGAAGTCTAATGGCAGTTGTGAGACCCTGTTTGCAAACTTCAGCTGCAGATTATTTACCTGCTCCCTCAATTGTCTCAACTGGGTAGGGCAGCACGGTGGTGCAGTAGTTAGCATGGTTGCCTCATGGCGCCAAGGTCTCAGGTTCGATCCCGGCTCTGGGTCACTGTCCGTGTGGAGTTTGCACATTCTCCCCGTGTTTGCGTGGGTTTTGCCCCCCCAACCCAAAAGATGTGCAAGGTAGGTGGATTGGCCACGCTAAATTGCCCCTTAATTAGAAACAATTAATTGGGTAGTTTAAATTTAAAAACAAAATTGTCTCAACTGGGGCTGTAAACTTAAATGGACACAGAAAAAAATCCTTATAGATCTCTATTTGTCCCCAGACTAAGCTATGCTCTTTATTACTGAGCAAATGTTTTATCTGACCTGCTCTTTTGCCACAAACTCCATTTCTCTTTATCCTAGCTTTTTCTTTCTTTGGAAGCTTACATTTCTGAATTTTATCTGGTGTCTTTTGAACTACACTTACTCAGAATCTGTTGTGCGCCTTCCCCTAAGGGCATTGACGAAAAAAGATCTTGTCATGCATAAGGTTATGAGCACAAATCCAAGTTTCACCTCATGGTGTAGTGCACTTGAACTGTGCCACCTACCCAGGCCATATGTTTAAAAACACTGTTTTACAAACACTTACATAACTACATCTCATAAACTATGAATGAATCTCATTTACAGAAGCCTCATTAAAAAATCATTCTCGTTAATGTTCTGTTTCATGGACTGAGGTTCATTATGTCAAGAAATAAACCCAAACTATAACATACTGATTTAACATTTCAGTTACGGGGCCAATTTTAACACCCAGCTGGTTCCTGGCAGGAAACATGTCGATGGGTCAAAAGTGGCTTTTAGCCCAGGAAAAATTGGATAGCCAGGGACCCAGCTGCCGTCACTCAGGGAAATGTGGTGTTTGGGGTTCTGGGAGCATCTTCGAACGTGGAAGGCAGATATTTCTGAGCAAGGGGCCTCAACTTGCTTTCTGGAGCCCAGAAATGCAATTCTTCACAATGAATAATGGCCTCTTCTGTCTCCCAACATGTTCGGACAGCTCTCACCCCGGTAGCAGAAGCTGCTCAGGCCACAGTTCAAATGGCGGGTTAGGGCCCAATGACGTCATCCATCCACAATCTGCATCGTTAAGGAAGGATCTCACCAGCTTTAGATGGGGTGCTGAGCCGTCTATCAGGAAACACCAGTAAGGATCAGAAATGGCCAGCTCCTGGCAGGGTTTCTGCAGTCATTCTGCAGTTTTCAACTTCTTTCCAGAGACCCAGTGGGTAGGGTTAGATTCTGGTTATATTTGTTTTAAAACTGGCAATTTATTTAAGTACGTGGGTAAGTCCACTTTATGTTGTTCAATGTTTCTTCTTGTTTTAATACAACTTACTCATAATTACTGTTATCTTAATATCATACTTAAGGAAATATATTTAATATTCCAAAAATAGAAAAAGCAACAAATAGTGACTTGTTTTGGTTCTTACTGTAATTAAAGTCATTGGTTGTAAAGACAAGCTGAGGTAAGTATGCTGTGACAGCCCCTTTAATAGTTTAGTTAATTAATGCACAGGAAAAGCATTGATTAGTAGGTTTCCTTAATCACCATGGCAAATGGAAAGGAGTGAATTAATCAAATAAAGCGGTGACCCAGCATTTATCTTAATGAACTTGCTATCTCTTCTGAAGTTCAGACCTGTGATCTGATGTCATGGCAGCAGCTGACTGAAAACCAAATTACATTAACCTTGCAGGACGGAGTGCATTACTCCAAACGTTAGACGGCAAATGGCAGGTCAGCCTTTTTTGCAAGGGGATAGGAGTACATAATAAAGAAGTCTATCTGGAGTTGTTCAAGGTTTTGGTGAGACCAGAGTTGTGTGTGCAGTTTTCACCTCCACATTTAATAAAATATATATTTGGCCCGAGGCGGTAGGCATAATGCAGGTTCACGCAATTGGTCCCTGGGATGAGGGGGTTGCCCTATGATGAGAGGCTGAACAAATTAAATCTATTTTCTCTGGAATTTGGAAGAATGAGGGACGATCTTATTGAAATGTAGAAGAATCTGAAGAGGCTTCTGCTGGTCGGACAATCTAAAATGCGGGGCACTGTATCAGAGTAAGTGGACAGTCATTTAGGACTGAGATGAGGGGAAATTACTTCACTCAAAAGGGTTGTGAATCTTTGGAATTCTTTGCCCCGGAGGGTTATGGATGTTTCATCACTGAATTCGTTCAAGGTTGAGATCGACAGATTTTTGGTCCCTCAGGGAATTAAGGGATATGGGGAACAGGTAGGGAAGTGGGATTGGAGCCTAAGATCAACGTGATCACATTGAATGGCGGAGCAGGCTCGCCAGCTATATGATCTACTCCGGGTCCAACTTCTTGTGTTCTTGTTCACAGCTTTCAGAAAATTCACTAATACATCCACTGGTACTCAATGAAAACTTAAATCCATAATGCAAAACCACAGCAAGGTTGTTTGAACATTACAGCTAGTAATTAACCCTCTTTGGTAAAATGACAATTCTGATTTCTGATAAACTGAAGTTAATAACTGATTCCCAAAGGATTTATACAGAGAAAAAAACAGTAATAGCTGCCCTAGCTAACCTTTACTTCACCCAGCTCAGTAAACTTCATCTCTTTCAAAACACTGTTGTTTGTATCTTACCTCTGTGGTGATCCACTGTGTGCACCTGTATTAGGGGATGTAAGGTAGGACCTGCACTACAGGTTCGCCGGTAGCCCCTGCCGGCTAGCTCCGCCCACAAGGAGCTGTATAAATATGCGTGTCCTCTTCCTGATCAGCCATTTTGTCAGCTGCAGCAGGAGGCCACGCATCTGACTGTAATAAAGCCACAGTTGTACCAATCTGAGTCTTTTGTGCAATTGATCGTGCATCAATTTATTACAGTCAGATTTTTCTACATTATGGACATCAGGATCAAACCAGATCGCCTGCAGCTGGATCCGCACTCGCCAGATGCCAGAAAGCACTTTAATCACTGGCTGGCTTGTTTTGAGGCTTACATCAACGCTGCGAACCCCACGCTGACAGAAGCTCAGAAGATCCAAGTTCTATACTCCAGGTTGAGCTCCAGCGTGTTCCCGTTGATCCAGGACACCCCGAGTTACGCGGAAGCAATGCCACTCCTTAAAGCAGGGGTGGGCAAACTTTTCCGTGCAAGGGCCAGATTCAGAAATTCACAATTTTAAAGGGCCGCATAGTATATTAATTAATAGTCCCGGTTGTAACCAATTAGTGTGCGGCATATACCTCAGCGCTTCCCCCGGCGGCATCCTGCCTTTAGCCCTCTTTTTCTCTACTTTTCAAAAATGGCGCGGTTATGATTCTGCGCGCCTCATACAGAACATAGAACAGTACAGCACAGAACAGGCCCTTCGGCCCTCGATGTTGTGCCTAGCAATGATCACCCTACTCAAGTCAACGTATCCACCCTATACCAGTAACCCAACAGCCCCCCCCCCCCCCATTAACCTTATAAAAAAAATTAAAAAATTTTTTTTTTTTTAACGACTCGATCTTGGTGGGCCGCATAAAGACCTTCGGCGGGCTGCATGCGGCCTGCGGGCCATAGTTTGCCCACCCCGCCTTAAAGAGAACTATGTTCAGGAGACAAACACACTCTTCGCAAGGCACACACTCGCCACTCGCGTACAACTACCTGGTGAGTCAATCGAAGACTTCTGGCGGGCTCTGATCCCACTCGTACGGGACTGTGACTGTCAGGCCGTCACAGCCACTGAACATTCCAATCTCCTCATGCGTGACGCATTCGTGACAGGGACTGCGTCAGACCCCATCCGACAACGATTGTTGGAAGGGGCCACGCTCGACGTAGCAGAGACGAAAGCTTTAGCGCTCTCCATGACGGTCGCATCTCATAACGTCCAATCCTACCCCGCTCGCCGCACGGCCCACCCCTCCTACCCCTCCTGGACCCCGCAAAAGGACCCCCCCCCCCCCGGCTGGGGCCTCTCCTACTCAATGTGCCTGCGCAGCCCGCCACACATTGCACCCTGGGGGTCCCCGCTGCTACTTCTGCGGTCAGCAGAAGCACCCCCACCAGCGCTGCACAGCCCGCGGCGCCACTTGCAAATCCTGCGATAAGAAGGGCCATTTTCGGTGGTGTGCCAGGCCCGCGCAGTCACCGCTATCACGCCCGCAATCGCCCCCTTCCCCCAGCCGATCGCATAATGGGCGCTGCCATCTTCTGCTCCCAGGGCCACGTGCGACCAGTGGGCGCCGCCAGCTTCTCCCCCCAGGTCCACGTGCGACCAGTGGGCGCTGCCAGCTTCTCCCCCCAGGTCCACGTGCGACCAGTGGGCGCCGCCATCTTCTCCCCCCAGGTCCACGTGCGACCAGTGGGCGCCGCCAGCTTCTCCCCCCAGGTCCACATGCGGCCCGTGGGCGCCACCATCTTGCCCCGCCCCCACAAAGTGCGCACCATGGGCGCTGCCATCTTGCCCCGCCCCCGTAACGTGCGCTCTATGTATGCCGCCATCTTGCCCCACCCCTACAAAGTACGCTGCATGGGCGCCGCCATCTTCTCAACAGGTCCTCCAGACGCCGCCATCGCCGCCATTTTGTCTCCCCCACGGGACTGGAACGCTGGATCGGGGTTGGCGACGCTCCCCATCTGAATCCTCGGATGACCACCCGCTGCTTGCCTCTATGCCACTGGACCAGTCCGTCCTCACAACCTGCCGACCGTTTCGACGACAGTGGAAATCAATGGCCATGCGACCTCTTGCCTATTGGACTCCGCGAGCACCGAAAGCTTCATCCACCCGGACATGGTAAGGTGCTACTCCCTCGCGGTCCACCCCGCTAACCAACGGATCTCCCTGGCCTCTGGATCCCACTCTGTCTCGATCCGAGTGGTCAATCTCACTGTCCAGGGCGCAGAATTCAGCAGTTTCCGCCTCTACGTCCTCCCCAACCTCTGTGCTGCACTATTGCTGGGTCTGGATTTTTAGTGTAATCTCCAGAGCCTCACCCTCAAATTCGGCGAGCCCCTACCCCCACTCACCGTTTGCGGCCTCACGACCCTCAAGGATGACCCCCCCCCCCCCCCCCCCCCTCCATCTTTGCCAATCTAACTGTGGATTGCAAGCCCATCGCCACCAGGAGCAGACAGTACAGCACCCAGGACAAGGCCTTCATCAGGTCCGAAGTCCAGCGGCTGCTTCGGGAGGGTATCATCGAGGCCAGCAACAGCCCCTGGAGAGCCCAAGTGGTAGTGGATAAAACTGGGGAGAAACACAGAATGGTCATGGACTACAGCCACACCATCAATCGGTATACGCAGCTCGACGCGTACCCCCTCCTTCGCATATCTGATATGGTCAATCAGATTGCACTGTACTGGGTCTTTTCAATGATTGACCTTAAATCTGCCTACCACCAGCTCCCCATCCATAAATCGGACCGTCCATACACCGCCTTCGAGGCGGAAGGTCGCCTCTATCAATTTCTTAGGGTTCCCTTCGGCGTCACTAACGTGGTCTCGTTATTCCAAAGAGAAATGGACCGAATGGTTGACCGGTATGGACTGCGGGCCATTTTTCCGTACCTGGACAACGTCACCATCTGCGGCCATGATCAGCAGGGCCATGACGCCAACCGTGCCAAATTTCTCCACATCGCCACTCTCCTCAACCTCACCTAGAACAAGGAGAAGTGCGTGTTCAGCACCAACCGCTTAGCCATCCTCGGCTACGTAGTCCAAAACGGACTCCTGGGGCCCAATCCCGACCACATGCGCCCCCTCATTGAGCTCCCCCTCCCCCACTGCCCCAAGGCCCTCAAACGCTGCCTTGGGTTCTCCTCCTACTAAGCCCAGTGGGTCCCAAACTACGCGGACATGCCCTCCCACTTATACAGTCCACTCAATTTCCCCTCATGGCTGAGCCACAACATGCCTTAACCCGTATTAGAGCAGACATAGCCAAGGCCAGGATGCACGCAGTAGATGAGACACTGCCTTTTCAAGTAGAGAGCAACGCTTCAGATGTCGCCCTCGCCGCCACTCTAAACCAGGCAGGCAGACCCGTGGCATTCTTTTCCGCACTCTTCATGCCTCTGAAATTCGACACTCGTCTGTTGAAAAGGAGGCCCAGGCTGTCGTTGAAGCGGTGCGGCATTGGAGGCATTACCTGGCCGGCAGGAGATTCACTCTCCTCACTGACCAACGGTCGGTAGCTTTCATGTTCAACAACACGCAGCGGGGCAAGATCAAAAATGATAAAATCTTGTGGTGGAGAATCGAGCTCTCCACCTACAATTAAAAGATTTTGTATCGCCCCGGCAAGCTCAACGAGCCCCCAGACGCCCTCTCTCGAGGTACATGTGCCAGCGCACAAGTAAACCAACTCTGTGCCCTGCACAACAGCCTTTGTCACCCGAGGGTCACTCGATTGTACCACCTTGTCAAAGCCCGCACGCAACCTGCCCTACTCCATCGAGGAAGTACGGACAGTCCCCAGGGACTGCCAGGTCTGTGCGGAGTGTGGTGATCACAAGTTAACTAGATGCAATACAACTGAGCAAACACTAGAGGGAGCACGGGAGAGCCATATAAATAGACCGGGACAGGAAGTGAGGACACACTTCACAGAGGGCAGAACTTGGAGCAGGACACACACACGCCAGCTAGGAGCACTGAAGGTAGCCGTAGGTAACAGCTCTGAAGAGAGAACGAACTCACAATAAAGCATCTTCTCCACATTTGAGACTTCGAGCTTTATTAAGACACAAGGAACAACACATGGTACCCAGGAGTGGCTTCAGACGCTTACTACAGGACAACTCAGTGGCAGCTACAGAAAGCTCAAAATGGCATGGAAATCTCCTACTGGACATTTGACTTGGGAAGACATCGCTAATTCGAGGATGTGGTATGGATACCCAGATCAGCTGGACCAGACTGGCGTTGTAAGAAATGTCTGGAAAAGGTTTAAACAAATGTTTGATATTTATCTCACAGCTAATGATGTACAAGAAGCCTCAGACAACATTAAAATAGCAATTCTCACCGCAGGGCCTGTAAATAGGAAAGTGTATAATGGATTTAAATACTCAAAAGGTGAAGACAGAAACAGCTTACAAACGTTACTAAACAAATTTGAAGAGTACTGTGAGAAATTTGAACAGCAAGGCATGCTCAGAGTCCAAACTGCACAGAGACTGAGTGATGCAAAACTTAAAAAATCACGAAAAGAACAAGAAATCGCGAATGAAAAGTACAGATCAAAAAGAAGAAATAACACGAATTTCTCACAAAGCCAAAACGCTGAAACCCAGTCCAGATCGGGAAGAGAAGGTAACTTACAACTTTTAGAAATCCAGTCCAGATGGGACAGGAAAATCGCTGAAATCCGCGAAAAATGGCGTCGGAGCACATTTTGCAGTCTCCGGTAAGCAAAGAACTACAAATTGCGTCTGCGCATGCGCCGGAACCGGAAGCCGCGCATGCGCAGTTTAAAAAATATCGCGGTGCCGATCGTTATGCGCATGCGCAAGCCGCGCATGCGCAGTCAAAAAAAGTTTTGGTCGCGGATCGTAATGCGCATGCGCAAGCCGCGCATGCGCATTGGAAACAAAACCGCACAGTGAAGGAGGAAGGCCGATTTGCGCATGCGCAATGCATTCCTGCGCGTGACGTCATGACGTCTGAGCATCCCGACCACGCCCACTTAAAAGGGAAATGCCCGAAAATTGAAAACAAGACACTTAAAGTGGTAAACACAAATTTTCTTGCCTCAGAACACAGAAAAACGCCTGAACTTAAACCAACAGTTAAAAACAACTTGCACAACACCCTGAAAAAAGCAGTCTGCACCACCCAAAGTGAAGAGAACAAAAAGAATTCCGAAACAACAAAAGGTGATTTGTTTTTCGAAGATTACCTCTCAGACATGGCTGAGTCAGTCGGATATGCTTATCACAGCATCAGCGACACGGTCGCAAAGCACAACACGAACCAACTCGTGGTAGATGAATCCAACCAAGATGATTTGGTTTTCAAAGAATACTACTCAGATATGGCTGAGTCAGTCGGATATGCTTATCACAGCATCAGCGACACGGTCGCAAAGTTCAACACGAATCAACTCGTGGTAGAAGAATCCAACCAGGATGATTTGGTTTTCGAAGAATACTGCTCAGACACAGCTGAGTCAGTCGGATATGCTTATCACAGCATCAGCGACACGGTCGCAAAGTTCAACACGAATCAACTCGTGGTAGAAGAAGCCAACGAAGATGAAATGGGTTTCAAAGAATACTACTCAGACATGGAGTTATTTGGACATGCTGATCACAGCATCAGCGACACCGTTGCAAAGCTCAACACGACTCTACTCATGGTAGATGAATCCAACACCATGATGCCATGGCAGCTCGTCGATACATTGGATGACAGCAATACCCTAGACGAAGACGACGCCACACAGAGAGCACAGGAAGACTCCACAGAGCGAGCGATGACAGGCTCCACAGTGCGAGTGATGAAAGACTCCAAAAGGGATGCAAGCAAACACTCCCTGGCGAACACCATGCATGAACAAGACCATGAAGGTAATCCCGCTGTATCTGAGCCACCGCAAGCAGACTATGAAAGTCTACCAAGCTCACAGGAACAAGAAGAAGACAACGTACATCTAACCACTGACACCATGCATGCACAAGACCATGAAGGTCAACCTGCCGTATCTGAGCAACCACAAGCAGACTATGAAAGTCTAACAAGCTCACATGAACAAGAAGAAGACAATGCACCTCTACCCACTGCATGCGAAGACAGTGACAAGGTGATCACACTCGACGTACAGGATCACAGCGAGACTGACAGTTCTCAGCTTGTCTGTACCGAAGCACAGAGCGAAAACAGTAACAAGGTGATCGCACTCGACGTACAGGATCACAGCGAAACTGACAGTTCTCAGCTTGTCTGTACAGAAGCACAGAGTCGGGCCACCCAACAGTCCAGAGAGACAACGCCGAAAGAAACCATGCAGATTCTGACTCCAGAAGAGGAGCACCTGGAGTCCAGAGAGACCAAGCCAAAAGAAACCATGCAGATTTTGACTCCAGAAGAGGAGCACCTGGAGTCCAGTGAGACAACATCAACAGAAATCATGAAGATTTTAACTCCAGAAGCGGAGCACCAAGAATCCAGAGACACCGCGTCAAATGAAATCGAGAAGAATTTGACTCCAGAAGAGGAGCACCAAGAAAGCAAAGATGAGGAATCAAATCCTCCACAAATGATTGATGTCACCAGCACCGATGCAACATCAGATCATTTGCACCACTCTCGAGACGAAATGCTCAATGACTCAAATTATCCACACGGGACACTCATAGAGTATAACAAGAAAAACAAAAGTCAAAAGAAGCACAGCAGAAACGAGAACAACAACAGCAAGAACAAAAGCAACATGAAGCGCGACAAGACAAACAACAAAGTCAGGCACAAAGATAGCGACAACGACAGAGACAGAAACAACAAGAACGGCAACGAAAACAACAAAGTCAGGAACAACGATGGCGACAACACCAAAGACAGAAACGACAAAAACAGCAACAAGTACGGCAACGAAAACAACAAAGACAGGAACGACAGAAACAACAGCAATGAAGCAACGACTTGTACACAATGGTACTACTCGGCACATGAAGGACAATGCCACAGCACACTGCAAAACGATGACAAGACTACAAACATGTCGTGGGATGACAACGAATCGCACAAACTCACATCTGCTCCAGAACAAGCAAGCACACCAGCATCCAAGGCGGATGAGATAATAAATCAATACTACAAGCACAGAAAAAAGTCCATGCCAGTCAACATCAGTGATGTGACCATGCAAACACCTCGGGATGACGCATTGGGTACTTAAAATAACAAGGAACACCAACAACATTCACAACGGAGCTGCAATATCAATATCACCACGTCATCAACAACAAAAAGAAAATAAAAACTGAACAAATTCATCAAGTTTGGACTCATAAATGTTTTATTAAGATTGGACTCATAAATACATTGGCTTTGTAAAAATATGCAATAGCACCATCACTTGTATAGATACGCATATCATAAGTAACTGTTTTGTATAATTTTCTTTAACGATGTACAGACAATATGTAAAGAGAAAAAGGGGGATGTGGTGATCGTAGATTGACTAGATACAATACAATTGAGCAAACACTAGAGGAAGAGCTATAAATACACCGGGACAGGATGTATAATTTTCTTTAACGATGTACAGAAAATATGTAAAGAGAAAAAGGGGGATGTGGTGATCACAAGTTAACTAGATGCAATACAACTGAGCAAACACTAGAGGGAGCACGGGAGAGCCATATAAATAGACCGGGACAAGAAGTGAGGACACACTTCACAGAGGGCAGAACTTGGAGCAGGACACACACACGCCAGCTAGGAGCACTGAAGGTAGCCGTAGGTAACAGCTCTGAAGAGAGAACGAACTCACAATAAAGCATCTTCTCCACATTTGAGACTTCGAGCTTTATTAAGACACAAGGAACAACACACGGAGTGCAAGCCGCACTTCTACCGGCCGGACTGTGCGCGCCTTGTGAAAGCGTCCCGCCCCTTTGAACGCCTCAGCGTGGATTTCAAAGGGCCCCTCCCCTCCACCAACCGCAACACATATATCCTCAGTGTGGTCGATTAATTCTCTAGGTTCCCCTTCGCCATCCCATGTCCTGATATTACATCTGCCACCATCATCAAGGCCCTCAACTCCATCTTCGCTCTGTTCGGATTCCCCGCCTAAATCCACAGCGACAGGGGATCCTCATTCATGAGCGATGAGCTGCATCAGTTCCTGCTCAGCAGGGGTATCGCCTCCAGCAGGACAACCAGCTATAATCCCTGGGGAAACGGGCAGGTAGAGAGGGAGAACGGGACAGTTTGGAGGGCCATCCAGCTGGCCCTACAGTCCAGAAACCTCCCA
The DNA here is from genome assembly GCF_902713615.1 of Scyliorhinus canicula. Lineage (NCBI taxonomy): Eukaryota > Metazoa > Chordata > Chondrichthyes > Carcharhiniformes > Scyliorhinidae > Scyliorhinus > Scyliorhinus canicula. The sequence continues at coordinate 103,108,536 of NC_052158.1, forward strand.
GCCGCTCGCTGGCAGCAGGTCCTCCCGGATGCGCTACACTCCATCCGGTCACTACTGTGCACCGCCACAAATAACATACCCCATGAACGTGTTTTTACCTTCCCTCGGAAGTCCACATCCGGGGTGTCGCTCCCGACTTGGCTCGCAGCTCCAGGACCGGTTCTTCTACGTAGGCATGTCTGACTCCACAAGGCAGACCCCTTGGTGGACAGGGTACATCTACTCCACGCCAACCCCCAGTATGCCTATGTGGAGTTCCCCGATGGCCGCCAGGATACGGTCACTCAGGGACTTGGCTCCCTCAGGTTCCACTCTCACACACTTCCCAACCCACGCGCCACCCTCCCCTCCCCCGGCGCTCCCAGCATTAGCCCCACCAGGTCCATCCCTCCTTCCCCTGTCCACGCTAGAGGACGAGGAAGATTTTGGCACGCTCCCGGAGTCATCTAACTACTGGCCAGCACCAACACTGCCAGCACCAACGTCGTCGACGCCGACACCGCCAGCACCGACATCGCCACCACCGCTACGTCGCTCCCAGTGAACCGTCAAACCACCAGATCGACTTAACCTCTGACGGGCACCAGACTACAAGATGGACATATTTTTTTTTTACCCACTCCCCTCTGTAAATTATTTGTAAATCTGTACATAGTTCCACGCCACTCCCACCGGACTCATTTTTACCAGGGGGTGAATGTGGTGATCCATTGTATGCACCTGTATTAGGGGATGTAAGGTAGGACCTGCACTACAGATTCGTCGGTAGCCCCTTCCGGCTAGCTCCGCCCACAAGGAGCCATATAAATATGCATGACCTCCTCCTGATCAGCCATTTTGTCAGCTGCAGCAGGAGGCCACGCATCTGACTGTAATAAAGCCACAGTTGTACCAATCTGAGTCTTTCGTGAAATTGATCGTGCATCAACCTCACAGCAAATCTGCTGACCCATCATCCCTGTTCCCACATTGACTCCTGGTTACCCAATGCCTTAAATTCAGAATTTCTATCACAATGTTTAAATCCTTCCATGGTCTTACCTCTCCCTCATCCTCTGTAATTTCCTCCAGTCTTACAAACCTTCTCTGAGCTCTTGCTCTGATTCTAGCCTTTTGTGCATCTCCTCTGCTCCCTTCCCTGCACCATTCCTGGTCCTGCCATTAGTTGTTTAGGCCTCATATCCACAATCACCTCTTTAAGCCCCTCTGCTTTACCAGACTTTACTCTTTTTTTATGGCTCTTCTTTATATGCACTTCTTTGATGAAACATTTTTATCACTCCTCCTGTAGTAATTGGATTGCTTGTTCCTCTCTCCTGTCAGCCAACTGGAGTGCAGCATGAAGGGAGCAGCATCCAGTAGAAAGATGGTGGCGAGCTTGTAAGCATCGCAATATGTGTTCTCAATAAAAGTTAAGTTAATCTGCTCCTCCCTCAAGCTTTTAACCTGGCGATGAGGATAAATCCAACTACATACTTTGTCCTGGTTTCTGTGAATACCACAAAGTTTAAAAACAAGAAGATCCAGCTCTGCAGTACAGAACACAAATTAAATCAACAGCAAAGCAGGGAATGAATTTGATTGAATGAACTGACGCTGCGGAAGTTGATTCTGCTGCTTCATTCTCTCGGTATCATGTAACTGCTGTTAAATCTGCACCCATTGCAATGATAGTGCAGGTGAAGGGTAAGCAACTGCAGATGGAGGTGGACACCAGTGCTTCAGCTACTGTGAGGAGCATACATTCAAATGCCTCAGTGAAGGGAGTAAGCCATTGACATCGGAGTGTAAGCCTGCTAACCTAAGAACCTACACTTGAAAGACCATGGGCGCGATTCTCCGCCCCCCACGCCGGGTGGGAGAATAGCGGGAGGGCCTCCCGACATTTTTCATGCCCTCCCGCTATTCCCCCCCCCCCACGCCCAACCTACGCCATGAATCGCCGCTCGTCGTTTTTTACGGCGAGCGGCGATTCTCCGAGGCCGATGGGCCGAGTGGCCGGGCCTTCACGCCCATTTCACCACGGCAGCAAACACACCTGCTCGCTCCCGTCGTGAAATGGCCGCCAGATGGCCGTTTGAGGCATCTAGAGGCCCGATTGGCACGGGAGCACCGCGACTGTGCTCGGGAGGGGACAGGCCCACGATTGGTGCCCACCGATCGTCGGGCCAGCGTCCAAAACAGACGCACTCTTTCCCCTCCGCCGCCCAGCAAGATCAAGGCGCCACTTCCTGCCGGGCGGTTGAGGAGAAAGACGCCAACTGCGCATGCGCGCATTGGCGTTGTCCAACCTGCGCATGCGCGGCTGACGTCATCGGCCGCGTCAGCCGACGTGACGCTTGATGTGCGGCCTTGACGACCGTCGTCAAGGCTGCGCCACCGTGACACACGAGGCCGCGCTCCTAGCCCCGCCCGGGGGGGGGGGGGGGGGGAGAATCGGCCCCGGAAGTGGCCGTGAAGGCTGCCGTGGGTCACGGCCTGTCCCACGGCAGCCTTTACGATTCTCCGCATTTGCGGAGAATCTCGCCCCATTTATGTCAAAGCACTGGCTGGAACTTTCTCGTCGTTCATGCCAGCGAGTTCTTCTGGTCCTGCCGACGGTGCACCCTGCCGCAGGTTTCACGGCAGTAAGGGTTCCATTCAGCAGGAAATCCTGTTGACAGCGCTGGACCAGAATATCTCATCGACGATCAATGGCGGGCCACCACTGCTGCCGCAAAACACATAGCGGATTGCACAGAAAATCCCATCCATGGCTTCTATTCCAGTCACCAGAAAGCTCAGCTTCCTGTGATGGTCATAGAGGGGGAGAGACTAGGCCTTTTGCATCAAGATTGGCTGCAAAAAAGAAAAGAAAAGCTAGACTGGTCTGAAATATTCCATTTGACGTCCGATATAATTCCAGAGCTCTTAAAGAAATATGACACTGTTTTTCAAGATGGATTGAGAAAGCCGTAGGGCATGCAAGCCAATATACACACTGATCGCCAGGCAACGCTCCTTCTGTCACCCACTCAGAGCTTGAAGGCAGGTGTGGTGTTCATGCAAGAAATGCATCTGAGGTTTGCGGATTAGATGAGGTTGAGAAAAATATGGGTGGGCAGGTGTTTCATTCAGGGTTAGATATGAAGACAAGGGAGATTGTGATGCTGATCATAAAGAAGGTAGCCTTTTCAGCTCGCAGCATAGTGAAGATCCAGGGGAAGGTATCTGATGGTAAATGGGAGGTTGGAGGGTGTGTCCCTGATGTTGGTGAACATCTCTGCCCCCAAATGGGATGATGTAGATTCTATGCGAAGGTTGCTGGCGAAGGTTCTGGGTCTGGGCACACACAGGTTGATTATGGGAGAGGATTTTAATACTGTTCTTGATCCTAGGTTGGATTGTTCATGCTCCAAGTCCTTAAATGTGTCGTTGACGGCGAGGGAATTGTCGGGGTTTATGGAACGGTTGGGGGGGGGGAGTGGACACTTGGCGGTTCGGTAGGCCACGGATAAAGGAATTTGCATTCTTTTCCCATGTACATCGGGCATATTCCCGGATCGATTTCTTTGTCATGGACAAGACATTGTTGGTAGGGGGATTGGGATGCTGTACTCAGCGATTGTGGCGTCAGATCATGCATCGTATCATGTGGACCTGTGGTGAAGAAGGGGGGAGGGGTTCCAGCGGCCACACTGGAGGCTAGATGTGGGGTTATTGGCCGATAAGGAGATTTGTGAGAAGATAGGTGTGGCTATACACACTTACATAGTACTCAATAAAAGTGAGGAGGTCTCTGCCACTGTGCTGTGGAAAGCGCTGAAGGCGGTAAATAGGAGAGAGTTTATTTCCATTCAGGGGCTTAAGAAGAAGGTGGAACGGTTGGAGAGGCAGAGATTGGGGAGGCCATTCTGGCAGTGGAACAGAGGTATTCGGCGGCTCCTGAGGAGGGATTGTTCAAGACGAGGAAGAAGCTCCAGATGGAGTTCGAGCTTATATCTACGGGAAAGGCGGTGAGGCAGCTCCATCAAGTTAGGGGATGGAGGGGTTGCTATACGAGCATAGGGAGAAAGCCAGCAGGTTGTTTGCATTACGGTTGAGGCGGCAGGTGGCGGCGAGGGAGATTTAGCGCATGAAAGGGGCTAGGGTGGTCAATGAGTCAGGGAAGGTGAATGGGGTATTGGAGGCCTGCTACAGGGGACTGTACAGGTCAAAGCCCCCTGGGCAAAATGTGGTTCTTAGATGGCCTCAATTTCCCGGTGGTGGATGAAGGGAAGGTGCTGGGGAAGTGATGGGGTGTGTGGAGTTGATGCAGCCTGGAAATGCCCCCGGTCCAGATGGATTCCCAGCTGAAATATATTTTAAAATGTAATAGAATTGGGGCCCCTGTTACTGGAAATGTTGTTCATAAGTCAGCTGAGAATAGAGGGGGGGGGGTGGAATGGAGCACCGGGTCTCCCTCTACGCGAACGATAGGTTATTGTATGTCATGGATCTGGTGGAGAGTATGGATAGGATTATGGGGTATTGACTGAGTTTGGATCATTCTCAGGGTATAAGCTCAATGTAGGAAAGGGTGAGGGGTGTTCCCGGTCAATGCTCGAGTGTAGGGGAGGGGCTTGGAGAAGTTACAGTTTTGGCTGATTGCAGATCCAGGTCCTTTTAGGAGTTGAGTGTTTCAGCCTCAACCACCAATTTAGCTGCAAATTCCAGGGGCGAGATTCTCCGCACTCCCGACGGTGCGGAGAATAGCGTGGCTCGTAAAATTTTACGGCCACCCTGTTCTGACGCCCTCCCGCTATTCTCCCCCCCCCCCCCCCCCCCCCACGCCCGACTCCCGATACGAATCGCTGCCGGCGTTTTTTTACGGCCGGCAGCGATTCTCAGCTGATCGATGGGCCGAGTTCCCAGCCCTTTACAGCTGTTTTTACGAACGGCAAACACACCTGGTCTGGCCGTTCGTAAAAACGGCCGTAAACGCTTGATTTTTAAAACCATGGCACCGATTGGCACGGCAGTACCACGGCCGTGCCAAGGGTGCCATGGGCCCGCGATCGGTGGGCACCGATCGCGGGCAGCGGGCCCGATGCCCGCGCACTCTTTGTCCTTCCGCCGCCCCGCAGTATCCATCCGCGGGGCGGCTGAGGGGCATCCCGGCCCGCGCATGCGCGGGTTTCGCGCAAATGCACGATGGCGTCATCCGCGTATGCGCGGGTTGGAGTCTTCCAATCCACGCATGCGCGGCTGACGTCATATGACGCGTCAGCCGGCGCTAACTCTGGCAAGCGGGCTTAACGAAATTCGTTAAGCCCGCGATGCCGGAGTTTACGGCGTCGGGATGCTAGCCCCGACCGGGGACCAGAATCGGTTCCCGGTCGGGAAGGGGGGGGCTGGCGTCAAACCCGCCCGGATTTGACGCCAGCCTTACGATTTCTCCCCATATGGGAGAATCTCGCCCCAGATGTCCACCATCCTCAGGGTGAACAAGCTTTTCCTCATGTCCCTCTAAGCCTTCTACCAATTACCTTAAAACTCTGACCCTTGGTAATTGCCCCTCAGCAAGGAGAAAAACATCTTTCCTATCTACCCTGTCTAAGCTGATTTAGCACAGGCTAGTTTTAGAGGCCACTTCTCTGCAAACCCAGGCAAACCACTGATATCATGCTATATAATTAGTATGTTAAACCCTGTCTTAAACTCTGATTAAACTCAATATAACCACCTTATTTGTCACAATCAGTCCTGTTAGGTTAGATAACTGATGACAACAATAATTTTTCCTTAAATTAAAATATCAAGAAGAAGAAAGATACAATTTCAGAAAAGGCAAGAATCCTTTTTTGAATTAAAAAGAGCTGTCAAAATGGCATTGGACAATCAATATGATTTTGTATCCGCAAGCTCATTTGAGATTTTATATTAAAGCACATCTGATCTCTGAGCATCATACATATCAATTATCATTAGAAAATTCAGCGAGTGAACTTTAGAGAAGGAAGGGAAAAACCCATCAAACTGAAGTGAATTCATAGCACCCCCTTTATCTGCATAGATAGGCCTGGTCTTATGTTTACGAAGCTAATGTCAAATGACCTGTCAGTACTCAGCAGACAAGAGCTTAAACCAAGTGAGCACTGTTAAAATGAGAAGAGTTTGAGGATGATAATTCAGTTCTTTTAGCATTAACTAATAGCTCTGAAGTGTAAATTCTATGCATCTAATAAACCCCCATTGCCAATAAAAATAAATGATAAATGCCAGCAGCTATTCATCACTTGAAGCAAAAGCAAGAGAGTAAATAAGTCATGGAATAAATCAAATTTACTTCCCAATTTCACATATTCGTACTGGATTTCTGGGAGCTCTGTAGTGTCCCCGAGGCATACTTTCTAATGGAGAGCACTGGGGCTTCAGTTGGCAAAATGTTCTGAGTTTCTGCACCAGTGGTGGGACCTTGCATGTAGCAAGCAGTTGGTAAGAGAATTATGGGTGCACTACTTGCAATTTTGTGCTATTGAAATACATGACAGCACGGCCGGCGCGGTGGCATAGTGGTTAGCACTTCTGTTGCGCAGCTCCAGGGTCCCAGGTTCAATTCCGGTCTCGGGTTAATGTCTGTGTGGAGTTTGCACTTTCTCCCCGTGTCTGTGTGGGTTTCCTCCGCGTGCTCCGGTTTCCTCCCACAGTCCAAAGAAGTGCTGGTTAGGTGGATTGGCCATGCTAAATTTCCCTCATTGTCCAAAAGATTAGGTGGGGTTACTGGTTACAGGGATAGGGTGGAGGTGTAGGCTTAGGTGGGGTTCTCTTGCCAAGGGCCGTGCAGGCTTGATGGGCTGAATGGCCTCCTTCTGTACTGTAAATTCTATGAAAGCAAGATATGACCGGTTGCTCCTGATAATGACAGATAGACAGGAAAATTGTGGAAGCGTCGAGGTTTTCTGGGGGTCCTGGACCTGATTTAACTGAAATTGTTTCCCACCTGCAGCCAGCCAGGCTGAAGGCTGACTAGCTTTTGAATAAGTAGGCCTGAGGCTCCCGACCACAACAGAGGATCTGTCATTAACAAGAGTAAGTCACTTGAAGATCAGATAAATGGGGAGGGGTGTGGATAAATCAGATTGGGTGGAGAGGAAGGGGAGGCTGAGGTAGAACAGTAGAACACACAGTGAGGGTTTTTACAGGTTTGTTGGGGGTTGTGGGGAAATACTTGCTCCCCCTGGCCCACTAGCACTGCTGAAAAGGCACTTATGGATCTGGCCCTTCATGTCCCCCTTCAACTGCTGCATTTCCTGAGGCCCAAGAGTGAAAATATTTTAAGGAAGCTGCCTGCCTTCATTTTAAGAGAACCTGCATTCTGAGAATGGCTTCATTAGCTGCCCCTGACATGGTTAAAACTGTGTTGTTCCTCGTGTCTTAATAAAGCTCGCAGTCTCAAGTGTGGAGAAGATGCTTTATTGTGGGTTCGTTCAGTTTCCAGAGCTCGACCTAGAACTACCTTCCAGTGCTAACTACCAGCTTTGCTTGCTGTGTGTGCTTACCAGCCCGCCTGCTGTGAAGAGTGTTTTTCACTTCCTGTCCTGATCTATTTATATGGCTCTCCCGTGCTCCCTCTAGTGGTCGCTCAGTTGTGTTGCATCTGGTTAACTTGTGATCACCACATCCCCCTTTTTCTCTTAACATATTTTCTGAACATCGTTAAAGAAAATTGTACATCCTGTCCCAGTGTATTTATAGCTCTCCCGCTCGTGTTTGCTCTGTTGTTTTGTATCTGGTCAATCTACGATCACCACATCCCCCTTTTTCTCATTACATAGTTTCTGTACATCATTAAAGAAATTTTATACAAAACAGTAACTTATGATATGCGTATCTATACAAGTGATGATGCTATTGCCTTAGTTAACAAAGCCAATGTATTTATATGTCCAATCTTAATAAAAACATTTATGAGTCCAAACTTGATGAATTTGTTCAGAGCTTTTTTTTCTTTTTGTTGTTGATGACGTGGTGATATTGATATTGCAAGTCCGCTGTGAATGTTGTTGGTGTTCCTTGTTATCTTAAGTACCCAATGCGTCATCCCGAGGTGTCTGCATGGTCACATCACTGATGTTGACTGGCATGGACTTTTTTTTTTTTTTTTTTTGGTGCTTGTGGTGTTGATTTATTGTCTCATCCGCCTTGGATGCTGGTGTGCTTGCTCGTTCTGGAGCAGACGTGTGTTTATGCGATTCGTCGTCATCCCATGACATGTTTGTAGTCTTGTCATCGTTTTGCCATGCGCTGTGGCATTGTCCGTCATGTGCCAAGTAGTTCCATTGTGTACAAGTCGTTGTTTCATTGCTGTTGTTTCTGTCGTTCTTGTTTTTGTTGTTTTCGTTGCCGTACTTGTCGCTGTTTTTGTCGTTTCCGTCTTTGGTGTTGTCGCTATCTTTGTTCCTGACTTTGTTGTGTTTGTTGCCATTCTTGTTGTTTCTGTCCCTGTCGTTGTCGCTATCTTTGTGCCTGACGTTGTTGTTTGTCTTGTTGCGCGTCATGTTGCTTTTATTCTTGCTGTTGTCGTTCTCGTTTCTGCTGTGCTTCTTGCTATCGTTGTTTGTCTTGTCGCGCTTCATGTTGCTTTTCTTCTTGCTGTTGTCGTTCTCGTTTCTGCTGTGCTTCTTGCTATTGTTGTTTGTCTTGTCGCGCTTCATGTTGCTTTTCTTCTTGCTGTTGTTGTTCTCGTTTCTGCTGTGCTTCTTGCTATTGTTGTTGGTCTTGTCGCGCTTCATGTTGTTTTTGTTCTTGCTGTGTTTCTTTTGACTTTTGTTTTTCTTGTTATACTCTGTGAGTGTCCCGAGTGGATAATTTGAGTCATTGAGCATTCCGTCTTGCGAGTGGTGCGAATGATCTGATGTTGCATCGGTGCAGGTGACATCAATCAGTTGTGGAGAATTGGATTCCGCATCTTTGCTTTCTTGGTGCTCGTCTTCCGGAGTCAAAGTCTTCTTGATTACATTTGACGCGGTGTCTGTGGACTCTCGGCGCTCCTCTTCTGGAGTCCAAATCTGCATGATTTCAGTTGAGGTGGTTTCTCTAGACTCTTGGTGCTCCGCTTCTGGAGTTAAAATCTTCATGATTTCTGTTGATGTTGTCTCACTGGACTCCAGGTGCTCCTCTTCTGGAGTCAAAATTTGCATGGTTTCTTTTTGTTTGATGACTCTGGACTCCAGGTGCTCCTCTTCTGGAGTCAGAATCTGCATGGTTTCTTTCGGCATCGTCTCTCTGGACTGTTGGGTGGCCCGACTCTGTGCTTCTGTACAGACAAGCTGAGAACTGTCAGTCTCACTGTGATCCCGTACGTCGAGTGCGAGCACCTTGTCACTGTTTTCGCTCTGTGCTTCGGTACAGACAAGCTGAGAACTGTCAGTCTCACTGTGATCCTGTACGTCGAGTGCGAGCACCTTGTCACTGTTTTCGCTCTGTGCTTCGGTACAGACAAGCTGAGAACTGTCAGTCTCACTGTGATCCTGTACGTTGAGTGTGATCACCTTGTCACTGTCTTCGCATGCAGTGGGCAGAGGTGCATTGTCTTCTTCTTGTTCCTGTGAGCGTGTTGGACTTTCATAGTCCGCTCTTTCTTCTTGTTCCTGTGAGCTTGGTAGACTTTCATAGTCTGCTTGCGGTTGCTCAGGTACAGCGGGTTTACCTTCATGGTCTTGTTCATGCTTGGTGTCCGCCCGGGAGTGTTTGCTTGCATCCCTGTTGGAGTCTTTCATCACTCGCACTATGGAGCCTGTCATCGCTCGCTCTGTGGAGTCTTCCTGTGCTCTCTGTGTGGCGTCGTCTTCGTCTAGGGTATTGCTGTCATCCAATGTATCGACGAGCTGCCATGGCATCATGGTGTTGGATTCATCTACCATGAGTAGAGTCGTGTTGAGCTTTGCAACGGTGTCGCTGATGCTGTGATCAGCATGTCCAAATAACTCCTCCATGTCTGAGTAGTATTCTTTGAAACCCATTTCATCTTCGTTGGCTTCTTCTACCACGAGTTGATTCGTGTTGAACTTTGCGACCGTGTCGCTGATGCTGTGATAAGCATATCCGACTGACTCAGCTGTGTCTGAGTAGTATTCTCCGAAAACCAAATCATCCTGGTTGGATTCTTCTACCACGAGTTGATTCGTGTTGAACTTTGCGACCGTGTCGCTGATGCTGTGATAAGCATATCCGACTGACTCAGCCATGTCTGAGTAGTATTCTTTGAAAACCAAATCATCTTGGTTGGATTCATCTACCACGAGTTGGTTCGTGTTGTGCTTTGCGACCGTGTCGCTGATGCTGTGATAAGCATATCCGACTGACTCAGTCAGGTCTGAGAGGTAATCGTCGAAAAACAAATCATCTTTTGTTGTTTCGGAATTCTTTTTGTTCGCTTCACTGTGTGTGGTGAAGGCAGCTTTTTCCAAGGTTTTGTGCAAGTTGTTTTTCACTGTTGGTTTAAGTTCAGGCGTTTTTCTGTGTTCTGAGGCAAGAAAATTTGGTTTTACCACTTTAAGTGTCTTGGTTTCAATTTTCGGGCATTTCCCTTTTAAGTGGGCGTGGTCAGGATTCTCAGACGTCATGACGTCACGCGTAGGAACGACTTGCACATGCGCAAATCGGCTTTCTTTCCTTGTGCGGTTCGGTGTCCATTGCGCATGCGCGGCTTGCGCATGCGCATGACGGTCCGCGACGAAGACTTTTTTTGACTGCGCATGCGCGGCTTGCGCATGCGCATAACGATCGGTGCCGCGATCTTTTGTAAACTGCGCATGCGCGACTTCCGGTTCCGGCGCATGCGTGACTTCCGGTTCCGGCGCATGCGCAGACGCGATTTGTAGTTCTTTGCTTACCAGAGACTGCAAAATGTGCTCCGACGCCATTTTATCGCGGATTTCAGCGTTTTTTCTTTCTAAAAGTTGTAAGTTACCTTTTCTTTCCGATCTGGACTGGATTTCAGCGTTTTGGCTTTGTGAGAAATTCTTTTTATTTCTTCTTTTTGATCTGTACTTTTCATTCGCGATTTCTTGCTCTTTTCGTGATTTTCTAAGTTTTGCATCACTCAGTCTCTGTGCAGTTTGGACTCTGAGTATGTCTTGCTGTTCAAATTTCTCACAGTACTCTTCAAATTTGTTTAGTAACGTTTGTAAGCTGTTTTTGTCTTCACCTTTTGAGTATTTAAATCCATTATAAACTTTCCTAGCTTCATGTCCTTCGATGAGGATTGCTATTTTAATTTCGTCTGAGGCTGCTGCGGCATCATATGCTATGATACCGAAATCGAACATTTGTTTAAACCTTTCCCAGACACTTCTTACTTTTCCAGTCGTGTCCAGGTGAAGTGGGTATCCAAGGCACATCCTCTCATCAGCAATGTCTTCCCAAGTCGAATGTCCAGCAGGAGATCTCCATGCCATTCTTGGTTGAGATTTCCATGCCATTTTTTTTTGTTTTCTGTATCTGCAGCTGAGTTGTCCTGTCATAAGCGTCTGAAATCACTCCTGGGTACCATGTGTTGTTCCTCGTGTCTTAATAAAGCTCGCAGTCTCAAGTGTGGAGAAGATGCTTTATTGTGGGTTCGTTCAGTTTCCAGAGCTCGACCTAGAACTACCTTCCAGTGCTAACTACCAGCTTTGCTTGCTGTGTGTGCTTACCAGCCCGCCTGCTGTGAAGAGTGTTTTTCACTTCCTGTCCTGATCTATTTATATGGCTCTCCCGTGCTCCCTCTAGTGGTCGCTCAGTTGTGTTGCATCTGGTTAACTTGTGATCACCACAAAAACTAGGAATGGATGGAATTGAGAAGGATGCCACTGGGCTCTCATTTTCTTTTACATTTAACCCCTGTCACCCTTTGGAGAATTCAGGAAGGCTTGAAGTGAAAGGACGCAACTTCTACATTGAAAGGTCTGAAAGCAGTTTAGAGCTGATGGAGAGGGAGTGAATCGGAATGGAAAATACAAACATCAAAATTTTCAGATCTTGACAGCACCGGTGGCACAGTGGTTAGCACTGCTGCTTCACAGCTCCAGGGACCTGGGTTCAATTCCGGCCTCGGGTGACTGTGTAGACTTTCTCCCCGTGTCTGTATGGGTTTCCTTCGGGTGCTCTGCTTTCCTCCCACAGTCCAAAGATGTACAGGTTAGGTGGATTAGCCATGATAAACTGCCCCTTGGTGTCCAATAGATTAGGTGGGGTTACCTGGTTACGGGAATAGAACGAAGAAAATTACAGCACAGGAACAGGCCCTTCGGCCCTTCCAGTCTGCGCCAATCCAGATCCTTCATCTAAACCTGCCGTCTATTTTCCAAGGATGTACTTCCCTCTGTTCCCCCCCCCTTCATATATCTGCCTACATGCATCTTAAATGATGCTATCGTGCCTGCCTCTACCACCTCCGCTGGCAAAGAGCTCCAGGAACCCATCACCCTCTGCGTAAAAACATTTCCACGCACATCTTCCTTAAACTTTCCCCCTCTCACCTTGAAATCGTGACCCCCTTGTAATTGACACTTCCACTCTTGGAGAACGCTTGTTGTTATCCACCCTGTCCATACCTCTCATAATTTTGAAGACCTCAATCAGGTCCCCTCTCAACCTCCGTCTTTCCAACGAAAACAATCCTAATCTGCTCAACCTTTCTTCATAGCTAGCACCCTTCATACCAGGCAACATCCTTGTGAACCTCCTCCGCACCCTCTCTAAAGCATCCACATCCTTCTGGTAATGTGGCGACCAGAACTGCACGCAGTATTCCAAATGTAGCCTAACCAAAGTCCTATACAACTGTAACATGACCTGCCGACTCTTGTACTCAATACCCCGTCCAATCAAGGCAAGCATTCTGTATGCCTTCTTGACCACTCTATCGACCTGCGTTGCCACCTTCAGGGTACAATGGACCTGAACTCCCAGATCTCTTTGTACATCATTTTTCCCCAGGACTCTTCCATTGACTGTATAGTCCGCTCTTGAATTAGATCTTCCAAAATGTATCACCTCGCATTTGCCTGGATTGAACTCCATCTGCCATTTCTCTGCCCAACTCTCCAATCTATCTATATTTTGCTGTATTATCTGACAGTCCTCCTCGCTATCTGCAACTCCACCAATCTTAGTATCATCTGCAAACTTACTAATCAGACCACCTATACCTTCATCCAGATCATTTATGTATATCACAAACAACAGTGGTCTGAACCCGGATCACTGTGGAACACCACTAGACACCTTTCTCCATTTTGAGACATTCCCTTCCACCACTACTCTCTGTCTCCAGTTGCCCAGCCAGTTCTTTATCCATCTAGCTAGTACATCCAGAACCCCATACGACTTCACTTTTTCCATCAACCTGCCATGGGAAACTTTATCAAACGCCTTACTGAAGTCCATGTATATGACATCTACAGCCCTTCCCTCATCAATTAACTTTGTCACTTCCTCAAATAATTCTATTAGGTTTGTAAGACATGACCTTCCCTGCACAAAACCATGCTGCCTATCACTGATAAGTCTATTTTCTTCCAAATGTGAATAGGTTCGATCCCTCAGTATCTTCTCCAACAGTTTGCCTACCACTGACGTCAAGCTCACAGGTCTATAATTCCCTGGATTATCCCTGCTACCCTTCTTAAACAACGGGAAAACATTAGCAATTCTCCAGTCCTCCGGGACCTCACCCATGCTTAAGGATGCTGCAAAGATATCTGTTAAGGCCCCAGCTATTTTGTCCCTCGCTTCCCTCAATAACCTGGGATAGATCACATCGGGACCTGGGGAATTATCCACCTTAATGCCTTTTAAAATACCCAAAATTTCCCCCTTCCTTATGCCGACTTGACCTAGAATATTTAAACATCCATCTCTAGCCTCAACCTCCATCATGTCCCTCTCCTTGATGAATGCCGATGCAAAGTACTCATTAGGAATTTCACCCATTTCCTCTGAGTCCACGCATAAATTCCCTCTTTTGTCTTTGAGTGGGCCAATCCTTTCTCCAGTTACCCTCTTGCTCCTTATATACGAACAAAAGGCTTTGGGATTTTCCTTAACCCTGTTAGTCAAAGATATTTCATGACCCCTTTTAGCCCTCTTTATTGCGCGTTTGAGATTTGCCCTACTTTCCCGATATTCCTCCAAAACTTCATCAGTTTTAAGTCGCCTAGATCTTACGTATACTTCCTTTTTCATCTTAGCTAGTCTCACAATTCCACCCGTCATCCATGGTTCCCTAATCTTGCCATTTCTATCCCTCATTTTCACAGGGACATGTCTGTTCTGCACTCTAATCAACCTTTCCTTAAAAGACTCCCACATTTCAAATGTGGATTTACACTTAAACAGCTGCTCCCAATCCATATTCCCTAGCTCCTGCCGAATTTTGTTATACTTGGCCTTTCCCCAAATTTGCACTCTTCCTTTAGGACCACTCTCATCTTTGTCCATGAGTATTCTAAAACGTACGGAATTGTGATCGCTATTCCCAAAGTAATCACCGACTGAAACTTCAACCATCTGGCCTGGATCATTCCCCAATACCAGGTCCAGTATGGCCCCTTCCTGAGTTGGACTATTTACATACTGGTCTAAAAAACTCTCCTGGATGCTCCTTACAAATTCTGCTCCATCTACGCCTCCAACACTACATGGGTCCCATTCAATGTTGGGGAAGTTAAAATCTCCCATCACGACCACCCTATTCCTCCTACATTTTTCTATAATCTGGCTACATATTTGTACCTCTACTTCACGCTCGCTTTTGGGAGGTCTGCAGTAAAGTCCCAACAATGTTACTGCACCCTTCCTATTTCTTAGCTCTACCCATATTGCCTCAGTGCTCAAATCCTCCATCGTGCCCTCCTTAATCACAGCTGTGATATCATCTCTGACGAGTAATGCAACTCCTCCACCCCTTTTACCTCCCTCTCTATCCCTCCTGAAGCATTTATACCCTGGGATATTTAGTTGCCAGTCTTGCCCTTCCCTCAATCAAGTCTCAGTAATACCAATAACATCATATTCCCAAGTACTAATCCAAGTCCTAGATTCATCTGCCTTACCTGCTACACTTCTCGCATTAAAACAAATGCACCTCAGACCATCTGTCCCTTTGCGTTAATCATCTCTTCCCTGTCTACTCTTCCCCTTAGTCACATTGAGTTTATCATCTAGTACCCTACTGGCTTGAGTTGCTGCTTCTTTACTGACCTCTAACTTCCTAATCTGGTTCCCATTCCCCTGCCACATTAGTTTAAAACCTCCCCAACAGTGTTAGCAAAATAGAATGGAGGCGTGGGGTACCAATATCCCGGGGGGGTGGGGGGGGGGGGGGGGGATTGATTTACTAATATCCGGGGGGGGGGATTGATTTACTAATGCTTTTCGGGAAGGTTTAAACTAGTTCAGCAGGGGATTGGGAACCTGAATTGTAGCTCCAGTATACAGGAGGTTGAGAGTAGTGAGGTCATGAGTAAGGTTTCGAAGTTGCAGGGGTGTACCGGCAGGCAGGAAGGTGGTTTAAAGTGTGTCTACTTCAATGCCAGGAGCATCCGGAATAAGGTGGGTGAACTTGCTGCATGGGTTGGTACCTGGGACTTCGATGTTGTGGCCATTTCGGAGACATGGAGAGAGCAGGGACAGGAATGGTTGTTGCAGGTGCCGGGGTTTAGATATTTCAGTAAGCTCAGGGAAGGTGGTAAAAGAGGGGGAGGGGTGGCATTGTTAGTCAAGGACAGTATTACGGTGGCAGAAAGGACGTTTGATGAGGACTCGTCTACTGAGGTAGTGTGGGCTTATAAACAGGAAAGGAGAGGTCACCCTGTTAAGGATTTTCTATAGGCCTCCAAAAAGTTCCAGAGATAAGGAGGAAAGGATTGCAAAGATGATTCTGGATAGGAGTGAAAGTAATAGGGTAGTTGTTATAGAGGACTTTAACTTTCCAAATATTGACTGGAAACGCTATAGTTCGAGTACTTTAGATGGGTCCGTTTTTGTCCAATGTGTGCAGGAGGGTTTCCTGACAAAGTATGTAAATATGCCAACGAGAGGCGAGGCAATATTGGATTTGGTACTGGGTAATGAACCAGGACAGGTGTTAGATTTGGAGGTAGGTGAGCACTTTGGTGATAGTGACCACAATTCGATTACATTTACTTTAGCGATGGAAAGGGATAGGTATATACCGCAGGGCAAGAATTATATCTGGGGGAAAGGCAATTATGATGCAATGAGGCAAGACTTAGGATGAATCTGGTGGGGAGGGAAATTGCAGGGTATGGGCACAATTGAAATGTGGAGCTTGTTCAAGGAACATCTATTGTGTGTCCTTGATAAGTATGTACCTGTCAGGCAGGGAGGGAGTGGTCGAGCGAGGGAACCGTGGTTTACTAAAGCAGTTGAAACACTTGTTAAGAGGAAGAAGGAGGCTTATGTAAAGATGAGACGTGAAGGTTCAGTTAGGGTGCTCGAGAGTTACAAGTTAGCTAGGAAGGACCTAAAGAGAGAGCGAAGAAGAGCCAGGAAGGGACATTAGAAGTCTTTGGCAGGTAGGATCACGGATAACCCTAAAGCTTTCTATAGATATGTCAGGAATAAAAGAATGACTAGGGTAAGAGTAGGGCCAGTCAAGGACACTAGTGGGAAGTTGTGCGTGAAGTCCAAGGAGATAGGAGAGGTGCTAAATGAATATTTTTCGTCAGTATTCACGCAGGAAAAAGACAATGTTGTCGAGGAGAATACTGAGATACAGGCTACTAGACTAGAAGGGCTTGAGGTTCATAAGGAGGAGGTGTTAGCAATTCTGGAAAGAGTAAAAATAGATAAGTCCCCTGGGCCAGATGGGATCTATCCGAAAAGTCTCTGGGAAGCTAGGGAGGAGATTGCTGAGCCTTTAGCTTTGATCTTTAAGTCATCGTTGTCTACAGGAATTGTGCCAGAAGACTGGAGGATAACAAACGTTGTCCCCTTATTCAAGAAGGGGTGTAGAGACAACCCCGGTAACTATAGACCAGTGAGCCTTACTTCTGTTGTGGTCAAAGTCTTGGAAAGGTTTATAAGAGATAGGATGTATAATCATCTGAAAAGGAATAATTTGATTAGAGATAGTCAACACAGTTTTGTGAACGTTAGGTCGTGCCTCACAAACCTTATTGAGTTCTTTGAGAAGGTGACCAAACAGGTGGATGAGGTTAAAGCAGTTGATGTGGTGTATATGGATTTCAGTAAAGCGTTTGATAAGGTTCCTCACGGTAGGCTATTGCAGAAAATACGGAGGCATGGGATTCAGGGTGATTTAGTAGTTTGGATCAGAAATTGGCTAGCTGGAAGAAGACAAAGGGTGGTGGTTGATGGGAAATGTTCAGACTGGAGTCCAGTTACTAGTGGCGTACCACAAGGATCTGTTTTGGGGCTACTGCTGTTTGTCATTTTTATAAATGACCTGGAGGAGGGCGTAGAAGGATGGGTGAGTAAATTTGCAGATGACACTAAAATCGGTGGAGTTGTGGACAGTGCGGAAGGATGTTGCAGGTTACAGAGGGACATAGATAAGCTGCAGAGCTGGGCTGACAGGTGGCAAATGGAGTTTAATGCAGAAAAGTGTGAGGTGATTCATTTTGGAAGGAATAACAGGAAGACAGAGTACTGGGCTAATGGTAAGATTCTTGGTAGTGTGGATGAGCAGAGAGATCTCGGTGTCCATGTGCAGAGGAGATTTACCAAGATGTTGCCTGGTATGGAGGGAAGATCTTACGAGGAAAGGCTGAGGGACTTGAAGCTGTTTTTGTTAGAGAGAAGAAGGTTAAGAGGTGACTTAATTGAGGCATACAAGATGATCAGAGGATTAGATAGGGTGGACAGTGAGAGCCTTTTTCCTCTAATGGTGATGTCTAGCACGAGGGGACAAAGCTTTAAATTGAGGGGAGTTAGATACAGGACAGATGTCAGAGGTAGGTTCTTTACTCAGAGTAGTAAGGGCATGGAATGCCCTTCCTGCAACAGTAGTGGACTCGCCAATAATAAGGGCATTCAAATGGTCATTGGATAGACATATGGATGATAAGGGAATAGTGTGGATGGGCTTTAGAGTGGTTTCACAGGTCGGCGCAACATCGAGGGCCGAAGGGCCTGTACTGCGCTATAATGTTCTATGTTTCTATGTGGGCTTCGGTAGGGGCCTCTTTCCGAGGGCCGGTGCAGACTCAATGGGTCGAATGGCCTCCTTCTGAACTGTAAATTCTATGATTCTATGACATGGAAGTGCTACTTCCCCAATTTAGGGAGGGGAGGGATCTCATTGATGGGGATGAGTATCAGGGAAGAAACCATTACATTTTGTAGCACAGGCCACATGGAAGGAGGTAGCTGGGTTGTATGACCTACATAACTTGAGGGATACACTTGCAATGTTGAAAATGCTGGACAAACTGACTAGATCTGTAAAAATGGGATTTCAAGATGAATAGCAGGACAGCTGACTGAATCACAGGGAAGATCTTGGGTATTTCCTAGTGCAATACTAATTAATGCTCTTTGGAGTGTCACACTGCACCATGCCTTTTTGGCTGGAAGCAAATTCAACTTAGATTATGTGACCAAATACCTGGTGTGGTTCTTGTTCTTTGGCCTCAAACGGAAACAGACTATCATTTTTCCCACTTTGATAGATGTTGGGCTGGATTCTCCGCCCGCCGAAGCCGAAATCGCGTTTGCCGATCAGCTGGAGAATCACAGTTCCTGAACAAATTGGGGGTGGCGCGCTTTTGCGATGCTCCACCCCCTCAAAAGCAGCACTGCGACGTATCGACAGCCTCAGGACATTGCCTGAGGCCCGCCACCCAATGCTCCGCCCCCGACCGGCTGAATGGCCGACGACGTGGCGGCTACGGACACAGTCCAGCGCTGCCACAGTCGGGGGAGGGCCGATCTGCGGGCAGGGGGTCTTCACCAGGTGCTGGGGGCCCTGCTGGGGGTGGTCCGGGCCGTGCGAGCCAGCCAAAGGGGGCACTATTTCGTAGGCTGGGTCCGCGAGCGGCCGCCGCCATGTAGCACGGTGCGGCCGCTACAGACCCGCCGCCGCCGTACGCATGCGCGACCACGGACCTGGCAATTCTCCAGGCCGTATCGACAGCTCGAGTCGGGTGCTCTACGCTGCCAGAATGCGAGCCCCCAGCGAAACGGACGATCAGTAACTGTTTTACACCATTTTCTCGGGCATAGAACAGCACCGTTCCCATGCCAGCATGGGGACATTGCCTCAAAATCGGAGAATTCAGCCCGTTGTCTTTATGTCTGCTGTCCGTTGTTGAAGTCACAAAAACACTGAAAGTGCCAATTAAATTAAATAAAAAAGTAAAGGCCTTAATCTGCTGGGGCTCGTTAGCTGTTAGGGAGGGACTGTATCATGCAACTGAATTTAGTCGCGTTTGGCTGGAAAATGGTGCACTGTTGCTGCAGAAAAATCTCAAAATTGCTGCAGATTTTCTTACCTTAGCAGATTTCTGAGGCCACCGTGGTGGGGACGGGGGGATTGGACACTGGGGGTGCGTGGGAGGGGGGTGGGGGGGGGGGGGGGGGGGGGTACAAACTTTACGGGTGGCCGGGGTTCAGATCGAAGCGGTCGGATCTTCGGGTGTTATAAAATCAATTCAACTAATGTGCAAATTAATCAAAATGTTTATTCTTCATGACTATTGTTGTTTCCCTTCTCACATCTAGTGATGCACAAGACAGACTTGCATCTGTTTCCATAGTGATATTTCCCTGGAACAGATTGCGAGCCTGTAGCCAGAGACCTCTAGCCTATGAGGCACCACTCTGCATCAAGCATGGGTGACCAAGAGGAGCTCTACTCTTACCGCCTGCCACTGGCAGGTGCCGGAAGGATTTTGCTGGCCGGTATTCACCCTGTTTGGCCGTGTTGCGTACACACCTTCATTGGTCGTCATCGAGTCCTGGGGTGGGATTCGAATCAGAGCTTTCAGCTCAGAGGCAATGGACACTACCTACTGGGCCGCAAGACCTCCACCAAGACAATCATACAGCTCAGCATATATTTTATTTGGTCATTCAGTGTGTTCAAGTGGATTTTCAAACACTGACTACAAACAATGCTTTATTCACTAGCTGAGCAGCTACTCCATCCCTGTACTCTATCCGCTTCACAGGGAGAACCCCCACACTTCCGTCACATGACTCTTAAGTGACCTCGTCATCAGCTGACCACTCAGTCTACAAAGTGCATGCCGATATAAGATTGAAGCTATGTTCAATTGCAAACGCATTGGGCTGGATTCTCCGCAACCCCACGCTGAAATTCCGTTTGGCGGAAGGGATGGAGAATCCAATTTCACGACGAAATCGGGCCCAGCGCCAGTCCGTCGATTCTCCGGGACCTGTGAATCGGCGTGTTCGCGGAGTACTCCGCGCGGATGGGGGGCCATTGCCATAGGCCCGCCCAATGATCCTCCGACCGGCCGAGTTCCCGGTGGCGTGGTTCGAACCACCTATTGCCACTCGGGAAGCTCGCGTCCGCGACCGCCTTGGTGGGGGGAAATCGGACACGGGGGGGGGGGGGGGGGGGGGGGGGGGGGGGGGTGTGCGGGCTTATGGGCGGCCGGGGACAGATTGGGGCAGTCGGATCTTCAGGCGCGCGGCCGATCTGGGGGTGCCTACATTCTTCATCTGCCTCCATGGGCCGAGCCCACCATGGGCTTGGCGCGGCCGCTGGAGGCCGCCGCCGCCGTGCACGTGAGTGGACTCAAAACGGGAAGTGCAGGGGCCCGTATCCACAGCCAAAGCTGCACAAATCACTCTAGCCCCTTGCAGGTGAGTGAATTGGCTGATCTTTTTCATAGGAAACTCCTGAGTGAAACGCCAGCGTTTTTACACCGGCATGGGAACATAGTCCCATTTTGGGAGAATCCAGTCCATTAGATTGCATTTGTGATCCTTGTAGTCCAAATGCTGTAATTATTCCATCAATAATTTTTTTTAAAGTCATGGTGAGGGCAAGTCCTGTCTGCTCCTAACATCCACGTGACCAATCAGTGTGTACGGAGATGTGAACATATTTGGAGAGTAGGATACAACTGCCGGAATGGGAGAAAGAGAAAGCAAAACACACCCAAACTGAGTAATAAAAGTATTACCTCCAGGCCTTTTTCTTGATGATGTTTCCGAGTAAGACCTCTGCCCTGAAACAATATTGAAGAGATGAGAATTAACTTTTGACAAGCAACAGCCATGATTACACTAAAACAGAGTGAAAATACAAATCAGCACCAATGGGACTTGTTATATTTGGCAACCTGGCCAACGTACAATACAGCAGGAGGAATAGTAGCAATCACCGGATATTTATTAGAAAATATTTTGCTTGGGACTTCCGGTGGCGACCATGGTTTGAGTGGTGACACGCAGTGGCTCCTGTGTGGAGGTATTGGTTTTGGAACTTCCTGCCAACTTGTTGGGTGATTTTGATGACAAATTGTGAGGAGAGAAGTGGGTGGTGGATTCTCCCCCAGGAATCGAATGACGACGGTGTACCAGATCCGGCAGATGTTGGTGAGAACCCAAGCTCAGGATTTGGAGGAGCCTCGTGGCCCAGCAATATTGGGAAAATGACGGAGGGGCTTGGGTCGTCGTTGATGACAACATAGCCGATGGAGCAGCTTATGAGCTTCATTAAAGCAAGGAGATGCACGGAGATTGGCCAAGTGCGATTGAGGGTGCAGTAGCACCTCTTCGCTGGTCTTTGCATTGAGTGGAGAAGTGTCTGGAGGTACAGGGTGCAACGATAAAAGAAATGGAGCAGGCAATCTCAGACAGGAGTAGCCGAATCGCATCACTGGAGGGGGTGATGTTGAAGCTGGGGGAAATGTGCAATGTGCTGCAGGTGAGGGTAGACGAGCAGGAAAATTGGTCCACGGCAGAATTTGTGTACCATAGGTCTTCTGGAGGGAGTGGTGGGAACAAGAGCCACCAGCTATGTTATGAAGATGTTTGAGAAGTTGATGGATGAGAAAGTATCTGAGTGGGCTCCTGACGTGGATCAGGCCCACCAGTCCTTGAGCCAGAAGTCGGGGATGGGGGGGCTGCCCCAGGCTCTGAATGGGCAAATGCACAAATATCAAGACAAAGAAAGGGTTCTGAGGTGGGTCAATGAAACGAGGGACAGTATCTGGGAGGGAAATCAGGTCTGGATATACAGGACATTGAGACTGACCTGGCCAGAGGCGTCGGAACTCAACAGGGCCAAAGTGGCTCTCTACAAGAGCAAGGTTATGTTTGGGGTATTGTACCCTACCACCTAGTGGGTAACATTAAAGGGCAAGGAACACTATTTTCAGATACCAGAAGAGGCTACTGATTTTGTTCAAGACATTGGACTGGGGGAGGATTAGTGTTGGGGCATTTTTTTTGTTACTTGATTTGACAGGTGTATACTTTATTGCTTCTGTAATATGTTATTGATTTTTGTTTGTATGTATGATGTTGTTGATGTGTGCTTCCTAGTGCTGATGGATTGATGGTTTGGCCTACCTTGGAATTTTGGTAGAGTGGGGAATATGGGTAGGGTTGGGTAGTGGAGAAGAGGGTTGAGTTCTGTATGTACTGGGCGATGGTGAGCGTGATAGGTTGAAGAGGAGAGTAGATGGAGTAAGTAGAGTGGGGGGTGGGCGAGATGAATAGTGGAGGTGAGGTTCTTTGTTTGGGCCTCCAAGTGGAAGCTACCATGCTAGCGAGTAAATGGAAGCTGTGTAGGGGTGAGGGCTGTGATGGGTAGCCGGGTTGTGGGGGGGGGAGCGGTGAAGTAAGGGGAGGGGAAAGGGGGAAAGGGAGGAGGTTGGATTGCTAATACAGTTGTTTTTCAAGTTATGCTCTAGGAAAGATGGAGGGAGTGGCCTTTTTGTGTGGGCTCAAGTGTTTTGATGAATGGATAGTTGGGGGGGGGGATGATGGCAGACTAAAGTAGAGGGGGAGGTCGAAAGCCCCCGGTAAGGGTGAAAACCTGGAATGTCCGAGGTTTAAAGTAGCCCTTTAAAAGGTCAGGGGCTTTTGTACATTTGAAAATCCTAAAGACAGACGTGGGGCGCGATTCTCCCAAACCGGGAGAAATCGTAAGGCTGGCGTCAAAAATGGGCGGGTTTGACGCCAGCCTCCCCCCCCCCCCCCCCCCCCCCCCGACCGGGAACCGATTCTGGTCCCCGGTCGGGGCTAGCATGCCGCGGCCATGAACTCCGGCATTGCGGGCTTAACGAATTTCGTTAAGCCCGCTTGCCAGAGTTTGCGACGGCTGACGCGTCACATGTCGTCAGCCGCGCATGCGCGGATTGGAAGACTCCAACCCGCGCATGCGCGGATGACATCATCGCGCATTTGCGCAAAACCCGCGCATGCGCGGGCCGGGATGCCCCTCAGCCGCCCCGCGAATGGATACAGCGGAGCGGCGGAAGGACAAAGAGTGCACGGGGTAAGTACCGATCGCGGGCCCATGGCACCCTTGGCACGGCCGTGGTACTGCTGTGCCAATCGGTGCCATGGTTGCCAAGATCCCAACTTTACGGCCGTTTTTACGAACGGTCAGACCAGGTGTGTTTGACGTTCCTAAAAACGGTCGTAAAGGGCTTGGACTTCGGCCCATCGGCCAGCTGAGAATCGCTGCTCGCCGTAAAAAAACGGCGGCAGCGATTCGTGTCGGGAGTCAGGCGTGGGGGGGGGGGGGGGAGAATAGCGGGAGGGCGTCAGACTAACGTGGCCGTAAAAATGTACGACCCCCGCTATTCTCCGCACCGTCGTGAGTGCGGAGAATTGCGCCCGTGGTTTTCCTGCAGGAAACACACATACAGGTCAAAGACCAGATGCAATTGAGGAGGGGGTCGGTTGGGCAAACGTTCCACCCAGGACTTGACTCAAAGTCAAGGGGGTTTGCGACGCTCTATCATAAAAAGGTAACATTTGTAGTATCATGGGAGATGTGAGACCTGGGGGGGGGGTAGGTTTGCGATGGTGAGTGGGGTGCTGGTGGGGTCGCTGATGATTTTGGTCAATGTGTACACACCCAATTGGGATGACGTAGATTTTATTAAAAAACTACTCGCGTCCATTCCAGATTTAGACTCCCATAAGTTAATTCTGAGTGGTGATATTAATTGTGTGTGCATCTTAGGGTGTACAGGACGAGGTCCAAAGTGATGGCTAGGACAGGGATGGCAAAGGAGTTAGGGTTGTTTATGGAACAGATGGCAGCGGTTGATCCGTGGAGGTTTAGGTACCTGGGAGAGAGGGAATATTCCTTTTTCTCCCAGGTTCATCAGGTATACTCCAGAATAGATTTCTTTGTGGTGGGGAAGGAGGTGCTGGTGGTGCTGGCGGGGCAGAGTATGTAGGCATAGTCATTTTGCACCATGTGCCACCACATTATGTAGATGTGAGGCTTGAGGTGGGCAGGGCACAGAGACTGGGGTGGAAATTTGATACAGTGATATTGGCGGAAACAGGGTTTTGTGATAAGGCACAATTGGCCATAAAGAATTATGCGGAACTGAATCAAAATGGGGAGGTCTCTGCGGCCACCAGAGCGAATTAATGAGACTTTTGAGGCCTTATATCAGGGATTATGTAGTTCTGAGCCTGGGCGGGGCACAGGATTTGGGGTGTTTTTTTGGATGGGTTAGTGGTTCCAGAGTGCGGGAGGAGAAGCGGCAAGCATTGGAGGGGCCATTGAGATTGCAGGAGAATGGAGGCAGTGGGGTCCATCAAGTCAGGGAAGGCACCCGGACCGGATGGCTCCCAAACTTGCTGCACTATTACTAGGTATCCAATGTGGAGAAGGTGAGACAACGGTGGGCACGGGGGGATCGGATTGGGTGCGAATGGAGTACGACTCCTATAAGGGGTCAAGTTTAAGGGCTATGGTAATGGCCCCATTCCCGTTTGCCCCGGGGAAATACACTATAACCTGATGGTGATGTCATCGATAAAGATCTGGAATCAGTTACAGAAGCACTAGAAGTTGGGACAGGTGCCAGTACTGGCCCCGCTGTGTAGGAATCATAGGTTTGTGTCCAGACGGATGGACGTGATGTAGGAGAGGTGGCAGAGAGCAGAGGTAGGGCGAATGAGGGATCTATTTCGAGGAGAACAGTTTGCAGATTTGGTGGAGCTTCAATAGAAGTCTGAGTTACCGAAGGGGAGCAGGTTCAGATATGAAAATGAAAATCGCTTATTGTCACGAGTAGGCTTCAAATGAAGTTACTGTGAAAAGCCCCTAGTCGTCACATTCCGGCGCCTGTTCGGGGAGGCTGTTACGGGAATCGAACCGTGCTGCTGGCTTGCCTTGGTCTGCTTTCAAAGCCAGCGATAGCCCTGTGAGCTAAACAGCCCCTCTAGATATCTACAGGTGTGGGATTATGTGTGGAAGGAGCTGCCCTCTTTCCCCCAAATACCAGAGTATACGTTACAGAAATAGCTGTTAGCTCCAGATAAGTGAGGAAGGGAGCATCAGGAACATTTATAGGTGGTTGGGAAAGAAAGAGAAGGCATTAGTGCGAAGGGTTATGGGCAGGTGGGAAGATGTGTAAGGGACCGAGTTAGAGTGGGGATATGGAGTGAGTTATTGTGTCAGGTCAACTTGACTTCCTCATGTAAGCCCCATTCAATTCAAGGTGGTGCACAGACCTGGATGAGGGGGTTCTTCCCTGGGATAGAGGATCTCTGTGAGAAGTGTTGGTGAGGATCAGCAAACCGCGCCCATATTTTCCAGGGGTGTGTGAAACTGGAGGGTTTTTGGGAAGTGGTGTTCAAGGCTTTGCATAGATAGTAGGCTTTGAAATAGCCATACCCCTTGGCGGTGATTCTAGGTGTCTTGGAGCTGCAATGGCTACAGGAGGAGAAGGGGGCCGATGAGGTGGGTTTTCGCCTCCCTGATTGTTCAACAAAGGATATTGTCAGCCGCGCCAGTGTGGGTGGCGGCGTGGGTGGCAGACCTGAATGAATGTTTGAGCCAGGAGAAGGTCAAGTTCACCCTAAGAGGTTTGGAGGAAGGGTTTTACACGTGGTGACGTCCGTTCCTATCCATGTTCAAGGATCTGTTTGTCACCAGGGGAGAATAAAATGTTTTTTTTAAAAAAGAAATGTTTTTACTGAAATGTTTAAAACCATAAAATACATTTTTTTTGTATAGGGAACCTTGATGATTCAAAAGATTTGTTCAATGTGTGCTGTTTGTCACTCCTGAGATAATGCAAAGAATGCTTTGGAAAATGAAAAGAATTTTCATTGGTAGCTTATTCAGAAAGTGGTGTGAAAGAAATGTACTGAAGTCTGCATTTCTCCAGTTCCCTTCTATACTGTATTGTAGCTCCAATTTTAATGCATGGCTGGAGGCCGAGGCAGACAACAAGCTGTCCCAATCTCAGTAGTGAGGGGCCCAAGATATTTTAACGGGCAGGGGAGGCCCAAACCCTCCTCGTGGGAACGAAAGGACCACTCCTGGCCCCGCAAAAGGAAATCATGAAAAGAAATATCAAATATTCTGGCTCTGACTACTCTTCCCACTGGGCTGGTGGGAAAGCCACAATTACTTCTCCATACAAATCACTGATTAAAATAGCAGTCACAGGCACATTTTCAGAGTCCAAAACTGCATATTTAAAGAAGGGCCCCACTTTTATAGTTCTCACTTGCTTGTCAGAGCACAATTGGAAATGTGCGAAGAACGGTGCAGCTTTCTGAATACATGGTCTGGGTTAATGCATCCCGTGTGTATTGTACAGTGAGTGGGGGAGGGGGGTCACTTTGGCAATTTGAGTACTGGGTGAATCAGGCAAAATTCTGAGCAATCTGGTTGCAACCCGCCGACTTCCTTTGTGGATGCGACACCTTCTTGAGTGGCATGTTGTCATTACGGATATATTAATCAGTCAATTAAAACAATAGGCACATGGGCTTTCCCTTTAACCTTTGAGTCCACAGCTTCATGGAACTCACCAATGAAAGGAAGGCAAGAAAACTGCAGGAGTTAAAGATGACAAAGATATGACAGGAAATATGACAGGAAACCAGCAGAGATGTTGATGCGCAATCAATAACTACTGAAACGAGGGTGTAGTCCGAATTGAAGGCTTTAATCAACAAGATGTTTCCCCAGCAGCTCGAGTACAGAAAAGGCAGGCTGCTGGGAAACACGGCTCTTATACACCGCCTCATTGGGCGGAGCTACCTTACACTCTGACCAATGAAATATAAACCATTGGGCCAATGAGCAGCGAGCCTTCTCCACCAATGGTGGCTCAGCACTCCCAGGTACTGTAGTACCTCCAGTCATACTACCACAGAAGTGCAGCCCAGAGCAGGCCATACTCAATATACAGAATCTGCAGGGAGAGGATAAGCTTCCTCAACACGTAAGAACATAAGTGTCTTAGGAGGTTCAGGGTCTAGATTGAGGGGTAGAAAATGTGTGAAGCTTGTTGAACCATGACCCACTGGACTTGGTGGCCACACTTTACCAATGGCTGTCAAAGTCATCATTGCCCTCAGCGATTTTTGCTTCCAAATCTTTCCAAGACTCTGCCGGGGATATTTGTAGGATTTCATTCTCAATGGCTGCAACAAGTGGCAGATTTCAGTGAGGCCTTCCTGAAACAGAGACATTTGACACGCTGTTCTTTAGTACGGTTCAATGGAAGAATTGCTCCTGAGCACTCTAGCTCAATATGGCTGCCGGCTGAGAGCTCTTCACCCCATGCTCCTCCTCTCTTCCAACAACTTGTCCTGCTCTATATGACTTCTGTTTATTATCCCTGCTATACAAGTAGTCCAATGAGGATATAAACTAATATCCGGGAGCAAGAAGTTTGTGCAGAATTCTTGACGTCATGACCAAGGCCTTCAGCAAGTGCCATATGCTCTCCTCAACAGCAACCTTACCAAAATGGCATCCAGTGTGGCTAGCACTAGAATTTTGTACACATGCTGCAGGGTGGTGGCAAAACAGCAGTTGGAGCACCAATGGGGCATGTTAGCACGGTGGTTAGCACAGTTGGTTCACCGTGCCAGGGTCCCAGCTTCAATTCCTGGCTTGGGTCACTATCTGTGTGCAGTCTGCATGTTCTCCCCGTGTCTGCGTGGGTTTCCTCCGGGTGCTCTGGTTTCCTCCCACAAGTCCCGAAAGATGTGCTATTAGGTGAATTGGACATTCTGATTTCTCCCTCTGTGTACCTGAACAGGCGCCGGAGTGTGGCGACGAAGGGATTTTCACAGTAACTTCATTGTAGTGTTAATGTAAGCCTACTTGTGACAATACTAAAGATTATTATTATAATAAAACATGTGCTAAGGAGCTGAATTCATGGCTGAAACCTGTTAGTTGACTGGATGTAATATAGTTGAGACAACAGTTATAATATAACTGTCTATAGCAATAAACTATATTAGAAATTGTGCCTTGCCTTCATAGTTCAGTACTATCCACAGAAAAGAATCCCTGATGCAAAATATTAAATTTCAGTTCAGTCAATAAAATTCTATCAGCTTCCATTGAATAGAGTTTTTGATGCAACTACAACGTTGAGTAAAGAACTCATCTAATTATTCATGTATTCAGGGCTCGCTGGCAGATAGGATTCATTTTAATGAACACCAGTGGTTATCAGTCTAACTTTTGTACACCAATTATTTCTCTTCAAAGCTCTTCAAGAGGAATATCACTTTTAGAGATGTACTTTCAATGTAACATACACCATCAAGGGCAGCACGGTAGCATTGTGGATAGCATAATTGCTTTACAGCTCCAGGGTCCCAGGTTCGATTCCGCCTTGGGTCACTGTCTGTGCGGAGTCTGCACATCCTCCCCGTGTGTGCGTGGGTTTCCTCCGGGTGCTCCGGTTTCCTCCCACAGTCCAAAGATGTGCAGGTTAGGTGGATTGGCCATGATAAATTGCCCTTAGTGTCCAAAATTGCCCTGAGTGTTGGATGGGGTTACTGTGTTATGGGGATGGGGATAGGGTGGAGGTGTTGACCTCGGGTAGGGTGCTCTTTCCAAGAGCCGGTGCAGACTCGATGGGCCGAGTGGCCTCCTTCTGCACTGTAAATTCTATGATCACAAAAGAAAAGTGTACATTAGACATGAAAATAATTAAACAACTTAAAAAAAAATGAATGTTGGCTGTGAGCATCGCAGGCAAGGCCAACATTTATTATTGATTTCTGGCTGTTGTGAGAAGCTGGTGTGGGCCTTCTCCTTGAACCAGCATCATCAATGTGGTGAGCGTGCTCCCACAATGCTTTAGGGAAATAGTCTTTGGAGAACTTTGATAGACTGACTGTTGCTGGGCAACTTGAGAGTCTATCTATTGGTGTGGGACTGGAGTCACAAGTTAGTCAGCCTGGGTAAGAACTACAGGCTTCATTCTCTTAAAAAAAAAGATTGGATTGTTTTATGACAATCCACAATCGTCATGGTCAAACGTTACTGATACCAGCTTTTTATTTCCACATTTTAAAAATTGAGTTCAAATTCTCAAACTGCCTCTAGATTATTCCAGTGACATAACCACAACATACCCAATTATAGAAAGTGTTTACATTGAAGGTACCCGGTCCCCGGAATTTGATGTTTTCTTTTCAGTTTGCATTATGTTAGGCCCAACATTTAAAGTGCAAGAATAAAAATTTGGTTGGCACCCATCCTAACCCAATTGCTTCAATTGGATGCACTTCCTCATGATAATAAAATTCTCCCTCTAAAGGACAAAAACGTGAAACTGCAGCCACAAAACTCACTGCTTAATGATGGAACTGATGGAGGCCACAAAGTCCAATTTTAACCCTATCTGTCCAGTGGAAAGCAAGCAGTTAGGCGGTAAGATGACCTAAGTTATATACCTCCACTAAAGCTGCAAGGGTTCTGCATTCGCTCCGATTTTAACCTTCTCTCCTATATCAGTGGCAAGGACACCCTCCTAAAGCCTGCAACGTCCACTGTTCAATATGCATGTTAGGTCCCAATGTTGATTTTAGGATCCAAATGCAATTTTTTAAAATAATAAACATTTTATTGAGGTATTTTCTGGCTTGACAACAACAACAAAATAAACAATGCACATGAATCTATAAACATTGTGCAAAAGCCGTCTTCCTCCCTTACAGGTCCCACCTTTATTAACCACTTACTCTATTCTAAACTAACCCGGCAAAGAAGTCGACAAACGGTTGCCACCTCCGGGCGAACCCCAACATGAACCCTCTCATGGTGAACTTGATTTTCTCCAAACAGAGAAAGCTAGCCATGTCCGATAGCCAGGTCTTCGACTGTGGTGGCTTTGAGTCCCTCCAAGCTAATAATATCCGATCCGTCTCCGGGATAACAGGGAAGCAAAGGCCAGAACGTCTGCCTCTTTCTCCTCCTGGATTCCAGGATCCTGCGACACCCCAAAAATTGCCACCTCTGGACTCGGTACCACCCTTGTTTTTAACACCATGGACATGACTTCTGCAAACCCCTGCCAGAATCCCTTAAGCTTTGGACATGTTCAGAACATGTGGACATAGTTTGCTGGCCCTCCCGCACACTTTGCACACCTGTGAACGACCTTGAATTGTATTAGGCTGAGCGTGGCACATGTTGCGGACGCATTGACTCTACTCAACATGTCTGCCCATAGACCATCCTCTATCTCTCCTCCCAACTCCTCTTCCCACTTGCTCCCCAGTCTGCGTCTCCTCTGACCCCATAAGTTCCTTGTAAATATCAGAAAACCCTTCCTTCTCCCACCCACCCTCTGGAAACTACCCTGTCCTGTATCCCCCTTGGTGGTAGGAGCGCGAAGGTTGAAACCTGCCTACGTAGGAAGTCCCGCACCTGCAGGTACCTGAATTCGTGCCCCTCGCCAATCCAAATGTCTCCTTCAGCTTCCTCAAGCTAGGAAAGCTCCCCTCTATAAACATATCCCCCATCTTCTCAATTCCTGCTCTCTGCCATCTCCGAAACCCCCCTTCCCGGGGAAAACCGGTGATTATTACAGAATGGAGACCAAACCAATGCTCCCTCTGCTCCCACATGCCTCCTCCATTGCCCCCAGACTCTCAGGGCCGCCACCACCATGGGGCTGGTGGAGACCGTGCCGGCGGGAATGGCAGAGGCGCCGTTATCAACGCCCCCAAGCCCCTCCATACGCTACCATGCCGACCCTCCCCCCCACCACCCACTTCCTAATCATGGCTATATTCGCCACCCAATAATAGTTACTGAAGTTTGGCAGCGCCAGCCCGCCCTCTCCCTGACTCCGCTCAAGCATCCCCTTTTTTACTCGCGGGGTCTTGCCCACCCATACAAAGCCAGTGATCAGTTTGTTGACCCTTATAAAAAAGGACCGCTGAATAAAGATGGGGAGATACTGAAACACAAACCGGAATCTCGGGAGGACCGTCATCTTCACCATCTGCACCCTCCCAGCTAGTGACAACGGGAGCGCGTCCGACCTCCGGAAATCGTCCTTCATTTGGTCCACTAGTCGGGCCAGATTTAGTTTGTGTAGCTGTTCCCATTCCCGCGCCACTTGGATGCCTAGGTACCGAAAGCTCTCCCAGTCGCCTCGCCTGTCCCCTCGCCTGGACCGCAAACATCTCACTTTTCCCCATATTTAGTTTATACCCTGAAAACCGGCCAAATTCCCCCAGACTTCTCATGATTTCTTCCATCCCCTCTGCTGGGTCCGATACATACAGAAGCAGGTCATCTGCGTAAAGCGAGACTACCATGCTCCACTCCCCCCCCGGACCAGCCCCTTCCAGCCCCTTGAGGCTCTCAGTGCAATTGCCAGCAGCTCTATGGCTGACGCGAACAACAGTGGGGAGAGGGGGCATTCCCGTCTCGTCCCCCGATGCAGCCTAAAATAGCCCGATGTTGTCCTATTCATCCGTACACTTGCCACAGAAGCCTAATACAGCAACCGGACCCAGTCAATAAAGCCCTGCCCAAATCCGAACCGTTCCAGTCCTCCCACAGATATTCCCATTCTACTCGATCAAAGGCCTTCTCTGCGTCCATTGCGACCACTACCTCCACCTCCCTACCTTCTGGGGGCATCATGATCACATTTTTTAAATTAAAAAAAATAAATAAATTTAAAGTACCCAATTCATTTTTCCAATTAAGGGGCAATTTAGCATGGCCAATCCACCTAGCCCACACATCTTTGGGTTGTGGGGGCGAAACCCACGCAAACACGGGGAGAATGTGCAAACTCCACACTGACAGTGTCCCAGAGCCGGGATCGAACCTGGGACCTCAGCGTCGTGAATCATGATCACATTTAATAGCCTTCTTACATTGGCCACCAACTGACTTCCCGCAACAAACCCCGTCTGGCCCTCCCCAATAACACCCGGAACACAATCCTCAATCCTAGAGGACAAAATTTGGCCAGCAGTTTGGCGTCCACATTCAACGGGGATATTGGCCTGTAGGACCCACACAGCTCCGGGTTCTTGTCCCGCTTCAAAATTAGCGAAATCGTGGCCTGTGACATCGTCGGGGGCAGCACCCCTCTTTCCCTTGCCTCATTGAATGTCCTCATCGACAACGGCTCCAATATCCCAAAGAACTTTTTATAGAACTCCACTGGGTACCCGTCTGGCCCCGGGGCTTTACCCGACTGCATGGCCTTCAGTCCCTTCGCTATCTCTTCCATCCCGATTGGGGCTCCCATCCCTTCTACCAGCTCCCCATCCACCTTCGGAAATTCAGCCCCTCTAGGAAGTGCTTTATCGCCTCCGGCACCGTTGGGGGTTCTGACTCATACAACCTACTATAAAACTCCTTAAACACCTTATTCATCCCTGTTGAGTCTCCAACCAGGTTCCCATCTCCGTCATTTACTTACCCTATCTTCCTGGCTGCCTCTCTCTTTCTAAGCTGCTGTGCAAGCATTCTGCTGGCCTTCTCCTCATGCTCATAAATCGCCCCCTCGCCTTTCTCAGCTGCTCCACCGCCCTCCCTGTGGTTAACAGGCCAAACTCCGTCTGTAGCCTCTGCTGTTCCCTTAAAATCCCTGCCTCTGGGGTGTCCGCATACCTCCTGTCGACCTGTAGTATCTCCTTTACCAGTCGGTCCCTGTCTGCGCTGTCTACTTTCTCCTTGAGGGCCCATATCGAGATCAGCTCCCCTCTAACCACCGCCTTCAGTGCTTCCCAGACCACTGCTGCTGAAATTTCCCCCCCGTGTTGTTGACTTCCAGGTAGTTCTGAATACATGGGGCAGCACGGTGGTACAGTGGGTAGCACTGCAGCTTCACGGCGCTGAGGTCCCAGGTTCGATCCCGGCTCTGGGTCACTGTCTGTGTGGAGTTTGCACATTCTCCCCGTGTTTGCGTGGGTCTCACCCCCACAACCCAAAGATGTGCAGGGTAGGTGGATTGGCCATGCTAAATTGCCCCTTAATTAGAAAAATGAATTGGGTACTCTAAATTAAAAAAAAAAGAAATCATTTAGTTCTGAATACATTTCCTCAGCCGCCCGCACACATCATTGTCAGCTAAAAGACCCACGTCTAACCTCCAGTGCGGGCGCTGGTTACTGTCTTTACTAACCTGTAGGTCAACCCAGTGCAGGGCATGGTCTGAGATTGTGATCGCTGAATACCTCGTGTCCACCACCCCCGTCAGTAATACCCTGCTCAGAATAAAGAAATCAATCGGGAGTACACATTATGCCCGTGTGAGTAGAAGGAGAATTCCTTCACCCTCGGCTGCCCAAATCTCCATGTGTCCACCCCACCATCTGCCCATGAACCCTTTTAGTTGCTTTGCCATTGCTGGCACCCTGCCCGTTTTTGAGCTTGACCAGTCTAAACCAGTGTCAATGACTGTTGAACTGCCCTCCCATGACCAACTTATGCGAATCCAGGTCCTGTATCTTCCCCAGCATCCTTTTTATAAACTCCAGATCGTCCCAATTTGGCGCATACACATTTAGTACCACCTCCACCCCCTCCAATTTCCCACTGACTTTAATGTACCGGCCTCCCACATCCAAAACTATTCTTCCCGCCTCAAACACCACTCACTTCTTGATCAGGATCGCGACCCCTCTAAACTTCGAGTCCAGTCCCGAGTGAAAAACCTGTCTGACCCAACCTTTCCTTAATCTAATCTGGTCGGCCACTCTAAGGTGTGTCTCCTGCAGCATTACCAATTCCACCTTCAGTCCTCTCAAATGCGTGAACACTCGTGCCCTCTTGACCACCCATTTAGCCCTCGTACATTCCAGGTGATCAGCCTAGTTGGGGGGCTCATCGCCCTCCCCCTTCGCTGATCAGCCATCACCTTTCTTGGGCCAATCGTCAGCCCACGCCCCATGCCTCCACCGGCCCGCCCCCAGGCAGCCTCCGCCCCAACCTCCTCTCTGTCCCTCAGCAACAGTCCCTCTCTTGTCAGCAGAACATTTCCCCGCCCCCCCCCCCCCCCCCCCCCCAGTAACCACAATGTAAATTGACCCCTTTGATAAGCCTAACATCTGCTCACCCCCACTATGCTTCTGTGAGCTAGCCCGCCCAGCTAGCTTGGTGTCCCCACCCCTGGCACCAGACATTCTCCCACCTATTGTTCCCGCCCCACACTCCCCCTCGCTCATACACACATATTCAGATGACAAACAATCCCAACATAATTGAACGACAGAAAAACAACGCTAATCAAAGAAAAGATCAAGCAAGAGATCCAACATCTAAACAGACACACCTCCATCCCCCAACAGTGCAAATGTAAACTTTAATTCACTCAGCTCTGCAACTGGCCCCAAACCAATACAGAAGGCATTAGAAATAGCGTCCACAAAACAAAAAACCCAGAAACTTTTTGAAACAGGAACGTTGCAGCAAAGTTCAAAAGTTCTCAGTCTGCCATCAGTCCTTTCCTTTTTACGAAGTCCAACGCTTCCAAAGGCAACTCAAAAGAAAAATGTTGCTCCTCGCACGTGACCCAGAGACGGGCCGGATACAGAAGTCCGAACTTCACCTTTTTCTTAAAAAGAGTGGACCTGATCTGGTTAAATCCCACTCTTCTCCTGGCCACCTCCACACTCAGGTCCTGATAGATCCGCAGGATATTGTTCTCCCATTTACAGCTCCGTGTCTGCTTGGCCCACTGAAAAATAAGCTCCTTATCCAAATACCCGTGGAATCTCACCACCATTGCCCCATCTTCCAGCAGTTTCTCGATCATGTCCACTATTCCAAATGCAATTTTAACTCAGGCCTGAACAAGGAAGCTACTGTGGCTTTGCCATCAGGCCAAGCCTGAATAACAGAGTAAGCCCAGCAAAGTTAAGTAAGTGCACTAATTTCCTTTGTTGGATCAGGAGTGCTACCAGAACAAGGTAAACTTAGTTTCCCTGCCCCAGACCTCTGCCTTCCTGAATGAGGAGGAACCTAATCCTGTCACCCACCTTGTAATCAAGCGATGTTCCACTGCTCTGGGTGAGAAGACAGCGTGTGGGGTTGAAAGGAAGCTTGGCTGATTGTACTGCTGACAGGCGGAAATTAATTCGTTGGTGCAATTTCCTGCTGAAAACCCAGTGGCAGTTAAAATGGGAAGGTGTTTAAATATTGTAAATCACGTCTGCATAATCAGTAGAAATCTGCACCCAGCATAATCTTGGGATAGAATAATAAATTCTGGTGAGCAAGTCATTTAGTTAGGAATATTCAGGAGACTTTGCTTGATTTGTAATGATATGCCTACAGTGGAGCCACACAAGAGGCAATTTTTAAAATTCAGCCTCCTTGCCTGAGAAACAAAAACTGAGAGAAAAATTTGTTTCCCCCACTGATGCCCAAGAACCAGCTGCTATATTTCTGAAGTGAATGGGTGATCAGCTGGCACGAATGGTTCCAGCAGGAAACTGTGCCAAGATGCAAATTGGGGTCCTATGGCAATAATGTTTGCAATTTTTCAAGTACAAACGACCACAACATGTACATTCAGTCCAATTGTAGCAGGTATAAAGGGACCATTAAAATCAATTCAAAAATGCCCCTCCTGGGCTCACGGGAAAGTGCAGCCTGCTGTCAGGCCATGATAGCATCACCCACATCAGCCCCCCCCCAACAATCCCAATCACCCCAACCTCCCTGACTATCTCTACCCTCAAAAGTCTGATCTGCTGGCTTGTTCTGTGTAGACGTCACCTGATAGCCTACCTCACCATTACTCTGCAGCAGGGATAGCTATTCGGCAGCTACAACTGATAAATGAGGCCCAAACCAAAAAATAGTTTGGGACTAGATTTGGACAGCCAGCTCAGTCTCTCTGCCGATTTCATATTGGATTGGTTTTGGGTATGAGTCGATATTGCACCCATAGAGTCCAAAGCAGGATTAAAGACCCGGATGCTAATTGAAGTAAAGGACACGAGCTGAATGTTTTGAATTTCCTGTATCCCAAGGTTCATTAATCTTAACTAAATTCTGTGGTTAATTTACTATCGCTAATGGTGAATGGCTCAGATTCTAGCTATTTAAAGCCAGATAGTATATTTAAAATGCAAATTGAATTCTTAGGACTCTATTAGGGATTAATGTCTGGACTCTATTAGGGATTAATGTCTCATGAAGGACAATCAGATAATAATTAGTAATATAGCGATTAGCATGAAATCTATTTTCCAATACAAAACGATGTCTGGTTTGACAGATGTTCTGTGTATAGGTATCATGAATCTAAGAAAAATGGAGCCCCACATCACAGTGAGATCTCATGAATCTGAGGAAGTTCATTTTCATTCTGAACCATGTTAGAACCTACGAAAGTCCAAGATCAATTTGAAAGTTGAACTATCTTTACAGTAAGGATATGGCTTCAATCACCTGGCCATGATTCGAACCAAACGAGCAATATTTCATTCATATATTCTTATCGATGGGACAATGGTTTGATCACTGTTGAATCACAATGTAACATCAGTTTCTGGTCTATACCATTTTTATTCAGAGGGGTCAGGGAGAAACAGTAATTTCAGACTGAAAATTGTCATTGCAGCTTATAGAATAATTATGCACAGGTTGTGAAAAAATGTTAAAATGCTGCATTTGTATAAAATAAGCATCTGAACGTGAAAAAACATACAAAAGGATTTTGTATAAAGGGGAAATTCTGCAAAAAGAATTCCACCATCTGAAAGGTTTTGAAAGTCTGGGCCTGGTTTTTAAATATCTGTTTAATGATAAAACCTCAAATGTAAGAATTTGATACAACCTCGGTAGTTTGGTGACAGTGATTGCTTTTCTTTTGTGTTATGCACAGTCTCGGAGTGAAGCAGTTCACTTACTTGCCAGCTGCGTACACCTCTGCTGTATCAAACAAATTTATTCCATGTTCATAGGCAATTGTCATCAACTGCTCAGCCACCTGTAAATACAAAAGACAGCTGAGCTCTGCAGTTCTGAAATGTCTGACTACTTTGTCTTCAGAAAGTGTTTTCCATTTTTCATTCAGCACTTTTCCTTCAAGCATGGGATTATATTTCCTGACCAATGGCCCTCGGCAGTCATGTGCTTGGCAATATCTGAAATGTCGTTGCTATTTCGTAGAAAAAGGAGGAAGCAAACTTGAGACAGCATGAACCATCAATCAGTTTAGTCTCCTTGCCAACTGCCCCAATATGTCCTTAATTGTTCGATAGCCAATTCTGGAACTGGCTACCAGTTAAATATAATAATGTAATACCACAACCAGCTTGTTCTCTTCCTTCGTAAAACAAGGAACTACAATCAGTAAATTATTATAATGGCTTCACCAATACCAGCTATGTTATATTACACTTTGTACTATAAGACCATAAGACCATAAGACATAGGAGCGGAAGTAAGGCCTTTCGGCCCATCGAGTCCACTCCACCATTCAATCATGGTTGATTTCAACTCCATTTACCCGCTCTCTCCCCATAGCCCTTAATTCCTCGAGAAATCAAGAATTTATCAATTTCTGTCTTAAAGACACTCAATGTCCCGGCCTCCACCGCCCTCTGTGGCAATGAATTCCACAGACCTACCACTCTCTGGCTGAAGAAATTTCTCCTCATCTCTGTTCTAAAGTGACTCCCTTTTATTCTAAGGCTGTGCCCCTGCGTCCTAGTCTCCCCTGCTAATGGAAACAACTTCCCTACGTCCATCCTATCCAAGCCATTCATTATCTTGTAAGTTTCTATTAGATCTCCCCTCAACCTCCTAAACTCCAATGAATATAATCCCACGATCCTCAGACGTTCATTGTATGTTAGGCCTACCATTCCTGAGATCATCCGTGTGAATCTCCGCTGGACCCGCTCCAGTGCCAGTATGTCCTTCCTGAGGTGTGGGGCCCAAAATTGCTCACAGTATTCTAAATGGGGCCTAACTAGTGCTTTATAAAGCCTCAGAAGTACATCCCTGCTTTTAACTAATGTGTCGTTACTCGTTGCCTCGTAGTCCAGAATGGCCTGATGATGATGCAATGATAAAGAAATCACCAATCTCTAACTTGAAGCAAAACTAATTTATTGAATAACGATTAAATTAAATAGAGTTTGCACACTCTACAGAGCTATAACTATTAATAAAGCAAGACTGAGTCTGTGAAACAATAATCTATGATTAAGCATTTACTAATAAAGTAAACGTGCTACTTCTCTCTAATCCAAACTAGTCCTGATCTATCTCTCTCCTCTGCTAACACTACCCAAGATTCCCTGAGCTTTGATATTTATACTGGGAACTGGTGGTGCCCTCTAGTGTTTGAATTACACTGAGATGTAATAATTAACCCTTTAGTGTTATGCCTATCTATATATCATTACAAGCTAGGTCACTAAATAGCTGGATATTCCTCCAGCTATCGAATTGGATGATCAGCCATGATCATAATGAATGGCAAAGCAGACCCAGAGGGCCAAATGGCCTCCTACTCCTATTTCTATGCTTCAAACTCCAACCGAAGGTAAGTAGGTAGACCACTGGGATTAAAAACAGGTCTGACCCCATCCAGGCAGGCACCTGCATATTACCAGCCAGAGACAATTGGGAGGCTGGTGCTGGTACTGTCACCCAATTGAGAATGGAAGCCTGCCTCCAAGAGCTGTCAGCCTAATCAGCAGAGGCAGTTTTGCATGCAAGAGACTGGACACAGAATTCAGCATCACACTTGGAAGATTATCCTTATATGCTGCAAGAAACCTTTTGATACCTTAAATTGAATGCTATACATTGAAACACTTTTTAATTTTAATTCAAGGAAGGTCAGTATGTATTTACAGTGGCAATATGAAGTTAGTTTGCTAACTGAACGAAAAGAGAAAGAGACTTGCTCAAGAAAACCATGCCTCAACAGGGTTCACCTCATTCACTGGAGTTTAGTGAGTACACTCAACCACTTCACCATTCAATCCAACTACATGAGTGGAAATCCCAACCTGATCATCAACATATATTCCAGAAAGGAGAGTTCCTGAAAGTTACGTCGCTTTGCTTCTCAGGAATTGTTAAGATCTCCACTCAATTCCTTGATCCCACTTCAAGTAACATGGAAATCCACAATTGAGAGTTGAAACCGTACTTAATGACCTATCTGAATATTTAAATTACTTATCCACCATCTGCATGGGCAGTCCATGTTGGCCTTCAATCTCACTCTGGGCAAATCCTGAAAAGGGCAGGATGATATAGGG
The DNA here is from genome assembly GCF_902713615.1 of Scyliorhinus canicula. Taxonomy (NCBI): domain Eukaryota; kingdom Metazoa; phylum Chordata; class Chondrichthyes; order Carcharhiniformes; family Scyliorhinidae; genus Scyliorhinus; species Scyliorhinus canicula. The sequence continues at coordinate 103,148,235 of NC_052158.1, forward strand.
ATTCTGATCAGACGTCACTTTTAGACGGTTTAATGCCTGCATACACCCAAACCCACCTCCCCTTGCCTGGGAAAATTCCATCCAAGACTAAAGATGCTTATTTTTTCGTGATAAACCCATTTTCAACTGTATAATCAAACTGCACCAGGTAACCACATTTCATTACAGCAAAGAATCATTTTAAAGGAATATTTCTAAAAAAAAATACATTGAGACACGGCTCAATTGTTCTGCTTCAGGCATGTGTTACGCTCAGAAATATGCAATTAATTTGAGTGGAAACTTCTCAAAGAATAATTTCAGCTTCAATTTGCATCCAGATCACTGATTGCATCCAAAGCAGATGGCTACAGAATATCCCGAATATGTTCTAATCTATGAAAACAATGTGTTAGTTATAAACAGCTTTACTCCATTTGTTCTGAATTGAGATCTTAATTTACTTTTCCAGAAGTTAATGTAGTCTCCATTTGAAGTGCATGTCTAACCTCAAATTTTAAGACATTGTAAAATTAATAAACTGAGTCAGGCACTCACTATATATTTTCTTGTCTTGCTTGTAACCCAGTCTAAATATTGCTGTGAGCCGCACCTCTGGTTCATATAAGGAAGAATTGTTTCATTATTTTGTGTTCCTCTCCACAAATGTCAATGAAAAAAGACTGTTGTTTGGATGCCAACTTTGTATTAAACAAACTGAATTTTATCTGAAACAAACTCATGGCAACTCATATTCGAAGGCCCGAGGATGATAAGAAAACTGTTAATGTATCAGCATACAGCCTGAATAGTAGAAAGTATCTTGTGCTATTATCTTTCTGACAGAGTCCCCAGGATAGAATAAAGTAATTTCATCCTGTCAACAGCCACAACCTGTATCTTACTCTCTAAGGTGACTAGCAATATTATTGCATAGGGATATGGTATTGAGATAGAGGATCAGCCATGATCATATCGAATGGTGGAGCAGGTTTGAAGGGCCGAATGGCCTATTCATGCTTCTATTTTCTAGTTTCTATCATCTGCAAACCTGCCAACAGAACTGTAAAATTCTGCCCAATTCGTTCTGCAGAAACCACGCCTAGTGAGAGTAGGCATAGGTTGTGTGTGTACTGGAACTTATTCACCTTCAACCTCTTGCTCCCTATCCATTAGGTTACCCAGCAATCCTTCAGCGAAGTTGCTTCTGTTCCACCTCTTTAAGCATGGGCCTCTGTTCCACCTTTACCGGTGCAGATACGTGCCAGAATTGAGAGAACTCCTTCACTTGGAATTGTACATTTCACTACAAATACAAATCTGTTTCATTTACAATTGCTTCAGAAATGTTAGTTCCAAATATAACAGAATGAGTTAATTCTTCAAAAATTGCCACACTCTTAAATGAAGAAAACTGTTCTTACCTCATCAGAAATCTGACCTCCAAATGTCACCCAGGTTCCTGGAAAGAAAATAATAAAGAAATATACAGTCAAACCAAATGTTACTGAAGGTGACATTGATTAAATGAGCTGACAGTTTCACAAGGTATTTTAGAAATACAATATTCAATTAAAATGACCTAGTATTTACATCATATCACTCAATTATAATGTTTATCTTTAAATCCCTCCCTGTCCTTGCTCCTTCCCATCTTCATGTACACCTCAACTGTACAATTCCTCTCCTCAAACTCCTCATGCCTATGGCTGTGAACTTACAGCTATCTGCCCACACCATTGTCCTCCAACCCTTTCCCGTCCCATTACTGGCAGCCATTGCTTTCAGTCAACTGGAGTCTAATCCCAAAAAGAATTTTCGGAAACAATTACACCACAAACTTCTTTTTTGGTAACCCCTAATCTTTTCAACTTTTGTGCAGCACTCATTGTTAATCACGGGCCATCTCAGTCTTGGGAGAAGACGAGGACATACTATAACAATTAACCCAATCCAAATGTAAAGATGGCTGTCATCAGAGAGCATCCTTCATTGTGAGACTGTTACTTTACCAGTTTTTCATATCAGCTATACATTGGTATAACTTGATTCTAATACATCATGCAACAAAGCTAAGCATAATTAAACAATCCTACTGCCTCTGTGGTTAGTCTGTTCATTACAGTGCTACATACTGTTATGGATGCCTGGTCAGCTCTCAACAGTAGTAAGATGCTGGACCAGATGCCATAACGCTTTTAGGGTTTAATGCGGCGCAGAAAGATCGATTCATTCTTCGAGTGATAATATATGAAATAGGAGTTATTTTATAACAAACTTTATTAAAACAAAACAAAAGAAAACAATATTTAAATTTTTACTTAGCTAACACTAACAAATTACATGCAGTTTCTTAACCTTAAAACACTAGCTCCCATTAGACAACAGGTCCAATAAACATACAGCTCTCATTCCACTTACATAGGCAGGCAAAGATGATACTTTTATTTACAAAGCAATTCTCTGCCGTAAGCCAAGTTCCTTTAGAAACCTTTTTGAAAATCTGTAATCTGGAGCAGCTTTCGGCATGACCTCACTGGGTGACCTCCACAGCGTTCTCTGTCTCTCACTATTCAAACAGCATATCCTCTCTCTCTCTCTCTCTCTCTCTCTCAGCTCCACCAACCCCCTCAAACAAAAGTTCTGCCCTGAGGTGGTCAGACTTGAATTTATTCTCATTATCTTGGCTGATTGCCCATTCTTGTTTATATAAAATGCTATTTATATGCAACTATCCTTTGTTGATGGACAAAAAGGTCATCAGACTGTGCAAATAAGGTTCTCCTGAATGACAACAGATCTTGAGTGGACCATCCTGTGTATTCCCACTAACAAGGTTAAGTCTGAATGGGACAAGATAACTCAGGCTGTGGGTGTATCTCCCTGAGTCTGCTGCGAGCAGTCATTTTAACCCCTAAACTGCCTGCTACATCTTGGACCGCATTTCTGGACCAAGATCTTCCTATCTCGACAATAGCTAACCAAAACTTGCTATTCAGTGCGACAGATATATTCCCTACCAGAGATCCATGGAACTATTGGTTAAGAGTCAAGATTAAAGACGAATGCTGAGTGTTGTGTGACAACCATGTCACTTTCCACTGAGGCTCCTCAGTGCAGACTCTTACCACAGAAAGAGATTAAAATGTTATACATATTTTAGAATGACAATTTATTGGGAACTTCAATTACCATTCTGAGTACGCTTAGAGACACTTGCTTTATGTGTGGTCATCTCAGGCAAATTAGGACTTTTAATTAGTACAGAGCAAAAATAACACGGATTAGAATTAATTTTGAAAAACTGTCTCTTCCATGCAGACATTTTGAAAGAAATGTAGCTGCGTTTGTGTCCAGGAAACATGTCTTCAAAACAATTTTACCAACCACACAAATGCTTCAAGAGCATACAGCAAGGAGAGAAAACAAAATCACACAAACCTTCATAGACCCTTTCATGGATCAAATTCATTTAGTTTAGGTCCTAAAGGTAATGGCGCATCAAATGCATTCTAATTCTCTAAATTAATTAACCAATATTCCAGAATGCTTATTCATTTCCCCGATTCAATACTGACCTGCTTCCCTCTGCACAGAATATTGCACTTTAACCCTAGCAGCACATGGGCTACTGGATGGAAGTACTCCCCACTCTGCCACCATAAGCTCATTGGAAGTGTGGAAGAACTCTATTTCTGTGCTGCACTTCCAGTGAAATTATGATGGAGGTGATGGTACTGTAAGGAAATTTCCAATTATGGGGCGGGAGTTTCCTTGCGCAGCAGGTGCGATGCCACCGGCGAGAATAATAGGAAAATTCTGTCCCTTTTCCCTCAAGGACAATTTGATTATTTCAGACAATATTTAACGTTATAGATTTCTGTCTTGTTTCCAACCAGATTTTAACCAAAACATTTTTTTAAAAAGTACTATTGTATTTGCAGTAAGCGTTGTTCCTGTATCCATAATTATACTATTTCTTCAAATCTCAAGTGCTGTTTAAGGCTTATTAATTTTGAAAATGAGTCTTCTAGATTTATAGTTGTAGTCTAATTGAAATAATTTGTTTATATCTACATAATCTATGCTTTCAAAATGAAGGCAGGGAACATACCTCTCTACAGGGTGTGCTTAAGGTGATAATTGATGACACTAACACCCTGTGTGGAATTGTCAATTCCCTATTAAATGAAACAGGCAGCAGTCTATGTTGAAAATTTAAATTGAACCATTTCTCAAGACACTGGATAAGATCATCGCATTCTTTTGGGGCAAGCACATGGTGCATCACATTGAACATTTCAACTACTGACCACCAACCAGTCAACTATGTGTTTACTAACCCAATATATATATACTCGAGAATCAACATCACTGGAATGAAAATTCAACATATGGACTGAAACTTTGCTGTCATTAGTGCATTTGTGAATTACCTATACATTATAAACAAAAGCATTTTACCTCCATGGGGGCTCCGTGGTACTCATTCAACACCCTGTTGCTAACATAGATGGGAATGCCATGGACATGAGAGAGAGGTCAAATGAATGTCTTTATCCTCTCATGCAGAGGCATGTTGAAACGCAGGACGTGGTCGATGTCCCCAATCCCTCAGTTTGTGTCCCATTGTATACCTAACCGGCAGTGATCTCTCACGATTAATGCAGAAAGTGAGTATATGCTACATTCTAATCATTGGAGGGGGGGGGGGGGGGGGGGGGGGGGGGGGACATCCAGAACAAATGAACACACACTTGCACACAGACACACACTCACTCACGCACACACACACAGACTCACAAACCAGCGGCTTCTAGCTGAACGGGCTTCAGGGAGCTGAGGTTTGTTCCTCGCTGCTTGGTCAGCCGGCAGCCTTGTTCTTTTCAGGTTGGAGCTAATCATCCGACTGCTTGTTTCTCAGTTCTCAACTGAATATAGAGATTTCAAATTGGCTATTGAGTCATAAGTTCATAAGATATGAGAGCAGAATTAGGCCATTCGGCCAATCGAGTTTGTGCCACTATTCTATCATGGCTGATATGTTCCTCATCGGCTACCTACAATGTTACAGCCCAAGAGCTGGATTGTGAAATCAGACAGAGCGTCTCCTCCCTAGAACACATGACCTAGGAGCAGGAGTAGGCAATTTAGCCTCCAGAGCCTAACACCCTCAATGTGATCGTGGCTGATCCCATCCTGGCCTCAACTCCACCGTCCTCCATAACCCTTCAATCCATTACCAATTAAAAATCTGTCTAACTTCCTCCTTAAATTTGCTCACTGTCTATAATCTAAGATTATGACCTCTTGTTTTAGAATGCCCCACAAGAGGAAGCATTAGCTCCATGTCTACTTTATCCATACCTTTTAGCATCTTGTATACCTCAATTAGATCTCCCCTCATTCTTCTAAACTCTAGAGAGTATAGGCCTAAACTGCTCAATCTCTCCTCATACAACAAACCCCTCATCGCTGGAATCAATCTAGTGAACCTCCTCTGAACTGCCTCCAATGCCACGACATCTTTCATCAAAGAAGGGGACCAAGCCTGTGCACAATACTCCGGGTGCAGTCTTACCAATGCCTTGTATAGTTGCAACAACACTTCCTTACCTTTATACTCAATTCCCTTTGCTCTAAATGCCAACATTCCATTTGCTTTCCTTATTATCTGCTGCACCTTCATGCTCGTTTTCTTTTATAAAAAAAAATAAATTTAGAGTACCCAATTCATTTTTTTTTCCCAATTAAGGGGCAATTTAGTGTGGCCAATCCACCTATCCTGCACATCTTTGGGTTGTGGGGGCGAAACCCACGCAAACACGGGGAGAATGTGCAAACTCCACACGGACAGTGACCCAGAGCCAGAATTGAACCTGTGACCTCAGTGCAGTGAGGCAGCAGGGCTAACCCACTGCGCCACCGTGCTGCCCTCATGTTCGTTTTCTGTGCCTCATGCATGAGAACACCCAGATTTCTCTGCATCAGAGCACGCCAAAGTCTCTCACCATTTAGATAATAAGTTGCCTTTCCATTGTGTTTGACCAAAATACGTGACCACACACTTATCCATGTCATGTGACTTCTCTCCGCCACAATGATTTCAAAAGGGATGTTTATCTGGTGTCTGGGTCTGGTGTCTGTTTTATGGCCTATAATATTAGCTTCCAATAATTCACCATTCATGCTGAGGATGGGATTCTCCCCTACCCGGTGGGGCGGGGGGTCCCGGCGTAGCGGTGTGGCGCCAACCACTCCGGCGTCGGGCCTCCCCAAAGCTGCGGAATTCTCCGCACATTTGGGGGCTAGGCCCGCGCCGGAGTGGTTGGCGCCACGCCAGCTGGCGCCAAAACCGGCGCCAACGGCCTTTGACGCCCGCCGCCCGGCATCGGGGCTGGCCGAAAGGCCTTCACCGGTTCGCGCATGCGCCGGTGCGTCAGCTGCCATGGTGGAGGCGCATGCGCCGCTGCGTCAGCTGCCATGGTGGAGGCCGTGGCGGAGGCGGAAGAAAAAGAGTGCCCCCATGGCACTGGCCCGCCCGCCGATTGGTGGGCCCCAATCGCGGGCCAGGCCACCGAGGGGTCCCCGGGGTCCGATCGTCCCGCGCCCCCCTCTGGACCCCGGGGGCCCACTCGCGCCACCAATCCCGCTGCCACCAGAGGTGGTTTAAACCAGGTCGGCGGGATTGGCCTCTCAGCGGCTGGACTTCGGCCCATCGTGGGCCGGAGAATCACCGGGGGGGGGGGGGGGGGGGGCACACTGATCAGCGCGGCGCAATTCCCGCCTTCGCCAATTCCCGGGCGGCGGAGAATTCCGGCCACGGCGGGGGCGGGATTTACGCCGGCCCCAGGCGATTCTCCAACCCTGCGGGGGGTCGGAGAATTTCATCCCTTGTTTGAGCGAACCATTGTCTGGGCAGATCCTGTGACTTCTCTAGAGAGGGAAGCTTATAAAGATGCAAATAATTGACAGCCCAGAAGTAAGATGGGTGTGTTCACACCTCTGCAGGAATAACAAGATTTGATCTCTGCTAGTCCAATAGTTTCATGATCATGATGTGCTTACAATAGGTTGTGGAGTTCCACAAGGATAATAGTGGTACTCTTTTCTTCTTGTAACTCCTATTGGAAGCTTTCAGAACAAATGTTCCATCCTGTGAGTTATGTGATCTATAGCAACCATTTTTTACTTCAGGAAAAGTTCATTTTAAAAATAGCAAAAATGAATACAGCTTGACGTGCACAATTTAGATGTATTTCATGTCAGATTAACAAGTCAGGGAAGCATTATTAAAATTATTTATTTTTCAAAGATATTGGGTGGAATTTTAGTCTCTGGAACCAAGTCCTGTGTTGGAGCTGGAATGGGGAGAGCTTCCCACTATGGAGGTCACTGTAAATTTATGCCATAATGCGTGATGCTGGCCTAATTAATTGTGCAGCTGGGGGTTTTCCAACATATTTCGTATCAGGGTGGGCTTGATGGCCCGTGCCTTGCCATCACATCTGGGTGGCATACTTAAAGGTGCCTACACATCAACTGACCAACCATTGAAGATAGAAGATCCACCTTCTAGAAGATCCTGAGCTCAGAAGCTCTCCTGAACTCAGAAGATCCATGTCATAGATGCTCCACTCACCCACTGGTACACATGTTGTTCCAGTGTCTGGTTGCTGGAGGCCCCCATCCATCCTTCCAATCTCTGCAGGTTTCCCCAGCCCTTCTTACAGCTAAGTATGACATTTGCATGCCATGTTGGTCAAGAGGAGTTTTGGACTGGCGTGAAAACCCACTGGCGATCTGGTTGACTAGGCAGGTGGGGGCAATATTATTGGTTGAGCCTTCATCAGCATCATGTTAATGGGATAAAACAGTTTCACACCAGTTTCTAGCGGGAATGGTGACCCACTAGACCAGGTACGTGCACACATCACTGCAGTCATTTTTACGCCAGTGAGAATCTGACTTTTCACCTGCTGCTGCCTTGCCTTGCTCTCCCACCATTCAACTGCAGTCTTGAAAATTCCACCCGTTTATTTTTGCATTTTATTGAGCTGCGCCTTCCCACATGTCATTGGTGAACATGGAAATGTACAGGAGGTCACTCTCTCACAGCATTCACATTATTGTGTTAGGGGGGAAAAAGCTAATTTTGAGGGATTTAAATTTGTATTGGTGAACACGAGAAAGAAGGTGTCATTTTTAAGTGGGTTTAATTTAATGTTTCTGTGCCTGGAAGGGTAAAGTTTTATTTTAATAAACATTTTATTGAGGTATTTTCGGTATAGTAACAGCAACAAAATAAACATTATACATGAAACCATAAACATAGTGCAAAAGCCATTTACCTCTCGTACAGGTCCCACCCTTATTGACCCCCTACTCTCATTTAAACTATTCCACCCCCCCCCCCCCCCCCCCCCCCCCCCCCCCGTCTGCTGACGATTAATTTCCCGCAACGAAGTTGACGAACGGTTGCCACCTCCGGGTGACCCCTAACTGACCCTCTCAAGGCGAACTTGATTTTCTCCAAACAGAGAAAGCCAGCCATGTCCAATAGCCAGGTCTCCAACTTTGGGGGCTTTGTCCCTCCATGCTAATAGTATCCATCTCCGGGCTACCAGGGAAGCAAAGGCCAGAACGTCTGCCTCTTCATCCTCCTGGATTCCCGGGTTTTCTGACACCCCGAAAATCACCACCTCTGGACTCAGTGCCACCCTTGTTTTTAACACCGTGGACATGACGTCCACAAACCCCTGCCAAAATCCCCTAAGCTTTGGACATGTCCAAAACACGTGGACATGGTTCGCCAGTCCTCCCGCACATTTTGCGCACCTGTCCTCCACCTCAAAGAATCTGCTCATCCGGGCCAGTGTCATGTGAGCCCGGTGAACAACCTTAAATTGTATGAGGCTGAGCCTGGCACATGTTGCAGACGTGTTGACTCTACTCAACACGTCTACCCATAGACCATCCTCTATCTCACCTCCCAGCTCCTCCTCCCACTTGCGCTTCAGCTCCTCGGTCTGCGTCTTCTTCAACTCCATAGCTCCTTATAAATGTCCGAGACGCTCCCTTCTCCTACCCACCCTCTGTAAACTACCCTGTCCTGAATCCCCCTTAGCAGTAGGAGTGGGAAGGTTGACACCTGTTTATGAAGTAAGTCCCGAACCTGCAAATACCTGAATTTGTTTCCCCTTGCCAACCCAAACTTTTCCTCCAATGCTCTCACACTCTGAAAGCTCCCCTCTATGACCATATCCCCCATCCTCTCAATCCCTGCTCTCCACCATAACCGGAACTCCCCCGTCCATATTCCCCGGGGAAAAGCGGTGATTATCACAGATTGGGGCCCAGACCGATGCTCCAACTGCTCCCACATGCTGCCTCCACTGGCCCCAAGCTCTCAAGGCTGTCACCACCACTGAACTGGTGGAGTACCGTGCCGGCGGGAACAGCAGAGGCGCAGTTACCAACGCCCTCAAACTGGTGCCCTTACATGAAGCCGCCTCCATGCGCACCCACACCGACCCCTCCCCCACCACCCACTTCCTGATCATGTCTATATTAGCCGCCCAGTAATAGTTGCTAAAATTTGGCTGTGCCAGCCCGTCCTCTCCCCGACTCCGCTCAAGCATTACCTTCCTTACTCGCGGGGTCTTGCCCGCCCAGACAAAGCCCGTGATAAGGGTAACGTTTTTAATTAGTTTCATGTTTGCATGTGTGAGGGTTGGTTAAGTTCCATTTGGGTTTCTATTAGTGGTTAGAGAGGGTTATGGCATGAAGAATAAATTGAAACGCATAAACATGTGGGAAGTGCTTAGCAATAGGAGGCCATAGTACAGCATGGTAGCACAAGTGGATAGCACTGTGGCTTCACAGCGCCAGGGTCCCAGGTTCGATTCCCTGCTGGGTCACTGTCTGTACGGAGTCTGCACGTTCTCCCAGTGTCTGCGTGGGTTTCCTTCGGGTGCTCCGGTTTCCTCCCACAGTCCAAAGACGTGCAGGTTAGGTGGATTGGCCATGATAAATTGCCCTTAGTGACCAAAAAGGTTGGGAGGGGTTATTGGGTTACCGGGATAGGGTGGAAGTGAGGGCTTAAGTGGGTCGGTGCAGACTCGATGGGCCGAATGGCCTCCTTCTGCACTGTCTGTTCTATGTACTAAATCTTCCTTTGTTCTTAGTTTTGACAGGAAGCCAGTTTGCTGAAGAACGAACAGCTCTCAACTCTGCCAAGCGATGATGGACAGGACAGGGGTGTTGCAAAGAGGTAGGCTTCCTAAAGTACAAGTTATCAGGGAATTGGGACAGATAGATGTCTAAGAAGTCTGAACTTAAGAGAGCAGAGACAAAGGTAATGTTCAGAAGAATTCAAGGAAGAATGAACAAGGTCCTTTGATTAGAGTTAATCATAATAACAAGATTTAAAATCGGACAGCAGACCCAGAGGTAGATGAAACGTTTCATGTCATTTTAATATCACCTGGGAATCGAAAGTTAAATCAATTGTGAGCAGCTTGCACAGCAGTTAAGACAAAGAAATCCTGAAGGGGTTGGTGTGAAATCTTGGACTGAATTCGCTGTTAAAAGTGGAGTGGAAATTTAGTTTGAAAGTGTCACTTTAAAACCTGGACTGGATTTCTGAATGCAAACCACTAAGGGAAAGCATGATTATGAGAGAAGATTTTAAAACGTGTTTTTGGGAGTGGAGTTTGGAAATTCATGTGATCATCATCTGGAGGATTCGGAAAAGAAATCCACAGACACTAACTTGGGTTCCGAGTGGAGTGTGTCTATCTGGCCAGAGTCATCATATGTGCTTAACTGGGATTGTGTGTTAGTGAGAACATTATAGTTTAAGATGGACTTTGTAATCCATGTTAATCTTTAAATCTGGGTGTATTTGTTAAGCCAAGGGAAGAGTAAAGGAGTATTGTATCATAATCCAACTATTCATGTTCAATAAATACTTTTCTTTTCTTGTTGTTGAAACCAATTAACACTCTTGTGTTTCTGTTCCTCCACATTTTATAAACAAAAAATAAAAATTGTCTTTTAAGCCAGGATCTTCCTGTCCAGTTATAACATCAACTGGGATTGTAATAATTAATATTCATTTTATTAATAATTTACAATTGTTATAAATCATTTTATTGAAATGTAGTTTGACCAAAAATACATATTTAAAAAGCAGTGCAATTTAATAAGTTCCCTATGCATTCAAAGGAAGACCAATTTCCATATTTTGTCAATACTTCATGATTTTTTTTATACCATTAAAGATTTAATGGTGTAGATGCAATGATGCAGAATAAGGAAAAGAGAATTGCAGGAGAGGATTATAAATTGAGACAGCAAGTGCTGCCATGGAATGCCACAGAGCCAAACTCCAGATTATCTGTCGGATAGATGGCAACAGCACAACACAGAGAGAACCATTCACTCCTCGCTCACCTACCAGATTTTCTATCCTTTCCTTTACTCTGGAAGGCACAGTCTCATCCTGACCCACAAGAAAGACTGGTTTAGCTCAGTGGGCTAGACAGCTAGTTTGTGATGCAGAACAAGGCCAGCAGCGCGGGTTCAATTCCCGCACCAGGAAGAAAAGCTGGAGGCGTGGCGGCATTGATTAAGGAGTGCAGTACAGTGGTGGAGAAAGAGGATGTCCCACAGGAATCAAGGACAGAATCTGTTTGCCTTAAGCTAAAAGAACAAAAAGGGTGACATTACATTGGTCAGTGTAGTCCAGTGTTTCTTTTGGAAAATAGGAGACAGGTTTAGATAAAGGATCTGGATCGGCGCAGGCTGGGAGGGCCGAAGGGCCTGTTCCTGTGCTGTAATTTTCTTTGGTCTCTTTGTTCTTTGTTCACAGTTCCAGAACCATCAGGGGCCTTATCCAAGTCTCCATTTGTTATGGATCATGGTGAAGTGTTAAGAGGGAAAACTTGAATTGTTGTTTTATGGGCAAACACAACTGTCAAAGTCCACATAAGGGTCAAACAAAGAACAATTAGATGAAGAACCAGTTAACTTTATTTGGTGGTGTTGCTTGAAGGACTCATGCTGGCCAGGAGGCAGGGAGAATTCGCCTATTACTTACGGTAGTGTGACAGTGGATATTTTACACCCATCTGTGAGGGTGGATAAAGATCTCATTCAAAAAGCGGCACTTTTGACACTGCAACACTGAGATGTCAGTCTGGGTTATGTGCTGAAGTCTGAGACTTCATTTAATGAGCTACTGACTCAGGGGATTGAGTGCTGCCACTGAGACAAGGCTGATACATTTGTCGTTTGAGATGGATAAAGATAGGTTGAGTGAGTGGACACAAATCTGGCAGATGGACTATGAGGTAGGAAAGTGTAAAGTTGTTCACTTTGGCAGTATGAATAAAAAGGCAGAACATTACTTAATTACTGTTGGATTAAACAGAACAGATATGAGGTGCGGTGGGATCCAATTGCTCTCGTGCATGAGTCACAAAAGGTTAGTATGTAGGTGTAGCATGTAATCAAAAAGGTTAATGGAATGCTCTCATTTATGGAGAAAGGAATTAAACATAAAAGTAAGGATGCTTCAGTTATACACAGCACTGGTGAGACTGTACCTCAAATACTGTGCTCAGTTTTGGTTTCCTTATTTAAGGAAGGATGTAAATTTGGTGGAGGCAGTTCAGAGAAGGTTAACTAGATTGGTAGCTGGAAAGAGCGGGTTATCTAATGAGTATAGGTTGGAAAAGCTGTGTTTGTTTCCATTAGAGTTTAAAAGAGTGAGGAGTGAGTGATTGAAGTATGTGAGATCCTGAACAGTATTGACAGGGTGGGCACGGAAAGGATGTTACCTCTTCATAGAATCGCTAAAGTGCTGAAAGAGGCTATTGGCCCATCGAGTCCACCCCGACCCTCTAAAGGAGCAGCCTATCCAGGTACACTCCCCCGTCCTATCCCCGTAACCCCACCTCACCATTGGATATTAAACGGTAATTTGGCATGGCCAATCCACCTAACCTGCACATCTTTGGACTGTGGGAGGAGACTGGAGCACCCGGAGGAAACCCACACAGACACGGGGAGATTGTATAAACTCTACACAGTAGCCCAAGTTTTGAATCGAGCCTGGGTTCCTGGTACTGTGAGACAACAGTGCTAACCACTGTGCCATCATGCCACCCTCCTGTGGGTTAGTCCAGAACTAGGGAGCACTGTTTTAAAATCAGGCATCACCTTGTAGAACAGAGATGAGGAGAATTTCTCTTTGAAAGTTCTGCGACTTTGCAATTCTCTGCCTCAAGTTGATGGAAGCTGGCTCATTGAATATTTTTAAGGTGCCGGTCGATAGATTCTTGTTAGGGAAAGAATCAAAGGTTATCCTAGATGTTTGTGTGGAACTCAACACAGGCAGATCAGCCATGATCATATGTGGACTCGATGGGCCTATAGCCTCTTTCAGCACTTTAGCAATTCTATGAAGAGGAAACATCCTTTCCATGCCCACCCTGTCAATACTGTTCAGTACCCAATGGCCTACTTCTGCTCCTATTTCTTACATTCTTATAAAACTATTGATTACTGCATGGTCAAGCCACATCTTGTTGTTTATGTGCTCAGCGTTTTCCACCACTGAGTTTGATAATATGCAATCAATGCGCATTTTGTGATGCAAGAATACAATGCTGAACTGTAAAGTGTTATGGACCAAGGTTTAGAGAACCCCAAAGTGCATCATGGAGTTCACCTGACCCACAACTTTTAATAGATTTTGGTTATGAGGAGCACATGGGCCCACTTTACAGGTGTGGTGCAACAGCGAACAAAGAGTATTTTAAACAAAAACAATGTTTATTCTATGAATTGCATTAACATTTTAAAACACACACAGTAAATATCTTAGCAACCATCAACTAAAATACACCCCCCAAAGAATACAGTACTCTATAAGTAACCCTTAATCTTTCCTTCCATAAGACAAAGGACCCTTTTTAACACAGAGATCAGGTTTAAATTTACTACTGAGAGCAGTTAACACTTTGAAATCCTCAAATGATCTGGAGACAGTCTTTAGATTGCAGAGAGAGATCCTTATACGGCTGCTTGCTTTGCCTGCAGCTATCCAGCTCTCAAAACGTAACTAAAACACACTGTAGCTGCCTGCTCAAAAATGAAAGTGAAAGACAGACAGCCTAGCTCCACTCACTCTCTGACATCAATGTAGCTATCTGACAAACTCCCATTTCTTAAAGGTACATCCACTACAGCTATTTAATAAACACCCAGTTCTTAAAGGTTCTCTCACATGACAAAAGTATTAAAAACATGTTTGAGGACTAAGGGTACTCACCGTCGACAGACTCAAAATATGAAAAAGAGACAGATTCTAAATGGTTGATATGTTTGTTACAGTTTCCACGGTGCTCCTTTGATTATTGTCTCTAACGTTTTCTGAATTTGCCTTATAGAACTGTAATCATATCCAAATCTTTTTGATTTTTCTCGGAGTCCTAAATTCATTGGGTTTTCTAAATTCATTGGATTTTGAATATTTAGCAACACGAGGCCATTTTTCTTTCTACTTCCCACGACATTTTCTTATTACTTTTCTCCTCAGATTCAGAAAAGTTAGTGGAGCTTTTGCCTGAATGATCACTCATGGCAACTGATGTGGAGTGGTCATAAGTATAGATGTGAATGAATAATTATTAAGAAATAATCTAAAGATGATGAATTACATCAGCAAGGTTTTGAAAGGCCATCAACTGAATGAGGCAGCGAAACAAGCTGTATGTTTTAAAAAAACAATTTCTGTGCACAATCTCCTTACTATTCATGGTCAATAATGTGGAACAAATTCCCCAAGGCCCAACATAATCACTTCTTGATCCTATTTATAGAATTGTTTCTGGAACAGTAGCTGTTTATTAGAGTAGAAAGAGTCTGGCGATTGGGGGCGAACCGGGACTGCTGATTGGAGGCACCTGTGCCGATCCCAATATTCCTGGTGAATAGCGGGAGCCGTCAAAAACTGGTTTGGCGTCGACCCACCTGACGCAATTTAATTCATGCCCTCGCAGAGCGTGATACAGATCAGCATATTTAAATTAGTCATTAAACCCAATTTAATATGCACAGCCCATTCGAGGCAGGAGGCTCCAAGCTCCCGAGATTCAACTGCCCATGCGGGTGCAGACTGAGGCAGGCGCAAGTTAGTACTGGTCTCCAAAAATGGAAACCAGACATGGTGGCCTCGCCTCGGAGGCCATTGGAGCTCCCTTGTGATCAGGGACAGGGCAGCATCCTGGCACAGTCTACATGGCACTCCCCAAGTGTGTTTGGGCTGTCAGGGGCAGAGGGCCTCTGGTGAGCGGAGCTCCTTAGTGTACATAACGGGACTATGTGCGGCCGCACATTCCCTGCTGAGGCCCCTTATACAACACAATGTGTTTCTCTGCACTGCGAGCGCTTGGAAACACACGGCTAAATGCGCTCACTATGGGACTTTGTTCCCAATTAGTTGAATCACGACCATAGTCTCTTTTTTGGAGAATTGTGCCCTAGATGTTTATTCGAGGGGACAGGGGCTGTCCCTTCCAGGGACAGCAACATAAAGCCTTCTATACGAAGGTATTAATAGTTGTTGCCTTTTAAAATACGAACAGACTATTTCTCCATAAACATGTGCTTCTTTGGCCCATTTTTAAATATATATTTTCACCTGTACTAACAGGATTCTTCATGCGCCATCTTTAATGTGGTTCCTGGAACATTGCTGACAGGGTTAAATTAATCCGCTTATAAATAATGATTTATTTTAAAAGAGAAACAAATACATCTCAAATAAAGGCTCAAAGGGGTAATTCTTTGAGCAGTTTTACCCGGCTTCTGTAGATGCTAAAGAGTTTCCAAAGTGTCCATGATAGGGTTTTGAGCTGCAACATTGGTTTAGCCCATGTTTAGTGCAAGATTCCACCTCGGGAAAGAATTACAATTCATACGAGGAACAGTTGCCCGGAAGATCATTAAGTGATTAAATGCTAAATTGTTTACTAACATTCATTAATGAGGCTTACAGCATTTTGGGAAGTAGCACTTGAACTTGCGCGCTCTTTCAACAGTGACCAATTGCATAAGGCTAAACAAGTTATTGTGGAGGATTTCAAGCCCTATTTAGCAGCACACATACCTTCCAATTTGCACCTGCTGCTGGGGTTTTGAAAAATACCTTGAAACACATCGGGGAAACTTTCTGGGATGATTTGTCAAGTCTATGCCAAAATTCGATAGAGATTTATTCTGCATATTCTCTGAAGACTTCACCTAAAAAGAGTATGTGCTGAGATAATCTACTTTATAGGAGTCAGCAACAGAAAGGGAATATTTGGTCACAGGCATCTTGCCAGGGATCTACCTTGGTCTGCAGGAGGCGTAGAAGGGGATGAGGCCTCTGGGCATCCTCCAACAGCACCTCCAGTGCTAGGTCAAACAATCTGTGTGCCTTCCCCCTCGCCTTTAGGTAATCCTGGAACATGCCATTGTGTGTCAGCCATCACTTACCACACCTTCCTTAGAGGTTGGTCCTTGGAGGCAAATATACTGCTCCATGGTCCATCTATTCAGTGTTTTATTGCTGAACCTCGAGACATCAATTTTATATCTTAAGGCCAGTTTAAATTATAGTAATCAGCAATTAGATCCAAAATTACATTGCTAAAATCAGACTTTCAAACAAGTGTTTGTTTACGAGCAGCAGTACTTATATTTGAACTCATCCAATTAACCCACTTAAACCTTTATCATCAGATGACAAATGGGTGAAAGCTAATTTTCACCTTATCGCCTGGTTTCTTATGGTGAGCCAGAGGGAGAAGCAGAAAGTATTAGGAGAAGGTTATCCAAATAGTTATACAACTTTAATAATAATCAGTGCGACTACTCCAAAACCCTTCAAAACCTTTGGCATTTTTATTCAACGATCCTCGTATTATTTATTTTGAAGAAAGGAAGTGGAGATTTCCCCAGTGTCCTGGTCAATATTTATCCCTCAACTAATGAAATAGATAATCTGGTCATTATCACACTGTTGTTTTGGAAATTGACTGCTGTGTCCTACATTACAACAACAGCAACTACAGTTTTAAAGCATTTAATTGGCTCATAAGCATTTCGGGACACAATATAAATGCATGTCTTTCCTTCTTTCTTTAATACCAGTTTAAGCATTTCTGAAAAAATAAGTTTTGTCAAAGCTTTTAATCTTGCACTCATCAGGACATTGCAAGAATACCAATATCAGGGGAAACAACTACTTTATACTGTATGAGAAGAGTGTGCTGATTCGTTGGCAAGTGGACTCTGATTTGTAAAGGCGTTGCCATGGAGAATGTACCAGTTGATGGTGACTGAAGTTAACCACCAAGCATTATTTGAAAATTTAAACCAAGCACCTTGACTGATTGGTCAAGGCACTGCCCTTCTAAATGAACCAGAGAACCACTTGAGGTGTAATGTGTAGACAGGTGCAATGTCTGTCTGCAAAGAACAGAGCCAAGTATTGATATATGTTGCTTCAGTTCATGCAAACGTGTTACACCATGAGCCCAACTGACAATCTTAAATTGGTTGTCAGCATAATTCTTAGCACACTGAGGATTATTTGACAAATTCTCTCCAATTGCAGAATCACATCTAATGTTGGACACTGGTTGGGTACAGTCTGCACTGTTCCAGTTGTGATCAACAGAAGGGGCATGCTGTTTTAGACAACCTGCTAATCCACAACCTATATATACCTTGCATCCCACTTGGCACTGAAATTCATATACCATCTTACTTAATGGCATTCACCACTAACAGGATGCTGCCATCAAAAGACGTCCTGCCCATCATACACTTTTACTGCTTTTCAAAACAAACCTTGCACACAATGCCAGAGCACATAGGGAGTTGCAAATCATGAGCCCCTTGCCCAAAACCCTGCACAACCCAATTAATAGCCTCTGGAGTTTTCATATAAACTGCCAGTCAAAGCATGGTACTGAAAATTATTGTAAGTTTATGTTTGAAAACTAATAATTTTATCTCCTGATTATTGGATTTTTTCCTATCCCATTTGGATAATGAATATAGACTGTACCCGTATATACATTCTGCATCATTATAATACTGCTCCAGGCACCCACAAGATAACTGAGGTGGTCATGCTTCTTTTGGAGTCTCTCAGGATCAGCTGAAGAGATACGGAGCACCATTGCCTTGAGGCACTGGCCTCTCCAGTGTCAAATTGAACACTGCTGATGTACTCACAGGCAGCCATCTTTTCTGTATGCTGACTGACTGAGACATTGATCATACCTCACTATATTGTATAATTGTTTTACTGCCATTGAGGGCCATATAAATGGCCAGTAATATAGTCACTAGTTGAAAGGATTTCAATATTTTTAAAAATGTACAATTTTGTACTTATGGTGTCAAGTTCTTCAGCTACTAGGAGCTACTTTCCACCGTTTTAGATCCAAAAGTGCAATGTACATATTTATATCTAAATTTCAGGTAATCAGACCATTTCCTTACATCTGTTACTTTCTGCAATTAATATTCCAATTTCCAAAAAAATTAGAACGGCCAGAGTTCATAGAATTTACAGTGCAGAAGGAGGCCATTCGGCCCATTGAGTCTGCACCGGCTCTTGGAAAGAGCACCATACCCAAGCCCATACCTCCACCCTATCCCCATAACCCAGTAACCCCACCTAACACTAAGGGCAATTTGGACCCTAAGGGCAATTTATCACAGCCAATCCACCTAACTTGCACATCTTTGGACTGTGGGAGGAAACCGGAGCACCCGGAGGAAACCCACGCACACACGGGGAGAACGTGCAGACTCCACACAGACAGTGACCCAAGCCGGGATTCGAACCTGGGACCCTGGAGCTGTGAAGCATTTGTGCTATCCACAATGCTACCGTGCTGCCCCGTGTTGCATTTCCTTACTAGCGGGACAGAGCTGCTATTGCAATGAATGTAGGAAGGAAATGGCTAAAATGAATGGGTATCAGCAGGCCCGCTTAATGGTGGGTGGACAAGGAATCTTTGCAATAATGGTTGACATCTGTTTATAGGGTATAGTTTGTGGCCAGTCTCACTTTTTTCAGGCCAATTTGCCCAAAATCAATACAAAAGATTGTGACATTTTCAGCACAAATAACATTATGCACAAATGGAGTTTCTGCGACCTTTTGCATTAGTTGACAAAACACGTCTCTGGAAGTCGGCAAAATTTGCCACGGCCAGAGATAAAACTATGATTATAATTTTTTTTAAATAAATTTAGAGTACCCAATTATTATTTTCCAATTAAGGGGCAATTTAGTGTGGCTAATCCACCTACCGTGCACATCTTTGGGTTGTGGGGGTGAAACCCACGCAGACATGGGGAGAATGTGCAAACTCCACGCGGACAGTGACCGGGTGCCAGGATCGAACCTGGGACCTCAGAATCCCTATACCTGAACAGGCGCCGGAATGTGGCGACTCGCCGCTTTTCACAGTAACTTCATACTTGTGACAATAAAAGGTTATTATTATTATTATTATTATTATTTCTGAACCCGATCAGACAGAAACTCGGCTACTTACCTTCCTATGATTTTTTGGGCCCATCGTCTGATGGAAGATCCTTTCAAAATCATTGCAGAGCAACAGCGAGCAGTGGAGAGAATTGCCAGAGTAGCCATTGCAAAAGCTGCTGTGTTTTAGTAAGTAGGGAGTTTAAGCTTGTAATTCTCTGGCTGTTGGGATTCTCTGGGCGAAATTCTCCGACCCCCACGACGGGTCAGAGAATAGCGGGAGGGCCTTCCCGACATTTTTCCCGCCCTCCCGCTATTCTCCCCCACCCCCCGCCCAACTCCCGACCCGAATCGCTGCCGCCGTTTTTTTACGGCCGGCAGCGATTCACAGCTGTTCGATGGGCCGAAGTCCCAGCCCTTTACGCCGTTTTTACGAACGGCAAACACACCTGGTCTGGCTGTTCGTAAAAACGGCGTCACAAACTCGCTTTTCATAACCATGGCACCGATTGGCACGGCAGTACCACGGCTGTGCCAAGGGTGCCATGGGCCCGCGATCGGTGGGCACCGATCACGGGCAGCGGGCCCGATGCCCGCGCACTCTTTCTCCTTCCGCCGCCCCGCAGTATCCATTCGCGGGGCGGCTGAGGGGCAACCCGGCCCGCGCATGCGCGGGTTTCGCGCAAATACGCGATGACGTCATCCGCGCATGCGCGGGTTGGAGTCTTCCAATCCGCGCATGCGCGGCTGACGTCATATGACGCGTCAGCCGGCGCTAACTCCGGCAAGCGGTCTTAACGATATTCGTTAAGCCCGTCATGCCGGAGCCTACGGCGTCGGGCTGCTAGCCCCGACCGGGGACCAGAATCGGTTCCCGGTCGGGAAGGGGTGCGCTGGCGTCAAACCCGCCCGGGTTTGACGCCAGCTTTACGATTTCTCCCGTTTTGGGAGAATCGCGCCCTCTGTTCCTGCCGGCAGCACTTGTTTCCTGACGGCATGGGGTGGCTTCAATGGGAAATCCCACTGACAAGCGGCAGGAGTAGAGAATCCTGCTGCCAGTGAACGGCACACCACCAAGACCAGCGATGGCACGCCGCCAAGAAACACGCAGCTGAGGGATGGGTGAATCCAGCCCCAAATGTCCCCAAACCACCTTGAGAAGCCACGGAAAGAAGGTGAGGTATAGAGTGGGTGAGAGGGTAGAGTGGCAGGTGGGTGGGTGAGGGAAGAGGGTGGGTGAGGAGTCAGGTGAAGGGTTGGATGGTCTGGGGAGGTAGTCAGTTGGTCGGGAGGGCATAGTCAGGTCGGGGGATAGTTGACTTGGGTGTTAGTAAGGTGGTGGTTTGGAGGTTGGGGGAGGAGGAGTATTCTGGTAGGATAGGGTAGAAAGGTAGTCGTTCCAGGGCATAATCGGATTAGTAGCTTGATATCATATCCTCGTCAGTGTGTCCTGCAATTAGTAGATTTCATCTTTTTCTCCCTCTGTTGGTGTGTAAACTTGTCTTGTGTGGAATCTGGAGGTGTTGATGCAATGGTATATGGGCTTCCACCCAACAAACGCTTGTGCTGAGCATCTGTTGAGTATGAGGCCAACTCCATGGGTGTGGTGTTCGACTTACCCAGAGCAGAGGATTATCACTCTTACTGCTGATTCATCCTTGGTCTATCCACCAAGCCTTCAGCGTGGTGTTCCTCAACAGATTGAAAGCAGAAGTAGACAGTACTCTGCAAGAACAGGCAGAGCCTATCAGAAGCCACTTATGATTAACCTAATTGATTTCACGAAGGCTTCTGATAGAATCCAACCACAGCCACTCTGGTACATCGCAAAGACAGTACAGAATCCCGGAGTGGCATGTTAACATCTTCAATGTCTTTCAACGTGACTGCAGCTACTGCGTCAAGAGAGGCATGGGCACCATGGACTCCAACATCAATTTAGGAGTATGCCAAGGCTGAATACCCTCCCCATTCCTGTTCCTCTTTGTTCCTGATTTCATCATGAGGAAGGCAATAGTTGGCGCAGGCTTTGGCATCCAGTTGCTGGACCTGAGGATTTTGCACACAAAAACAGCTCATTAGCAGAAGTACTGCAGGTGCTCCAAGTCATGAGGTGCGGTTTAACCACCGCGTTGCACCCAGCATGGACCCGGGCATGCCGGTTAAATAGCGGGTAACGCTAAATTCGAGATCCATGTCGGGGGCAAATCAGTTTGCCATCGAACTGGCCAACTCCCGATGATGAGTTCCAGATCATGGCCAGACATGGTGAGCATTTCATTCTCCTGCGAGGACAAAGAAAGGGCATTGTGAGCCGTACACTTGATGGATCGGGGGGTGCCCATTGCAACATGTGTGGGCACTGCACCTGGACACGAAGGGGTTGTGCTGGTGGGTACCAGGGGATGCTGCTCAACAGCGTGAAGATCAGATGTGGAGAGCGTGCGAGGTGTCAGCCAGTGATTTCTGGAGGGGTTGGGGGGGGGGGGGGGGGGTGGTTGGAAATTGAAGGGGCGACAGGCGGAACTGATGTCAGGAGAAGTGGTGGTAACTTATCCTTGCAGCTCGGAGGTGGTTGGTCTTCTTCTTACATTGGACAGTGGTCCTCTTGGTCATGCTGACCGCCGCTGTCACTGCCTCCCAGGTGGCATTGGTGACCCCCCTACCCCCTATGGGGAACAGGCTGTCCCTTCCCGCCTCCACAGCATCCAGAGGCCGGGTCAGGTCAGCATCACCAAAGCAAGGAGCATGTCTGGGCGCTGCCATGCTTGTGTGTTGACTGGGAGAGAGTGGTGAGGGAGTGTTTAAAAGCAGCTTCTCCTTGTTGGCGGCTAGACGCTGAGGCGCGATTCTGACAAATCAGATGGCGAGGCAGCCAGTAATGGAGAGGAATTTGTGGGGTCTGATTTACGGCACTAAATGCCATTAAATACAGTCCTTGATCTCGACAGTGTGACCATCGAGAGACACCCCGCCAATCACGCCCAAAATGTCACTTGGTCCATCATCATCCGTCTGGAGTAGCAGCATCAGGGTTGGTCAATACATCAGTTGCAAGGTGACCAGAACAATGATTACAACACGGTTTTCCCACCGCAATCGGGCAACAGAACATAGAGGACATCGACCACTTCCTCCATCTTGGAAGGAACATCACCAGGGACGGTGATGTGGAGATCCATGCCCACACAAGAATTGATAAAGCAGCATTGGTCTTCCAGTTGCTCGACATGGTCTGGGCATCCAGCACCATCAATACAATCATGAAGCTGTGTGTCTAAAGTACCAACTGCAATCTATGTCAGCGAGACATGGAAAAGAACAGCAAAAACGTCACACAAGGTGGAAGTCTTACACATCACATGGAGAGACAATATCCCTAATGAATATGTGCTACAGAGAAATTGTCAGAGGCACCTATGAAGCATTCTGACACAGAGATTACGGAGTGTGGCAGCACACATATTTCACCTCCCTGATGTACACCACGGTGGCAGTGGTTTGGACAGCAACAATTGACAGAAGATGACCAGGTCGGCCAAAGCAGACCAACTCAAGTACATTAAGGAGGACCTCCAAGAATGGGGCACCACCTCGGGCGGAGCAAAGGAGATTGCCATAGACAGGGCAGGTAGCGAAGTCTTTCTACCCATAGTTCCTCTGATCGCATCTGGGACAAAGTCTAGTAAGTTAACCGTGATATTACAATGTAAATGGAAAGTTCTCAGCAATTCAGTGATTTCTAATAGATGATAGGAAAGCCAACATCATGGAGAAGTACAGAATCACAGAGAGCAACTTCTGGATTTCCGCATTTAACTACATTTGCATGGACTGCAAATATAGCGGTCAGTTACTGAGTAGTCATGAAAGCAAACACCAACTGAAACACCGTCATTATTACTGTAAAACCTAGGCCATTATTGCGGACAATACATTCAAGCTTCCTCACTGACCCAGTTGCTTTAGGAAGGAAATAGCTGAAGCAGAGGGCCTGCAGCAACTACAATAGTCTACGCCAAATTAGACGGAGGTATGGACAGAATTTCTAATCCAGTAACCCATGTTGGAATCATTGGATGTGTATGGATGTCGTTTGAGGACACATTTTGATCATGGATGATAGTCCGAGAGAACAGACTGACTAGAGTGAAAAGTGAAGAATGGCCACTTAAAGGAGTCACTTGAGAGTTTAACATACCAACAAGGAGCCTCTCAATTACAATCAAAGCAGACGTGGAAGCTCTAAAGGCTTCTCTGAGAAAATGTTAATCAACATTAATTGCAGTTACAATTCATATAGCCTTTCCAAGATATTTAGTAAAAGACCTGTCGAAATAAAATTATCGGGTAGATTCGCATCTGATTGGTCAGGTTCCACAAAGGGCGCTTGATACATTCCAGCAGAATAATGGCCAAGCTGTGAAGGTAAAAATCCTTTCCCATTGCTTTATATTTTTAAAGGATGTACTGAAGTATTTCAGAATAACTTCAGCTATATTACATATGTCAATGTGAAACCAGTTATCTATAAAAAACGATATTCTGCCAAACCAGCACTGTATTCCTAAAAACTGGCTTCACACTATGCGTCATTAATGCAGTGCAATTCAATAGAAATTATTGACTTATCCCAGGTGCGGTTTTGGTGCAGTATTTCACCCATATGCACTGATATCAGTAAAAATGCCTTGGGCGAATATTTATATAACAAGCAACTGCAGCCACTCAGTATGAAACTCTGTATATAGTGTGGCCCTTTCAGAGTTTGGAATTTCACCATTAACCTTTTGGACACAATGGGCGGGATTCTGTGATCCTGAGGCTAAGTGTTGACGCCGTCGGAAACGCCGTGGCACGGCCTCAGGATCAGCAATCCTGGCCCCTACAGGGGGCCAGCAAGGCACTGGAGCGGTTTGTGCCGCTCCAGCTGCTGATCCTGGCGTGAACTGGGCGCCACAGGATCTGCACATGCGCAGTAGCGCCGGCGCCAACACGCGCATGCGCTGTGGCTTCCTTCAACGTGTCGGCCCCGATAGAAGAAAGGAGGCCCGCAGCCAGAGAGGCCGGCCCGCTGATCGGTGGGCCCCAATCGCGGGACAGGCCACATCGGAGGCCCCCTCCGGGGTCTGAACCCCCTCCCTCCCCACAGGCCGCCCCCCGACCCTTCCACGCCGAGGTCCCACCGGCTGAAAGCAGGTGTGGACAGCGCTGGCGTGTCTCGGCTTTTTTTATGGCGGCTGCTCAGCCCATCTCAGGCCAAAAATTGGCGGGCCGGCCTCGTAGAGTGGCCCTCGACCGGCGCCACGCTGGCGCCAATAGCGGCGATTCTCCTGTGGAGAATCGCGTGCCGGCGTCAGGGCGGCAGGGTGCGATTCGCGCTGGTTGGAGGATTCTCCGGCTTGACCCCGGGCTGAGAGAATCCCGCCCAATATATCTTACTGCAACTTTCAGGTTTTTATCCATCAATTGCATGCAGTATTTTGACTTCATCAAAGAATGCTGACGTGTACAATACGATGCCCCAGATCCACCCATGTCTTCCATCCATATTGAGGTTGGATTACTTGCCCTTCGCCATGACATTTAAAAAAAAATTGATTTCCGGGATGTGGGCATTGCTGGTTAGGTCAGCATTTATTGCCCATCCCTAGTTGCCCTTCAGAAGGTGGTGGTGAGTTGCCTTCTTGAACCACTGCAGTCCTTCAGGTGTAGGTACACCCATTGTGCTGTTAGGGAGGGAGTTCCAAGATTTTGTCCCAGCAACAGCGAAGGAACGGCAATATATTTCCAAGTCAGGGTGGTGAGTGAATTGGAAGAAACCTCCAGGTGGTGGGGTTCCCAGCTATCTGCTGCTATTGTCCTTCTAGATGGTAATGGCTGTGGGTTTGGAAGGTGCTGACTAAGGAACCTTGGTGAGTCACTGCAGTGCATCTTGTAGATGGTACACAATGCTGCCACTGTTCGTCGGTGGTGGAGGGTTTGAATGTTTGTGGAAGGAGGAGCAATCAAGCGGGCTACTTTATCTTGGATGGTGTTGAGCTTCTTGAGTGTTGCTGGAGCTGCACTCATCCAGGCAAGTGGAGAGTATTCCATTACACTCCTGACTTGTGCCTTGTAGATGGCTGACAGGCTTTGGTGGGTCAGGGGGTGAGTTACTCACCATAGCATTCCTAGGCTTTGACCTGCCCTGGTAGCCACAGTATTAATGTGGCTAGTCCGGTTCAGTTTCTGATCATTGGTAATCCTCATGATGTTGATTCTGGGGATTCAGCGATGGTATCATTAAATGTCAAGGGGTGCTGGTTAGATTCCCTTTTGGAGGAGATGGTCATTGCCTTGTGTGGCGGGAATGTAACATGCCCCATTGAAGATGCTTAATATTGGTTTGGTTGCATTCTTCTGCTGTTTGGTTCTTTAATTTCCATTTGTCAAATTAACAGAAAGACAGCTCCCCTTTACATACAATATTACTGATGTTCCCATGGTACCCAAGTTCACCAATATTACCCACCATTTTAGCAGATAATCAATAAGCAATACCCAAGAAAGTAAAAGCACACATAATATCAAAAACACACTTTTCCTCCTACCATTTTACCAACAAACAAAAGCTTTAAAGGATTGCAGGGCAGCAGGGTAGCATGGTGGTTAGCATAAATGCTTCACAGCTCCAGGGTCCCAGGTTCGATTCCCAGCTGGGTCACTGTCTGTGTGGAGTCTGCACGTCCTCCCCCTGTGTGCGTGGGTTTCCTCCGGGTGCTCCGGTTTCCTCCCACAGTCCAAAGATGTGCGGGTTAGGTGGATTGGCCATGCTAAATTGCCCGTAGTGTCCTAATAAAAAAGTAAGGTCAAGGGTTACGGGTATAGGGTAGATACGTGAGTTTGAGTAGGGTGATCATGGCTCGGCACAACATTGAGGGCCGAAGGGCCTGTTCTGTGCTGTACTGTTCTATGTTCTATGATACATGTATGCTGAATGAGTATCGACATCGCATTACCAATGATAGTATCTATTATATCATTTTTACTTACTAATTAAGAATTAGTCAATCAGGGAACTTCCGGTGGCGGCCATGAGCTGATCAGTCACACACAAAGTGGCTCCTGCATAGAAGCTTTGGTTTTGGCCCTTTCTGTCCAGTTAGTGGGCTCTTTATTTGTATAAAGTGCAGAATAAGTGGAGGGAGTCGATTTCCCTTCCAAAGTGGAATGTCAGCGCGCTCCAACACCCAGCAAAAGTCAAGTAAGGTGTTTGTTCAAGAGGTGGAGGATCCGCATGGCGCAGCAGCTGACAAAATGGTGGAGCTGGGTGCTTCATCATCGTCCGCCTGTGGAGCAGATGATGGATTTCAGCGGGAGTTTCGGCATCATTGAAAAGAGATGCATGAGGACTGGTCCAGGGCAACTGAGGGAGCAGTAGCCCCCCTTCGAGGGACTTTGGAGCAGGTGGAGAAGTGTCCAGATTCGTAAGGTGCGATGATCTGAGAGATGGAAAGGGCAGTGTCATATCATAGTGATCGGATTATGTCATTGGAGGCAGAGATGCCGATGCTGGGGGAGGCATATAAGGTGCTGAGGGTGAAGGTCGATGACCAGTTGTTAGAATCTACAAATTGTCGGGCTGCCGGAGGGGATGGAGGGAACGATCTAAGTAATGAAGATGTTCGCGAAGCTTGTCAAGGAGGGGGTCATGGATAAGGCCCTGGAGCTGGATTGTGCCCACCGTTCATTACAACAGAGGCCAAGAGCTAGGGAGCTATCGCGTGGGGTGATCATCCGGATGGACAAGTTCCAGGAGGAGAGGATTTTGAGGTGGGCGAAGTCGATGGGAGACTGTAGCTGGGAAGGGAATTAGATCCCTATTAGATATACTAGGACACTGGGGCCGACCTTTTGTTTTCATCGATGAGAGGATGGTTCCGAATTATGGGATTATTTTTCGTGCTGGAGCAAGGCGGTGGGAAGGGGGGGGGGGGGGGGGGGGGGTTAAGAGGAGGGTGTTCTGCTAGGGGGGCACTGGGTTGGAGCTTTTCGAAGGAAGAAGATGGGAGAAGCAGAGTGAAGGGAGTTGCGGTTTGGGTGGGTCCTTTGTGCAGATCTCCAGGTGAGAGTTCCCATACCAACAATAGATCTTAGTAAACACAAGCAGCGTGGGGGAGGGTGGGTGAGCGGTTACGTAGTGGGGGGAGGGGAGGGGGGGGGTTGGAATGTGCTGGTGAACCAGGTGATGTTTTGGTTGGGTTCTGGAGAAGATGGTGGGGTGGCCATTTTGGGTGGGTCCAGCCGAGAGGGGAGATTGGTGGCAGGGGAAGATCGGAGTTAGGCAGGGATTGTGGACCTTAAAGAAAGGGGATTTAGAAATCTCCAATGAGGACTGTGACGTGGAACATGCGGGGGCTGAGTGGTCTGGTTAAACGGTCCCCTGTGTTTGTGCACTTAAATAGTTTGAGGGCTCATGTGGTCCTCCTTCAAGAGATACATCCACGGTTGAAGGACCTGGTAGGCTAAGAAAGGCCAAGTGCAGAAATCTGGGTGGTGGTTTGATTCAGTGCTCCTGGCAGATAGAAAATGTCATGAGTAGGTGGCCTTGGTGATAAAGGACTCTGTGGAGCTTAATCAGAACAGAGGTTTCTCATATAATCAACACTGCAGAAAGAGGCCATTTGGCTCATCGAGTCTACACCGACCCTTGGAAAGTGCTCCCAACTTAGGCCCACGCCTCCACCTTATTCCTGTAACCCAGTAACCCCACCTAACCTTTTGGGCAATTTAGCATGGCCAATCCACCTAATCTGCACATCTTTGGACTGTGGAAAGAAACCAGAGCACCCGGAGGAAACCCACGCAGGCACGGGGAGAAAGTGCAAACTCCACACAACAGTCACCTGAGGCCAGAATTGAACCCGGGTTCCTGGGGCTGTGAGGCAGCAGTGCTCACCATTGTGCCATCGTGCTGCCCCACGTTTTGGGAGGCATTAAAAGCGGTGGTCTGGGCGGAGGTTACATCTTACAAGGCCTACAGGGACAAAGTTGAGAGGAAGAGACAGAGGTTGGTTTATGCCATTGTAGAAGTGGATCAACGGTACTCGGTGGCCCCGACCAGGGAGCTGTTGGCAGAATGGAAGAAACTGCAGGAGGAATTTGACAACAAGGAAGGTGGAGAGTCAGCTTCATTGCTCAAGAGGGTGCTTTATGACTTTGGGGAGAAGGTTAGTTGGCTGCTAGCCCAACAGTTGAAACGGCAGGCGGTTCCATGGGAGATTATGCAGGAGAGGGAGGAGGGTTGGTGGCGATGGCGTAAAACATTAGATACATTCGAGGCCTTCTATTGGGGGCAGTATTGATCTGAGTCTCGGGCGGAAGACGCGGAGACATTCTCGATATGGGTTGGTGTTCCGGAGATGGAAAAAGATAAGGGGCAGAGATTAGAGATGACATTGCGGTTGCAGGAGATAATGGAGCATGTTGGGTTCATGCAGTCAGGGATGGCACCGGGGCCAGATGGCTTTCTGGCAGAATGTCACATTTTTTGGTAGAACTGGCGCCCCATGTCCTGGGGAGGCATAATGATTCGTTGGCATGGGGGGGGGGGGGGGGGGGGGGGGCATGCTTGCGCAAGTATTGATTACTTTGATCCCAAAGAAGGATAAGGACCCAGCAGAGTGTGGGGCTTAGAGGCCTATCTCCCTGCTGAATACTGATGTGAAGTTGCTGGTTAAGGTGATGGCGAGGCTGGAGGAGTGTGTGCCAGAGGATCGGACGGGGTTTATTAAGGGCCGGCAGTTGTCAAGCAACATCGGGAGGCTGTTGAATGTGGTAATGACTCTGCCAGAAGCGCCGGAAGTCATCATATCAATGGACATGGAGAAGGTTTTTTGACCAGGTAGAATGGAGGCACTTGTATGTAATCTTGGGGTGGTTTTGGTTTGGACCGACGTTCATTTCATGGGTTAGGTTGCTGTATGCCGCACCAACAGCAAGTGTAGGGGCGAATATGATGAATTCGGAATACTTTAGGCTGCATAGGGGCACAAGTCAGGAATTCTCACTGTTGTTTGCGTTGGCCAATGAGGCTTTAGCTATTGTGCTTCGAGTGTCAAGAGAGTGAAAGGGCATTGAAAGAAGAGGTAGGGGGCATAGGGTATCACTGTACGCCGATGATTTGTTGCAAACCCACAGGAGTGGATTGGGAAAATAATGGACCTTCTGGGGAGGTTTGGTACCTTTTCTGGGTACAAACTGAATGTGGCAAAAAGTGAGGTATTTCTGGTGAAGTGAATGCCCAGAAGTAAAGTGCAAATTTGGGCGCCTTGCCAATTAAGGCGGCCAAGATAAAATTTTGATATTCAGGTAGGTAAAGTTTGGGTATTCAGGTGGCCCATTACTGGGCCACAATGCATAAGTGGAACTTGACCAGTTTAGTAGAGGGTGTAAAAGGGAATTTGAAGATGTCTTGCCGCTTTCCTTGGCGGGAAAGGGACGGAGCGTAAAAATGAACATATTGCTGAGGTTTTTATTTGTTTTGCAGTCCTTTCCAATATTCCTCTCAAAGGTGTACTTCTGGAGGGTGGATAGTGACAAACTGAAACTTTTTCTTTTATAAATTTAGAGTACCCAATTCATTTTTTCCAATTAGGGGCAATTTAGCATGGCCAATCTACCTAGCCTGCACATTTTTGGGTTGTGGGGGCAAAATCCACGCAAACAAGGGGTGAATGTGCAAACTCCACATGCACAGTGACTCAGAGCCGGGATCGAACCTGGGACCTTGGCGCCGTGAGGCAGCAGGGCTAACCCACTGCACCACCGTGCTGACCGACAAATTTAAACTTGAAGGTATTTGGTTGTTGATTGTTTGTATGTGTTTGGAACAAAATATATTTAAAAAAAGAATTAGTCAGTTAGCTCCATGTGGCTCGTGGTTAACATGTTGGACTGCACTGTTCTACTGCAGCCAAGCAAATTTGAGGTTTGCATCAGATCTTCAACAACAGTCTTCATACAGCTTGCTTCTGGCACTCAGCTCCAGACCCATCACCGATATACTGTTACCACTTTTCAAATCAATGTGT
Organism: Scyliorhinus canicula; assembly: GCF_902713615.1. NCBI lineage: Eukaryota > Metazoa > Chordata > Chondrichthyes > Carcharhiniformes > Scyliorhinidae > Scyliorhinus > Scyliorhinus canicula. Next base: position 103,178,856 of record NC_052158.1, read on the forward strand.
ACCTAAATTCACTTTACAAAAGATAGACATATAACAGTAAGAAACTAAAAGTGTACATTTATATATTTCAGATTTACTTGTGAAATGTTTATGAAGAAGACATATAAGGAATAATTTTGAGAGGTTCTATTGCTGGTGCTAAACTTCACGAGACCAATCTGCAGGTTGAAGACAATACTTTCATCAGATTTCCTGGCTCATACTCACCAGTAGCCAGCAGTTCTGCCTTACAAAATGCCACGACAATGTTCAACATTTTAAACCAAAATATTGTTAAATATCATTACTTACCAAGTCCTAAGCAAGATACTCGAAGTCCAGATTTTCCCAGGTTCCTTTAAATTAAAAAAAGTAATAGTTAGGATAATTGCCTTAAAAGAAAGCAATGGAAAGGAAAACACAAGTTTTGTTCATCGTTTAAACATTTTTAAATGGAACAGAACAGATTTCAATTCAATATTATTTGGGGAAGAGGTGAAGAAGTTACAGTGAGCTTTCAGCATCAAGACCAGAGAAGATTACAGTAAGAAGTCTTACAACAACAGGTTAAAGTCTAACAGGTTTGTTTTGAATCACTAGCTTTCGGAGCACTGCTCCTTCCTCAGATGAACGGGAACATTGGACTTTAACCTGGTGTTGTTAAGACTTTTCACTGTGCTCACCCCAGTCTAACGCCGGCATCTCCACATCATGGCTACCAAAGAATATTACGTCAGGGCTTTCATTAATAATGAACTGCAGTGAGATCAGTACTGTAGTATGGCGTGGTATGTAGGTAAGGTCTAGGGGTTCAAGATGGCGTGATCGGGGTCTCAGCGGATAGGTTCAGGGATGGAAGATCTGGAGGTCACAGGGCCTTAAGGAGTGGGCAGCCCCAGTCAGAAGGGGGCTTCTGATGGAGGTGTTCTCCACCCCTCTCACCCGAGATTGAACTCTTCTTGTTTTCGGGTTTATCCGCTGATTTGTCATCTGCCTGCCAGCCTAAAAATTGAGGCTGGGTGGGAAAAGGCCCTTAAGTGGTACTTAGTGGCCTTAATGGGGGCAAGAGCAGGCTTCCTATCTGAGGCCCTGCATCCCCCCTCCTCCCCCCTGCATTGCTGGGACCAATCGAATTGGCCGGTAGCTCTCTGAGGCAGATCTTCCTATTAAGCAAGGGGTGTAAATCCCATTTCCAGCCATTCCTGAAATAGGTGCAGGGTGGTAGGCATCGACGGGGATGTGTTTCTGTAAAATGCTGCCCATGGTCTCGGGGTGTGAGCATTCTTAAAACCAAGCAAGTACAATTCACATGGACTTCAATTAATTCTCATAAGGCTGTGAAAATGCATTATGTAGAGGCTCGCACATGAGTTATTTTGTCATTAGCCCAAATTACCTTGAGTTATTGATAAGGTACATTTTGTTAACATGCTTTTTAAATTCTAGAGTCAAAGAATCTAATCCATTTTTATATATAATTCACAGACATATAATTTACAGATAAATATGAATGTAAAATATATAGCAATCTTACAATTTCCATCACAGTGGCATCATATATTATCTAAAAGGATGTTCTAGTTGATGGTCTGTAGCTGCACAGAACTGGAGATACTGCCATCCTGAAATAGATGGCACAGATTGGAGCCTAGTTTCTGACTATGCCGAATATGTTCAGAGGTAAGTATTTGACACTTACAGATGCACTTAGTATGACTTCTACTATCTGGGCTGCTTCTAGATCCAGTTAATAATGTTTGTTAGCGGAATTATCCGAAAGATTGGTTTTGTTCAACGCAAGAGGCCAGACACGCACAGATTCTTTTTTCACCGGTTTATTCAGGCATGTCGGAGAGCTATATACACAAAATGGCATACGGACTCCCTGAGTGACACATTGCAACAGTTATGATACCTTTGGTTATCTTCCAAGTAAGTTGCATATACCAATCACAAGTATGCATTTGTTCTGAAGTCATTGATATCCAATTAAAGCTAATAGTTTGGATAACTTCATTTATTTCAGGTGAATATAGTGGGCCAGTTCAGCCTCTAAATGTCTGTAATTATAATATTCAGTTACTAATGAAGCACGCCTACATAGTTGTACCATCCAAACTTCCACACCTGCGGACCTGGGCTGTTATGACTGTCATAATATACATCTATGTATATAATGGAGTGCAGCCAGGCAGTGATTGACACACAGCAGCCAATCAGCAGACAGGACACGACCACTATAAAGCCAGAGAGCACCAGTTTTCCTGCTCTCTCGGGACCCAGCCTCTGAGACAGTCAGAGTTTGTGAGCATAGCCAGTGCAAACACCATGCAGCAGCCAGTAAGTCTGGTCAGGCTAGTGTCAGGCCTCCAGCTTGAGAATTGGGAGACTGTGGAATTTGCTTCCCCAGAGAGAAGTTGAGGCCAAAGCATTGTATGTTTTCAAGAAGGAGTCAGATATAACTCGAGACTCAAGGGAGCAGAGGATATGTGGGAAACTGGGAATGTTACTAAGTTGGATGATCAGCCATGATCGTAATGAATGATGGAGCAGGGTCAAACAGCTTACTCTTGATTTTCTATGTTTGAGAATTGGAGACCACCACTGTTTCCATCGAAGACCCAAGCAGAGTGATTTGCCGGACTTACCCCCTGTGCACTTCCCATTGACCGAAAAATTGAGGCCAGGCACAAGGTGGCTTTAAATGGCCAATAATTCACCACTTAAAGGCCTCAATATGGGAGAGGGCAGGCAGGCTGCTCAAGGCCTCAACCAACTCCCATCCTTTCCTGTGGACAGTTTGGGAAAGGGGCTGGCGGGAAGACAATGGTAGGCAATGGGTAGTGGTATTGTCACTGGACTAGTAATCCAGTGACCAATGATAATGCTCTGGGGACATGGGTTCGAATCCCACCAGGGCAGATGGTGAAATCTAAATTCAATAAAAAAATATGGAATTAAAATTATAATAATGACCATGAAACCATTGTTGATTGTTGTAAAAACCCATCTGGTTCATTACTGTCCTTCATTACTGAGGGAAATAAAACCGGCATCCTTCCATGATCTGGCCTACATGTGACTCCAGACCCACAGTAATCTGGTTGACTCTTAAATACCCTCAGGGATGCCCACATCCCAAGAACGAATAAAGAAAAAAAAGGTAACCCTGGGAATTTGAATTTGCAAACCAGCCGGCAGGGAGCTGTAATATTCTGTCCTATGTTCTGGGACTGAAGGGATTTTGTTCTTTGGTGTCGTAAACAATGAAACCTTTAGCTGCACAACTGAATCAAGCTTTGAATTGAGCAATAGTTATTACAGAAGACATTTCCATTAAAAGATTGGACCCTAGTCAGCTAATTTAAATAACTGGAGCTGTTAGCAATCAGGAAAATAATTTCACAGATTGGAAAGAGTCATGTCAGAACATCAAATAGAAAATTTACTGAGAGGCTGGGGAATAATGTGGGGGGAAACAAAACTTAGGAACGGGCATTCAACAATACAATTCAAATTAAGATAGCAAAAAGTAACATTCAAAAAGCCGTAGAATGAATCATTTGTACGCAAACATGCAAGGTCATGGGTAATCTTTATTACAATACAAAATATTCGAGTTGAATATTGTTAGAATTGTTAAGAATGAATGTTCTGATTGTGTTATTCAGCACAAGCAACATTAAATAGTGAGAATAATTTTCATCTTCATCACTTTACCGGTAAACCGGCAAAGTGGATCACACCCTTTGTTGTGGAACCTCCCTTAAATCAATGGTCACTGGTGGAGAAATTGGGTAAACTCTAATGCAGAGATAGGATCATTCAGCTCTGCTGGATTACTGCACACACAGTGGTAGCAAAAGTGACCCCCAGTGCTTCTATTCTGGGATCTAGTGAAGTGTAGAATAGGCAAATAGTACTTGAAAAACATGATGCCAGTTCAGGGCAGTAAAGTGCAAACTTGTGCACTCAGTGCCCAGGTGGGATAACTGTGCTCTGTGCAGTACTGCTCAGCTCTTGAACTTGAATTCCTGGGATGTATTCCCTAAAAACATGTTAATCTCAGCAGCACTCTACCTACAACCTGTGAATTTGCAATTACACTTCATTGCTGAATAAGTAACACATATGTAGAGACACATTACACATCTTTTCACTGGACCAGTTAATTACTGCACAATGAATCGAGGCATTGCCCTATCTGCGTAATCAAAAATTCCTTCATTGTTGCTACATTTTTCAATACCATCATGCTCTGCAAATTATTGGAAAATAACACAGAGACAATCAGAATGATGTCTTCATAATAGCGTGCTGAATTATCAAAATAAAAAACAAGTTAAATTGAATGAAATTAGCTGATCAACATCAATAGCATATTTTATAGTTGGTGAGAAAACCGGTTGAGAACTCTTTGTTCATTAGCAATGTACAATGTAGGGGCGGCACGTGGACAGTGGTTAGCATTGCTGCCTACAGCACTGAGGACCCAGGTTCTAATCCCGGCCCTTGGTCACTATCCGTGTGGAGTTTGCACATTCTCCCCGTGTCTGCGTGGATTTCACCCCCATAACCCAAAGATGTTCAGGTTAGGTGGACTGGCCAGGTTAAATTTCCCCTTAATTGGAAAAAAGATAATTGGATACTTCAAATTTTAAAAAAAAGCAATGTACCATGTTCCCTCCTCAAGTTACTTACTCCCGTCAGGTGCTACTCAGGAGTGCAGTTATACTGCTGCTTCTGAGGTTCTGTGAAGCAGTTTGCAGCAACAAAGCACAACTAGCCTTTCTGGAGCTGATGATATAGGAAAGCATCCTAGAGTGCTTCACTTGAGGTACAATTAAAGACACTGACCAACTCCAAATCAGGCTCCATGGTTAATCCTGGAATGTAACTACTTAAAATCTAAATGGTGAATCTAGATCATAGAATTTGCAGTGCACCAGGAGGCCATTCAGCCCATCGAGTCTGGACCAGCCCTTCAAAAGAGCATCTTTCTTAAGCCCACACCTCCACCCCATCCCCATAACCCCACCTAACCTTTTGGACACTAAGGGGCAATTTAGCATAGCCAATCCACCTAACCTGCACACCTTTAGAGTGTGGGAGGAACCGGAGCATCCGGAGAAAACCCACACAGACACGGGAAGAAAGTGCAAACTCCACGCAGTAACCCGAGACTGGAATTGAACCCGTGGAGCTGTGAGGCAGCAGTGCTAACCACTTTTCCACTGTGCCACCTTCCTTTTAGACTTCTATTTCCAGATGTTTATTGAATTCAAATTTCACCATCTACCAGGATGGGATTTGAACCGGGTCCGCAAAGCATGACTCTGGGTCTTTAGATTATTAGTCCAACAACAATGCCACTATGCCACCGCCTCCCCTTTATGTTACATTGGTTTGATTTTTACATTGCATTGACTCGATAACTGAAGTTGTGCCACATGAGTAAAGGCACACAAATCATCCAAGCTAGTAAATACAGTGCACTTCTTTCTCAGTGCATTAAGGGTGCCACAGGACATAACTCACATCTTGATGTAGTAATGGTAAGTGACTCAAAAAGCAGAAGTGTGTCTGGGTGCATTTTCAAAAATAGAATAGTGACAAGCAGTGCCTTTCACAACCAATAGGTCTGGGCCAGCCCAAAATCAGACCTCATTTCAGTAAGATTTGCGACTTCCTGACTCTCCTTATCGATATCTTACTTTGCTGGCAGCATCCCTCAGGTAAGTGCTACGAGAAGAGGAAAGGAATCAGGAAGTGGGAGGGGGAGGACGAGAAATTGGCTGTCCGAGGATTCTAGAGTTCTGTGAAGCGGGAATTGAAGATAATTGGTAAAAGAAGCAAAGGTGAGATGAAGAGATTTTTTTTAATGCAGAGGTTTGTTGTGATCTGGAATGCACTGCCTGAAAATAGAGTGGAAGCAGATTCAGTCATAACTTTCAAAAGGGGGTTAGATAATAGCTAAAGGCAAAAGGAATGCAGTATTATGAGTAAAGTGTAAGGGAGTGGGACTAATTGGGTAGTTCTTTCAAACAGCTGGCACAGGCACGGTGAGCGATTCTTCAGTGCTGTATTATCATATGACTCATGAGCACAATCCATTTTAGGCAACTGTCCCAGATGCCTGAAAATCATTCAAAGTCAATATCAATTCAGACCTTTTACCACGTGCCCATGTAGAACAGGACCAGAAATATTTTTGCCCCCAATTATCAATCCAAATAGGCACAACAGTGACCTATTAGTAACCCTCAGGCTGGTAGGTGGTATGATCCCTTTGGGGGCCAAGGACTGTGCTCTATACGATTCCCCCCTTACACAGCTGAGTATGAATTTCCCTGGTAATTGGGGGCGGGCTTTCCCCTTAACTACTCAGTATAAAAACCTGATCTAGGTGCAGGTCAGGTAGGATGGCCCTTCAGGGAGAGGAGTTATAGTTTTGTTATTTGTGTTTACTGTAATACACAGTTGCTCATTTCTACCCTATCATATGCATTCCTGTTGTCTCTCCCATCGGGTCCTACAGCAACAAAGCATTCACACATGATACGGCAGAATTTTGTAGCGGTATTGGGGTCTCGCCTGTCAGCTGCCAACTCAGCGAGTGACCTGTGCTACCTCTTTTCATGAAGGCTCAAAACCACCAACCAACAGGCAGTGCCAAGGCCACCAGTGGGCCCTCCCCGGAATCAAGACCCCGGGGGCACAAGTCCCATCTACCAAGAGCCCAGTACAAACTCCCGTACACTCCCAAAGCATCTCCCCCTAGTGGCAGCGCAGCGCAACTGCTCGTGTGCCGAGCTTACAGAGACATAGTACAACATGTGTAATACAGTGTGAATTACGCTACTATGATTCACCACATTCACCCCCTGTATAAAAATCAAGTCCGGCGGAGGTGGTGGCTTACAGATTGAGTCTGTCCGGTGTCCGTGTGATCGGCGGAGCACCGGGGTTGCAGCCCCTTCTGGTGGCTGGATGAGCACCGTCGGTTGGGGTACGATGGCGGACTCCAGGGGCGATTCCGCCTCAGCTTCGTACCCGTCTGGTTCAACTGGGGGCGCTGGGAGCTAGCTGGCGCGGGCGCGCGAAAAAAATGTAGCGAACTGGTAGGTGCGGGGGCGTGGGGGGCGAGTTGGGTGGGATGTAGTGTGAGGGGTACCTCGGCGGTGGTAGGGGGGGGGTTGGAGCGAAACCCCCGTGGTAGTGCCCCTGGAAAAAATAAAGAGCCGCTCGTGAGGGGTCTGGTTGGTAGCAGTACATAAGAGGGAACTAATAGCGTGGAGCGTGTCTGGGAGGACTTCTTGCCAATGGGAAATTGGGAAATTCCTGGACCGGAGGGTCAGTAGGACGGTGTTCCAGACCGTCGCAGTCTCCCTCGCCACCTGCCCGTTCCCCCTGGGGTTATAGCTGGTGGTCCTGCTCAAGGCGATGCCCTTGCCGAGCAGGTACTGACGCAGCTCATCGCTCATAAAGGACGAACCCCGGTCGCTGTGTACATAGCTGGGGAAACCAAACAGGGTGAAGATACTATGCAGGGCCTTAATGACTGTGTGGGAGTTCATATTGGGGCACGGGATAGCAAAGGTAAAACAGGAGAACTCGTCTATGATGTTCAGGAAGTACACATTCCTGTTAGTCGATGGGAGTGGCCCTTTGAAATCGATAGCGAGGCGTTCAAAGGGCCTAGAAGCCTTGACCAGGTGGGCCCTGTCTGGTCTGTAGAAGTGCGGTTTACACTCCGCGCAGATCGGGCAATCCCTGGTGATGACTTTTACCTCCTCCACTGGTCCACCATTCGGTCCACTGCTCGTTGGAACACCGAAACCCCATTCGTGACGCCAAAGGGGACCCGGAGGAAGTGGAAGAGGCGGCCTTCGGCCTCAAACGCTGTGAAGTGGCAGTCCTCCAGGTGGATTGGGAGCTGGTGGTATGCAGACTTCAGATCCACCGTGGAAAATAGCCGATATTGGGCGATCTGATTAACCATGTCTGCAATCCTGGGGAGGGGGTACCCGTCGAGGAGCGTAAACAGATTAATAGTCTGACTATAATTTTTCCCCGGTCTTGACGATCACCACCTGAGCTCTCCAGGGACTGTTACTGGCCTCTATGATCCCCTCACGTAAAAGCCTCCGGACCTCAGATCTAATGAACACCCTGTCCTGTAGGCTATACCGCCTGCTGCGAGTGGCTACGGGTTTACAGTGAGGTTGGAAAAGAGAGGAGGGGGGGATTTGGAGCGTTGCTAGGCTGCAGATAGTGAGTGGTGGTAGGGGTCCGCCGAAGCTGAGGGTGAGACTCTTGAGATTGCATTGAAAGTCGAGTCCCAATAAAAGTGGGGCCCAGAGTTCAGGCAGGATGTATAGTTGGAAATTAGAGTAGCTAGCGCCTTGGATTGTTAGAGGTGCGATGGTGCGCCCTTGGATATGGACAGAGTGGGAACCCGAAGTGAGGGAGATAGTTTGCCGTGCAGGGAAAACGGGGAGCGAACAGCGTCTTACCAGACCTGGGTGTACGAAGCTCTCAGTGAACCCGGAGTCGAAAAGGCACGGTGTACTGTACCCGTTGATTTGGACCGTCGTCATCGAGTTGTGGAGATGCTTTGGGCGCGATTGGTCCAGTGTGACTGCGTTGAGTTGCGGGTAGTCAGCGGCTCGGTCGGCTGCGCTGGGATGGCCCCACGATGAGTGCCCGCTGAGGTCGCAGTCTTCAATCGAGTTTTCTGAGTGTGGAGAGGATGGGGCCCAAGATGGCCACCCCCCTGGATCGCATGTGGCGGGCGGCGAGGAAGATGGCGTCCAAGATGGCGGCCCCCATGGATCGCACGTGGCGGATGGAGGCGGAGTTGGGACATAGGTCGCTGCGTTCAGGGGCCTGCGGGCCTGCGAGTGCAGAGGGCGATTGCTTTGTGCCGCTGGAGGTTTAGGGGCTGGGGCCTTCCTTGCCAGGCACACTCTGGCGTAGTGGCCTTTTTGCCCGCAGCTGCTGCAGGTCGCGTTGCGGGCCGGGCAGTGCTGCCGCGGGTGCTGGGGCTGGCCACAAAAGTGGCAGGCTGGGGCAGCATGGTGGCTGGGTGGCTGCGCGGCGCAGGCCTGAGGGAGTCGCTGGTCGGGGGCCCATGACGGGGTCGCGAGTTGGCAGGAAACGAGGTGAGGCTATGAAATGAGACCTCCATAGTTGTAGCGAGTTCAACAGTATCTTCTAAATTTAGGGCCCCCTTCTCCAGCAGTCGCTGGCGCATGTAATTCAATCTAAGGCCTGCAACAAAGACATCGCGGACAGCAAGTTCTCTATGTTCTGCAGCAGTTACAGCCTGATAATTACAGTCCCGGAATAAGGCTTTTAAGTCTCTGAAGAATTCTTCTAGCGATTCTGTAGGGCGCTGGCGGCGAGTAGTAAAAATGTGTCGCGTGTAGACCTCATTGATAGGCCTCACGTACATTCTATCGAGTAGGACCAGGGCCTCTGTATATGAGCCGGTACAGTTTAGCTGAGTAGATATACGATGGCTCACCCTTGCGTGCAGTAGGCTGAGTTTCTGCTCCTCCGTCGTTTCTGTGGTGCTTGCTTCAGCCAGGTAGGCCATAAAACATCGGAGCCAATGTGAAAAGATTTATTTCGCCTCTACATCCTGCGGGTCGAGTTCCAGTCGATTAGGCTTGAGGGCTGATTCCATGGTCATTCGTTACTGTTTCTTAAGACGATTAAATTGATGAGACCATCAATTCACGTGACACGTGGTTAGAAGTGAACAGTGGTTTTAATTGTCTTACAACAGAGCCTGCCTGTGACAAGATGAACTCCAGATGAACTGGCAGGCAGGCTCTCAGCATCAACCTTTATACTTCCGGTTAGGGGGAGGAGCGGTGGGTGGAGCCAAGGATGGAGCCCAGTACAAACTCCCATACACTCCCAGAGCATCTCCCCCTGGTGGCAGAGCAGCACAACTGCTCGTGTGCCGAGCTTACATAGACATAGTACAACATGTGTAATGCAGTGTGAATTACGCTACTGTGATTCACCACACAGGGACAGCAGAAAGAGCAGAAGGGTGCCTCTCAGTGGGTGCTTCCTTCCTGATGTTAAGTCCCTTGATCAGGTACAGTGTGCCTTTGACCCCTACTCCCCTGGAGGAAACAAGCTGGGCACAACTGTCATGTACACATGGCGATATGCCCACTCACAGCAGTAGTGGCAGGATGAGACCCTTAAGTGATCATTGACTGACCACTTAAGGAGCTTAATAGGCAGTGGAGCCTGAAGCCATACTATAGGGCTTCCTTCCCAGAACTTAAATCCAGGAGAGCCAGGAAGGTGGTGGGGTACCAGAATGCCACCTTCCTATGTAATTACATGCCCTTCCTGCCTCCAAGCTCGCTGCCATAGAGAGAAGATTCCACCCTAATAGGGGCTGGTTTAGCTCACTCAGCTAAATCGCTGGCTTTTAAAGCAGGCCAGCAGCACGGTTCGATTCCCGTACCAGCCTCCCCGAACAGGCGCCGGAATGTGGCGACTAGAGGCTTTTCACAGTAACTTCGTTGAAGCCTACTCGTGACAATAAGCAATTTTCATTTTTTTTCAACCATGGTCAGCAGACATGATTATATTTGCCATGACTTCGAAGAAACAATGGCTGAAAACAATATTCATATGTGTAACTTTAAGATGACCAACTTCAAGGAAATAAAGAAAACCTTGAACAATGCAAGTGAGATACTCAGACTCCAAAAAGCCTCAGTTGAGAATAAGATTATTCTAGTGAGCATGCAAGATAAATAAAAACAAAGGACCTGTGAATTCAGAAAATGCTTAATTGATTAGCAAAGTGAAATACTAAGGCAAACAAACTCGAGCATTTTGGAAAGTGGTGTGGAAAAATCACTGGGGAGAATGCATGAGCTGTCATAAACTTGCAAATCAGGCAGGAAAGGGAAATGAGGGACATCAGCAGAATGCCACAGAAATAATTTCTTCCAGTGTTATAGCAGCAAAATAAGCACTGAGGTGTGTAAGCAGGCAAATGGTGATGTTACTAAAGTGTTAAAAATAATGCACATTAAGTGTGTATGAATGTATTTATGAAGGAAGATTTTTAGAGCATATAAAAAATGTTCATAAATGCCAGAAATTAAGAACCACATTTTATGAAAATTGCTGAGGTGCAACCTACATTTTATGTACAGTAATTAGATAAATCTAAGAGGATTTTGGCATCATCAGATTATTTTAATTAGAAAAAAGCCCAATAGTTGGCTTGTCACAATCAACCATTCTCTAATTGTTTTAACAGGCAGTGTTATGTGTGTGTCTGGATTGAGTTTCTATAATGTACAAACATAATTAAAACAAATTCCGCGGGACATAATTGTGCGATTATTATTCTATGGTTCATTTCAAGACTGAACGGTTTCTGTCAAGTTGCTCTCTGTGCAGTTGTGACCACAGTTTCTCCACTGGAGTGAATTGAATTCCAACCATTATATTCGCCACACTTTTTACTCCACTCCCCGACAATCAAATAGATGGATATAACAGGACATGATGAAATGCCCGCCCAAATCCTAGCGCTTCAAGCAGCAATGCGTCCACAGGGTAGAATTGCAAATAGGATGATGATCAGGTGTTTCAAATAATTCTTCAAGGGGAGACTCTCATTCATGAACATCAAAATCCAATGTGATACTCAAGTTGTCAGGAGCAGCAGTTACTTAATATTCAGCCATCGTAGTTTAGCTGATTTCACCATATTGCATCATAACTTGGCATTGTGCAATAGTAATAATGTTTTACAGTTTAAATATACTGTTGACGGTTGTTCTAATATAATTTGTAAACATGACAGACGCGATTCTCCGCTCCCCACGCCGGGTGGAAGAATCGCGGGAGGACCGATCTGGCACCCCCCGCGATTCTCCCACCCCCGCTCGGAGAATCGCTGCTCGCCGTTTTTCCCGGCGACCGGCGATTCTCCGGCCCGAATGGGCCGAGCGGCCTGACGACCCCGACGGGTTCACGCCGGCGGCAACCACACCTGGTCGCTGCCGGCATGAACAGCGCGCAACAGGTAAGTGTGGGGCCTGTGGGAGGCGGAGAGGGGATCGAGCACCAGGGGCGTGCTCGGGAGGAGACTGGCCCGCGATCGGTGCCCACCGATCGTCGGGCCGGCGTCTCTAAGAAACGCACTCTTTCCCCTCCGCCGCCCCGCAAGATCAAGCCGCCATGTCTTGCGGGGCAGCGGAGGGGAAGACGGCAACCGCGCATGCGCGGGTTGGAGCCGGCCAACCTGCGCATGTGCGGCTGACGTCACTTAGGCGTCGCCGCGGCGTCATTGACGCAAGCGTCAAGGCCCGGCGGCCGAGTTACACGAAATGCCGCTCCTAGCCCCCCGGTGGGGTGGTGGGGGGGGGGGGGGAGAATAGGGGGCGAGGAGCGGCCTCCGACGCCGTCGTGAAACACTCCGGGTTTCATGACGGTGTCGGCCGTTGTGGAGAATTCCGCCTGACTACTCAGAGTTGCAATGAACGGGGCTGTTTAGCACACTGGGCTAAATCGCTGGCTTTGAAAGCAGACCAAGGCAGGCCAGCAGCACGGTTCAATTCCCGTAACAGCCTTCCCGTACAGGCGCCGGAATGTGGTGACTAGGGGCTTTTCACAGTAACTTCATTGAAGCCTACTCGTGACAATAAGCGATTTTCATTATTTCATTTCATTTCATTTTTTCAATGAAGTAAACACTATCTGTATAAAAGAGCTGAAGCGATTTTGTGATGATAAAAAGGGGTTAGATAGGAGTGTGTTTTCTCCCCACCTTTATACAATTTGCATGGTGAAAATATTCTTTGAGAGATTGAAGACTTTCCTGGATTCTTTGTTGGACGCTGCATTCTTAAAAATTTAAGGTAGGCCAAAAGTGCCAAAAACTGCAAAAGATTTTGGATAGACTGGAGAGTTACAGTTAGAAGAAAGGATTGAACATAAATTGTAAGAAAACAAAATGCCTCAGTTGACAAAGAGAAATTTATATCAAAATTTAAGGTCACAATGAAGAATGAAAAGATCAGACGGACAAATTTTCTTACCTCGGAAGTATATTAACATTGGACGGAAAATGCGACCAAGAAATAAGGCCATAATAATGATAATCATTTTTGTCACAAGCAGGCTTCAATGAAGTTACTGTACAAAGCCTCTAGTCGCCAAACTCCAGCACCTGTTTGGTGAGGCTGGAACGGGAATTGGACCCACGCTGCTGGCATTGTTCTGCATTGCAAGCCAGCTATTTAGCCCACTGTACTAAACCAGCCCCTAAAGGGGTGGAATAATGAAGGATGCATTTTAAAAATTGAAAAAGATGACAATCAGGGAGGTGAGTGGTGGAAGATCAACAAAGCAATGCAGAGAAGAATTGAGGCTACAGAGTTGTGGTTTTTGAGACCATTACTAAGATTTCTTGGAAAAGTTACATTAGCAATGAAGAATTCTTGGCAAAATCAGAGATCAAGAGAACTCTGCTGACCAAGATCAGAGAGAGACAGTTGGAAGTTTTTAGACATCTTATAAGAAATCATGATTTAGAAAATCTGATGCTGATGGGAATGATCGATGGTAAATGAGATTGAGAGAGACAAAGAATGACCTTTTAAAGACCCTCATAAACTGAATAAATGTACCACCAATGGAGATGATCCACCAAGACCATCTTAAGGCATGCTACCTGAAGCGAGGGAGAAAGAATATTCGGACCAGTATGGTGCCGCAGAGATGTGAAAGTATCATGAACAAAAATATATTTTTTAAGGTTTTAAATGTTATTGTTTAAATAATACATACAGGGTGGGACTTAATAGACAAAAAAACAGAGTTTCATTTTGGGCATGTATAGTGAGGTGTTTCTTGGCAACTGAAGCATGAAACCGATCCCGCTATTAAACGGGACTCTGGGTTTTTTTGGCCTCAGAGTGGAACGCCCCCCCGAGGTCGCACTTACCTCATTTCCTGCACTGACAAGCTGAATATTAAGCCATTTTTAAATGCTGCCCCGGTCTCGAGCCCCCACACCCTTCGGACTCCGAACACCCCCAAGACCCCCCTCACCCCACTTCATGAGGTCAGGGCATCCCTGAGCCCATTCCTGGCACAGGCAACCTTGTACATGGAAGTGCCACTGCCAGCAGCAGGGTGGCACTGCCAGGGTGCCCAAGTGGCAGTGCCAAGGTGCCCGGGTGGCAGAGGGAGTGCAAGGGTACCAGTCTACCCAGAGCCCGACCACCTGGGGGCTTTTGTTGGCTTGGGAGACCCCTTAAGTGCCATTACAATTATGCCTGGTCCACCTTTAAGTGCTAGACGGCGCCATGGCGAGGTCTCCTAGGTGCAGGCGTTGTTCCTGGGCCTCGGAAGCATCGTGCACTGACATATTTAAGTGAGCAGTTAATATGTAAATCTGGATCTTGGCTATCGAGGGCAAGATCCAGATTGTGATGCCTCGCGAATGAGGCGTTTTGAGTCTCGCAAATCTAGAGAGAAGCCTCTCGCGAGATTTAATGGCAATGCCGGGTCACCGAGTCAGGTGCGACGAGGCTGTTCCATCGCACCCACTATCTTAACCCATGAAATTATTATTGCTTGTACTGTTTATATTAATCTATTTGACAACTATTTAGCACTTTTGATCAGACAAAGTAACACCCAAATACTAGCATTTAAATAATTCAGTTATTTTTGACTGAACCGCAGTCATACAATATTGATTTGTGTGAAAAAACATTTAGTACATTTTTTGTGCCCTGTCTCCAAAAGACATCTGATATTTTCATCGACATGTGTAGACTTGTTTAGATATACTGCTGTCATCCGCACATTTAATAGAAAAATGATCCTAGGCATCAGTTATAAAAATCATTCCATATGAAGTCTGACATCTTTAGCAACGTGAGGAATTTTGAGAAACTAACAGCCAATTGTTTGTTCAATGGGTTGTCTTAAAAGCAGAAGAATAGTAAATTACAACCATAAGAATTAACAGGCCAATGAGGATCTATGATCTTGCAGAAATATTTATCATCATTCTCAAGATTAGGAAAGATGAAGTGGTTGATATTTTGGATAACCCTATACAGAATCTTAACAGTTCTGGCACTGCAGTTTATGACATCAGTTTGATGTCTCATGATGGATGAAGATTGAACCACATCAGTGAAGGCGAAGCTGGAAACTTGCGTTAGAACCAAGGTTTTAAAGAAAACTCTCTGTTAAGTATTCACCTTTCACACCTGGTAATTGCACGAATATCTAATCTGCTTCATGGATGTTCGGGAATCGGGACTAACTTGAAAGAGGAAATAATGAACTTGCCATGGCCTCTATCATCATGGTTTACTGTGAGTGGTGGGATTACTGATGCAGGTAATCTCTGTTTGATTGTAGCAATTACTGAACAGGTGCATGCCCTTTTTGGCAGGGTGGCACCCTGGTGTCAGCCCAGCACCTGTCACTGCCCAGGTGGCACTGCCAGGTGGCAAAGGCACTGCCAGGGTACCAGGTCAGCATTTCTCACACACTGGAGATTGGACTGAGGGTGCCCTGCATGTGTGTTGGGGAGGGGGGCATTACGGGGAGGCCTGGGAATCCCCTCTGAGTTGGGGCTTGATGTCCAGTGAATGGAGCTCCTCAGGGCAGAAATGGAGCTATGTACGGCCTCGGCCGCACGTTCCCCGGTGGGTAGCCTCATCTAACCCTTTTGCCATTTGATAGCGTTGTGTTTCTTGGCACTGTGAGCGCTGGGATACACACGGCTAAATGCACTCACTATGGACTTTGTTCCCATTTAGTTCAATCGCACCCTATATTTCAACTCCATGTTATTGTGGGGTGGCATAGAGGTTACCACTGCTGCCTCACAGCCACATAGAACTGGGTTCAATTCCGACTTTGGGTGACTGTGTGGAGTTTGTGCAGTGTCTGCATGGGTTTTCTCCGGGTGTTCTGGTTTACTCGCACAGTCCAGTGCAGGTTAGGTGGATTGGCCATGATAAAACTGCCCCTCGGTGTGTCCCAAAGGTTAGGAGGGAGTTGCAGGGATAGGGCAGGGGAGTGGACCTGGTCAGGGTGCTTTTTCTGAGGGTCGGTGCAGATTTGATTGGCCGAAATGGCCTCCTTCTGCACTGTGGTGATTCTATGATTCTATACTTCACATTTTTTCTACACTGAACTGCATTAACAATTCTGAAACTTGCTATGTCCCTCTTTTTATTATATCATCAGCAAATGTTAATATTCACTCCATACCATGTAGCAGCACAATAATTGGACTTAAATCACCCATGAACCAAGTTCAATCAAAGCCAGGATAACACATTAGGATTATGGATCGCTAAGAGTATTTTTTTGTGAGTGAATGGATATTCTGGAGAGAAATGCCAAGCAGAGTATTGTTGAGCAATCTACTGGCAGAGTTCTAGGTGCTAGTGTTTGGTGAGTGAGTAATAGTAATGGTGAGCAACAGATTACATAGACATAGAAAATATGAGAAGGAGGCAGCGGCATGTTCCTTGACTGCACAATGAGTAGCTGTAGGATTATTGAATGTGGATTCATGCCTGGGACAGTGGCGAGAGAGGACAATAGATTAGTCATGGTTTGGGCGAGGGGACGGTGGCCAGGGAACGGGGAGTGCTGACAGAGGACAGAGAAGGAGCAAAAACATCCATTAGGAAAGAAACAAAAATATTGCCCAACTGGATGACAGGAAAAAGAGTCAGGAGGAAAGGATCACAAGTTAAAAAAGGGAAATAAATAATGTGCTTAGATTGGGAGGAGCAGCCACCATTGGCAGATTCTTACCAGAAAATGGCAAAGTGTCGCTCCTGGCGAGAAAAATGGAGTGAAACCATTGGTGGGATTTCTCATGGAATCTGAACCTCATGAAAAAATAGTCGGTGGGCGTAGTGTTGCTTGTTCTGGGTGAGTGTGCTTAACACTCAATTTGGCTCTGTTTCTTTACTTAGCTCTGGAGTTGCCAGGTATCGATACCGCCACAAGCTTCAAGGTCAAGTTCAAAGCAATAAAACCATACACCAATTAGTAAGTTCAAACAACTGAGTTTATTATAATACAATTATAATACTACCCATGCACACGCTAAGAGGATTAAACTATTCCTACCGCTAAATAAACCAATACTTATCTCAAGGGAACAGCCGGATCAGGGGACAAGGCCTCTTGCTGTGCTCTGGTCTGCCGACTTCAGGTTGGTACGGGTTAAAAGGGGTCAGGGGTGTCTATCTCTGGTAGCGATCATTGTGAGACTTACTTGCTGGCGGCTGCTGTCCCAAACCTCTCCTCTCTCTCGTTCAAGGTCTTCTTTGGCAAAAGCTGGTCGAAATGCTGGTCCAGAGAGGAGGGCTGGTTAAGAAGAACGAACTAAGTTTGGGACCTGTCTTTTATAGGTCCTAGGGCTTCGCGCCCTTTTGGCCGGACCCTTTTCCTGCTGGGAATTGATTGGGTCTCTTCCCAATCGATTTGTTTGAATCCCCCCAATACTGAGGCTGTCCCTCGGTTACTGGGCGGGCCTTCAGGTGCTTTGTTTTCAAACCCCGCTGGTGCCGGGGTGTCTGGTTTCCCACACACTGTTGCAATCACTTCTTTATTTGTGTCCATTGTCCCTGGGATCGTTCCATTGCTATGTTAACTATCCCGGCGATGGCCTCATTAGTGTGCAGAATGTTCGTTTCGGTGCTGTCTGCTCTCTTAGCAGACAGAATACACATTGCCTGCTTGTGCTGCAAACATTGTCCATTTTAACCTGCAAGCTTTGCGTTCCTCCATTTTGTATTGAGGGAATGGCCAACTTCGGTGGCTACAGTAGTTAACGGCGTAACTCTGGCTAGGCGGGACTCTTAACACTGGGAAGCAGCTTTAAACAAATTGGGGCACCATCTTTAAACGGCACCCTCACCAGCGCTGCATCCAGACAGCCCCCATCCTTGGTGCCCTCGGAGCTCCCCCCCCCCCCCCCCCCCCCCCCAATCCCCCCCGCACCACTGGCAGATTTCTCCCCTCAGTGTCCACTGTCATCCCCCCGTCCACCACACATATGCAGCTCCCCCCTCATGTGGCTCCCACTAGGATACTGCTCTGGTATTGCCCTCTGATACAGGTTGGCACTGTGAATGACCTAACAGTGCCAACCCACCCCCCCCCCCCTTCAGGACTATACATACCTCTACGCCCCCAGAGGGATGCTCTCAACTGCCTCATGCCTGGCCAGCCTTGGTGTAATTAACACCAGTGATGTCACGGCGGCCCCGGGTGAATATTCAATGAGGAAGGAAGATCTGGAGAGAGTGCCCACTAATGAAATGCTAATGTATTAAAAAGAGGAACCCGGGCTCTCGTGGCGTGATTCGCACCACTCCACTGGAGGAGGGTGCACGGTGAAAGCCCAAAATCCCGATCGCACCAGAGAGAATGCCGTTTTTGGATTGTCTCTGTATTTTGAGCATGCGCCGTGTTTCTGACAGACAGAGAGTGAGGGCTCAAAATCACCCCAATGTATTTGCGTCTGTACACATTGTCTTACACAGGACAGCAGATAAGGGACATATCCTAGCTGTAAATAATTAAGAGGAAAAGGATGATATGAAACAGTCCAAAATCTGCGAATCTGTGGTGAAATTTTGTTGACCAGGGATAATAAAACAGACAATCTATCTGTCAAATGTTTAGGGATCAATCAGCATATCATAATTTGCTAATAAACTCCCCTGGTCCTGCTCCTAGCTGAGTCCAGCTGCTTCCCACCAGACTAGATCCCTTTCTTCTCTGTGAGGTTTGGTGACACAGTGGTTAGCCCTGCTGCTTTACAGCACCAGGAACCCGGGTTTGAATTCCGACCTTGGGTGTCTGTCTGTGTGGACTCTGCACGTTCTCCCCGAGTCTGCCTCCGGGTGCTTCGGTTTCCTCCCACAGTCCCAAAGATGCGGAGGTTAGGTGGATTGGCAATGTTAAATTGCCCCTTAGGGTGGGGTTGCAGTAATGGGATGGGGAATTGTGCCTAGGTTGGGTGGTCTTTCAAAGGGTCAATGCTGACTTGATGGACCGAATGGCCAGCTTCAGCACTGTGGGGACTCTATGATTCTTCCAGGACTAATGACAAGGATTAGAACCTCTTCATAATTTGGGAGAAACCAACTAAAGTTTAGAGGTCACAATGCCTTCTAATGACATAAGCAGTGATTCTGAAAGGCCTTAATTTAATGCATTAGCAACAGGACTTATGAGTAGGACTGAGCAGGGAGGAATGATTTGGTAACAATTGTAAGGAGAAAATAGATTGACATTAATGATAGAAATCAATGACAATAAACAAGGAACACGTGCATGGTAAAAGCTGGAAATGTACAGTAATTGAAAGATAAATAGATGGCAGTGAAAGTGGAAATAGCAAGCAGTCAAAGATAAGGGCAACTGGAATGGAATAGAGAGGGAAAGATAAAATGTATAATAATGAGGGGGAGTGGGAAGTGGCCAGAGTTTGACATGGTAATTTGTCAGAATGAATCAGGGGCTTAGAGAAAACAGGGTCTCTCTGTGACAGGATTGTGAGTTGGATGGACTACATCCTCATGTGAAAAAGTGTGAATATAGAGTAACAATGTGGGTGGAAGGGTTTTGTTATTATTCAGATCAGCTTTGACTAATTAAAAATATGAAGCCTTCCATTTAACTCAAGTTGAGGGGGGCTGGGATGGAGAATGGTGGGGGACAATGCAACCCAGAACAGGGTTCTATATGGGGCCTGGAGGAACTGTTCTGCTGCTTCTCCTGGTCCCATAAGGAATGAAAATTGTGAGGGCAGCACAGCGGCATAGTGGTTAGCACTGCTGTCTCACGGCGCCAAGGTCCCAGGTTCAATCCCGGCTCTGGGTCCGCGTGGAGTTTGCACATTCTCCCCGTGTTTATGTAGGTTTCTCCCCCACAACCCAAAGATGTGCAGGGTAGGTGGATTGGCCACGCTAAATTGCCTCTTAATTGGAAAAAATAAATTGGGTACTCTAAATTTAAAACAAAGGAATGAAAATTGTCACAAGGCTATGTTCCATTATTTTTGAAAATACGATTTTGCAACTTTCAACTCACTGGAAATTGTGCAATTTGAAATGAGGCAGAGCAAACTACTTAAAAATGCAAGGCCATATTCCAGGGTGAAGGTGAAAATGAAACAAATCACTCCCTGGGTAATGAAAAGACAGAGAGATTTCCTGTAACTCAGAGAGCAATCGAAACACGTTACTGCCTAAGGACGAGACATTAAAATGCAAAATGTGCTGGATATTAAAACAGTGGCTGCCACAGACATACCCATGCAAAATCCTTTGGAGATATACAATGGGTGAAGTATTGCAAGTCAAGATGCAGCCTGCAAGGAGATAGAAAGAAGAATTTCAACAGAGCTGGGCTCTCTCCCTCTCTCTTTCTTTTGGAACAAATGGGCATTGCCCAGGTTAGAAGCCAACTTTATTAGAAATCTACGAGTGAACCAAGATCTCATAATAATGCCATGATGTGGAGATGCCGGCGTTGGACTGGGGTGAGCACAGTAAGAAGTCTTACAACACCAGGTTAAAGTCCAACAGGTTTGTTTCAAACACGAGCTTTCGGAGCACGGCTCCTTCTTCACCTGAAGAAGGAGCCGTGCTCCGAAAGCTCGTGTTTGAAACAAACCTGTTGGACTTTAACCTGGTGTTGTAAGACTTCTCACTGTGCTCATAATAATGCAACATCTTCTGCACCTTGATGCATCCACAAAACCAGTTAATCCAAATCGGCCACAATGTTTTAATTGTATGCCTCAAAGATAATCAGACGACACTCAACTGTACAAAATTAACTTTTTTTCCATTGGATCCTGGCTTCCCTTATTTCTGATGTCTATGCGTTTTTATTATTTATTTCCCTCAGGTTTAATGATTAAGAAATTTGCTCTTTCTTTGACGGAGGAAGACCTTGCTTAATTGGCTCCTTTTTTCTTACAGCTTAAATAGTTAAATACATTTGGATTCAGAAAACGCATTTCCTGGTGAAAAAAAACCTTTAAACTTTTGTTGTGCTCACCCAAGGAGGTTGAATAGAAGGGAGGCAGTTCACACATTCTCACCTGCTCATAACAAAAATAAAATAGGTCCTTGGGGTTTTTCTGGCCCGGTCCCTTCCTCCCGTTAGTTAAGGGAGCAGAACTGTGAACTCTGTGAAAACGCACCTTCAGCCTTTGGATTTCCTCTTCAAGTTTTCATGTACAGCACCCCCTAATACACGTGAAATATGTTATAAACTAGTTGTTTAGATGTTTTTGAGTTGTCAGCTCTTTCTGAAGCTGTGGTCAGCTTTTCCTAGTTGTTTGGGATGTCAAGAATAGAAAAATACTCACTGATCTGACAGACTGGCTTACAGTTTGTGAAGTGAAAATAACTACAGGCCAGAACTGAATTAATGCCACCTGAAAGAATTTCATTTTTGTGCTGTTTTCCTTAAGAGTTATTTGAAAGAACAAATCAACTATAGACATATAAACAATAATTCTGAAGGGCTGCTATGAATTAACTGCTCATTCACTTGTATTTTTTTTAAAACTCCATATTGGGGTAAAGTTCCACTTTGAATTTCCTCAAAAGTTACTGTTAATCATGTTGAATCTTGACAAATAATTTCAGCAAGGTATTCAAGCAATGGACATGCACGGGTGTGTACCTCCGACTATGCTTCATTGTAACCAGTAATGTAAATCCTGGGTAACAGACTTCCACCTAATCATGGGTGATTATTCTGTTTTCATTAGCGCAGTTCAGCAGAAATCAGCCAAACCATGCAAGGATAGCAGAGTTTCAAGCCCAAATTATATCCAGCACAAATCAAGTTTCCATGATTTTGTTTCAAAACTTTAGTTTTAAAACCATTGCACTAGAAGATGGACTGCTTACAAAACTTGTCAAGCCCAAGAGCAAATTCACCACCAGTGGGAGATTCCGCAAATTGTGTTTGTTTGCAAGACTTCAAGGAGGCTCTTAAAATTAAGCTGGTTCTTTTGAGTGCAAGATACCAATAGATCAGTTTTGAAAATTATTGAATATATTATTTCTTTAATTTACTGTATACCAATGTTACCAGCAGTAACGTTGTATAGTTTTACAAAACTAATTTTCAGTTGTTTAAATGCAGATTACTCACAGGTGGTGGACTATCCTTAGAATCCATACAGTGCAGAAGGAGGCCATTCGGCCCTACGAGGCTGCGCCGACCCTCCAAAAGAGCACTTTACCTAGACCCACTCTCCTGCCCTATCCCTGTAACCCCACGCATTGATCATGGCCAATCTACCTAACCTGCACACCTTTGGGCTGTGGGTGGAAACGAGCGCCCGGAGGAAACTCAAGCAGGTACGGGGAGAACGTGAAAACGCCACACAGACAGTCAGCCAAGGCTGGAATCAAACTCGGGTCCTTGGCACTGTGAGGCAGCAATGCTAACCACGGTGCCATCGTGCCATCTAGAGACTGGTTAAAATGCTTATCTTTTGTGATGAGTTTTATGAATCAAATTTCACCAAGTTACTATTTTAAAAAAATTATGGATTTTTTTCAAAAACATAGGGCGGAATTCTCTGATAATGGGGCTATGTCCCCACGCCCGCAAGAAAACGGGCGTGAATCACTCTGGACTTTCCTGGAGAAATTCCACAGTGTCTCTCCATTTTGCAGGAGGCTAGCAGGGCCTCAGAGTGCTCCTTGCAGCTCCGGCTGCTGATACTTCCGGCCAGGGGTCCGCGCATGCGCTCAGCGGCCATCTATGGCGGCGGCCCCACGCAACATGGCTGACCCACATCACGGGCCAGCCCCGACCATATAGGCCTCCCGAGATTGCACGCGCCTGACGATCAGTGGCCCCCGATCATGAGCCTGGCCGTCCTGGAGGCCTCTCTCCAGTGACGGATCCACCCCCCCCCCCCCGACAAAAGCGGCCGTGGACTAAGTCTGCAACCGCCACTTCGAGCTCCCACCGGGTGGAACCATGATCGGGATTTTCCGAGCCTCCACTCCGCATTCCCGCTCAGCGCGGGGGTGGAGAATGGATGTCAGACCCGCCTTCCCGCGATTCTCTGGGGACTGGAGAATCGCCGCCAATTGCACGCGCGCGGTCAACGTGGTGCCGGTCGGGAGCCATTGAAAGACGCCCCCATGCGATTCTCTGCCGACAACTGACTGAGTTCCCACCAACATGGCGGTCATCCCACTCATGGTTCCACCCGGCAGGAGCTCGGAATGGCTGAGTCCACGGCTGCACTGGTGCGGGGGTGGGGGGATCCGTCGCCAGGGGGGGACCTCCAGGATGGCCAGGCTCAATCAGAGGCCATCGGACGGCGGGCACATGCACGGGGGAGGCTATATGGTCAGGGCGGTCCGTGGTGTGGGTTCGCGCATCCGGTCGGAAGTGCAAGGCCCCATATCGGCAGCCGGAGATTTGAGGAACACTCTGGGGCCCTGCTAGCGCCCAGAAAAACAGAGAATCACTCTGGACTTTCTCCAGGAGTGGTTCGCACCCGTTTTATGCGGACGTTTGGACATAACCCCATTATCAGAGAATTCCGCCCCATCAGTAAACCACGCCGGCGGGAACTCAGCCAGACCTTGCCGGAGAATTGCTGCGGGGGCCTTTTCAATCGACCCCGACCGGTGCTGTGTTGACCGCGCGTGCAATTGGCGGTGATTCTCTGGTCCCCGGAGAATCACGGGAGCGGCGCCGGACCCGATCGCGGGTCTGATGCCTATTCTCTGCCCCCACGCCAAGCACGATTGCGGCACGGAGGGTCAGAGAATTTTGGCCATAGATTTTTAAAAATCTATAATATATTGATATATTGCATGGCAGACTTTGTGTTACGGACATGTCAATGGATCATAGCATAGCATTTACAGTGCAGAAGGAGGCCATTCGGCCCATCGAGTCTGCACAGCTGTTGGAAAGAGCACCCTACCCAAACTCACACCTCCACCCTATGCCCATAACCCGGTAACCCCACCCAACACTAAGGGCAATTTTGGACACTAGGGGCAATTTAGCATGACCAATCCACCTAACCTGCACATCTTTGGACTGTGGGAGGAAACCGGAGCACCCGGAGGAAACCCACGCACACACAGGGAGAATGTGCAAACCTCCGCACAGACAGTGACCCAAGCCGGAATCAAACCTGGGACCCTGGAGCTGTGATGCAACTGTGCTAACCACTATGCTACCGTGCTGGGTTTTAGCAGAAACGCAATACGGGTTTTGGAATTAGTTTTTCTACAAACTAGTTCAATTCTGAGCATAATTTGTGACTGTATCATTGATTGTTCCCAAAGTAGTAAGTCTATTCCATTGCACCAAATTCCAATTGGTTAGTTGCAGCATCAGATCGATGGAAGCCAGTAATTTGTATCTGAGTGCTTAATCTCTGCCAGCCACTGACTGAATCTTTTAATTACTCTCTTCAAAAATCTTTCTCCATTCAGGCTCAAGACTCAGCTTCAAAATCATTCTGTAGCAAGATAGACATTTTGTTTCAGGTCAGCTTTACAACATGGAGAGTCGGTAAACTGTTGTTCAATGTAAATCCATAGGAAGCAAAATTCGAAGAAATTGAGATTTGATAATGCCAAATAGAATTATAATTTTTAAAATGCAGCAATTTGGAATTGTTTCTCATAAATGTGGCTGCACAATCTATTAAGAATAAAAGTAAGTGGATGGTTTGGTGCTGCATGCATTGTTTTCCAATGAAGGACAAAGTACTCAATTAACTTATCTAATGTCCCAAAGGATGGGTTCCCAACCTTAGCTCAGTTATTGGATTGAAACACAAGACAGAGAGTTATGTATGGTTCTCTGCGTGCCACACTTGAGGCAAGTGAGAATTGCAATTCATGAACTTGCAATAAAACCAGCTAATTATATTGAAAGTATGAAGGAACAAAGCCAGACTGCGGAAATTGCTATATTGAAATGGAATATAAATTGTAGCTTGATTAGGAGAAATTGTACTGGGAACACCAACCGATAAATGGTTTGGATTCATCAAATGTTTTTCAGTAAATGACTGAAATTCGGCATGGGAGATAAGGGTCGGGATTCTCCCCTACCCGGCGGGGCGGGGAGTGGCGTGAACCACTCCGGCGTCGGGCCGCCCCAAAGTTGCGGATTTCTCCGCACCTTAAGGGGCCAAGCCCTAACCCTGAGGGGCTAGGCCCGCGCCCGACTGGTTGGCGCCCCGCCGGCCGGCGGACGGCACTGGCCCACCCGCCGATCGGTGGGCCCCTATCGCGCCCCCCGGGGCCAGATCAACCCCCATTCCCCAGGACCCCGGAGCCCGCTCGCACCGCCTGGTCCCGCCGGTAAGGTAGGTGGTTTGATTCCCGCCAGCGGGACCGGCATGACAGCAGCGGGACTTCGGCCCATCACGGGCCAGAGAATCGCCGGGAGTGGGGGGGCGCCCGCCGACAGGCGCGAATCCTGCTCCCGCCGAATCTCCGGTGCCAGAGACTTCGGGAGACGATGGGGGCAGATTCATGCCCGCCCCGGCGATTCTCCGACCCGGCGGGGGGTCGGAGAATCCAGCCCAAGATTCCAGATGACAACAGTGTCAGCTGCTCTGACTGGACGCTGTATAAGGTTCCTGTAAAAGTCTGTGAAACTGATTTTAGATTGAAGCCATAGAATCCCTCCAGTGCAGAAGGAGACCATTCGGCCCATCAAGTCTGCAGTAACCATCCAAAAGAGCACTCTACCTTGGCCCACTCCCCTGCCCTATCCCCATAATCACGCGCATTAATCATGGCCAAGCCACCTAACCTGCACATCTTTGCACTGTGGGAGGAAACCGGAGCACCCGGAGGAAACCCATGCAGACACGGGGAGAACGCGCCACCCAGATCACAATTCATGGTGATCAATTGAATTGACTAGATCCTCTAATCTTTCACTGTTCGACTCACTGTTAAAAAACCCTCGACAAAGTTACACCTTATTGAATGGCCCTGCGAAACAAACTTTGCACTTATGGAATGTTAATTTTCTCAAATAGTGATAAAGAAATCCACATATTATACAAACACATTGTTTTAGCTCCTATCTTAATTCAACCAATGATTTATTTTGCACTCTGAAAATTAAGTGAAGCATATTAAGTGTATTATCTTTCTGTTTTGCTGAGTGGGAATACAATGTTATTGGCTGCTTACATTTCCTACTGACATCACTGCTGCTGATGCACATGGCAATATCCCTTTGATTTGGCACCAGATTTAAAGTGTCACTGGGAAAAAGGGGGAAAAAGATCAGTAAATCCTTGTTTCTTTGAGGCCAAGTCTGGGCCCTTGCTTTGTTGCTCACCTCAGAATCCAAGCCATCAGTAAGAAGCTACTTTTACCAACTATTTCTTGGTTTTACATGTTTGGAAAGTGAATGTCAATGAGGCCTTAAAAATCCATAAAAGTGAGCACTACTCATGGACCTCACTAAAGTCTTGATTTCAATGATGCAGAAGTCACCAAGTATTGAAATGGCAGTTCGTGGGCAGGAAGCTGAAAAAAAAAGGATATTTCATCGTTTATAACTAGTATTTCATGGAATCCATAGAATCCCTAACGTACAAAAGGAGGCCATATGGCCCACCTAACCAGCATCGACCCTCTGAAAGAGCTCCCTACCCAAGCCCACTCACCCTCTCCATCCCTGTAACCCCACCTAACCTGCACATCTCTGAACTGTTATAATTTCTGTCCTAATAAACTGTTACACGGTTCATGGAGTACCTATCAATATCGAAAACGTTCACAATTGACAGAAATTGTGACTTGCTGAAAAATGCTAAATTGGTACCGTGATTGGAGATAACAGCTGCAGCAGTAGCTGAGGCAGGACAATTAATTAGAACATAGAACGATACAGCGCAGTACAGGCCCTTCGGCCCACGATGTTGCACCGACATGGGAAGTCAAAAACTAAAGGCCATCTAACCTACACTATGCCATTATCATCCATATGCTTATCCAATAAACTTTTAAATGCCCTCAATGTTGGCGAGTTCACTACTGTTGCAGGTAGGGCATTCCACGGCCTCACCACTCTTTGCGTAAAAAACCTACCTCTGACGTCTGTCCTATATCTATTACCCCTCAATTTAAGGCTATGTCCCCTCGTGCTAGTCACCTCCATCCGCAGGAGAAGGCTCTCACTGTCCACCCTATCTAACCCTCTGATCATTTTGTATGCCTCAATTAAGTCACCTCTTAACCTTCTCTCTAACGAAAACAATCTCAAGTCCATCAGCCTTTCCTCATAAGATTTTCCCTCCATACCAGGCAACATCCTGGTAAATCTCCTCTGCACCCGTTCCAAAGCTTCCACGTCCTTCCTATAATGAGGTGACCAGAACTGTACGCAATACTCCAAATGCGGCCGTACCAGAGTTTTGTACAGCTGCAACATGACCTCATGGCTCCGGAACTCAATCCCTCTACCAATAAAGGCCAACACACCATAGGCCTTCTTCACAACCCTATCAACCTGGGTGGCAACTTTCAGGGATCTATGTACATGGACACCGAGATCCCTCTGCTCATCCACACTGCTAAGAATTTTACCATTAGCCAAATTCATGACTTGTAAGGGATGTGGGCGTAACTGGCCAGTATGTATTGTCCATTTTCCTGTGAGAAGGTGGTGGTGAGCAAGCTTCTTGAGCCACTGCAGTGTTGGTTCGGAAAGGAGTGCCACAATTTTAGTCCAGTGAGAGTGAAGGAACAGGCACACAGCTTAAAGTCAGAATAGTGTATGGCTTGGAGGGGAATCTGCAGGTGGTGATGTCCCAAAGCATTGGAACGTAGGAAGTAGGAGGAGTAGGCCATTTGATCCAACAAGCCATTTTTCCCCACTATCCCCATATCTCTTGACATCATTAAGCTGCTTTTGTCCTTCTGGTTGGTTGAGGTCACAGCTTTGAAAGGCATTGCCAAAAGAAGCTTGGTGAGGTTCTGCAGTGCATCTTGTATATGGTACACATTGCTGCATCTTGTATATGGCACACATTTCTGGTGAAAGAAGTGATTATTTAAGGTGATTTAGGGTGCAGACTGAGTATGCTGCTTCGTCTGGCGGTGTTGAGCTCCAAATAATTTTGAAGCCGCATGTGGTTGTCAATGGTGGGAGATTCAATAATGGTGATGCTATTGAATGTTGAAGATGAAGAGACTGTCCTTTGTTTAAGATGGTCACGTTATATTTTCCACTGATCAAGCCTGACTGTTGTCCAGGTATTGCTATGTTTGGACTCAGATACTTTAGCATCTGATGAGAATAGTACTAACCTTTAAGCAATCATTAGTGAACATTCCTACTTCTGATCGTATGGTGGAGGAAGGTCATCGATGAAGCAGCTGAAGATGATTAGACCTACAACACTACCCTTAGGAACTCCTGCAGTGATGTCCTGGCCTCAGGTGACTGACCATCAACAACGACACTAATCTTTCTCTGGCCTACCACCACTTTTTGCGGCATTGTAAGCCTTTTCTTTCAATTATACCATCCTTAACTTTCTTAATTAACTTAGACTGGTGCACCCTTCTCTGAGAGTCTTGCTTTTTGAATGGACTATATATCTTTGTTGAGAATCATGAATTATTTCCTGAATCGCCTGTCATTATTTCTCTACTATCTGTTTTCCTAGTCCACTTTAGACAACACTCTCTTCATACCCTTGAAATAATAATAATCTTTATTAGTGTCACAGGGGCTGGTTTAGCTCACTGGGCTAAATCGCTGGCTTTTAAAGCAGACCAAGCAGGCCAGCAGTGCGGTTTTATTCCCGTACCAGCCTCCCCGGACAGGCGCCGGAATGTGGCGACTAGGGGCTTTTCACAGTAACTTCATTGAAGCCTACTCGTGACAATAAGCGGTTTTCATTTCATTTTCATTTCAAGTAGGCTTACATTAACACTGCAATTAAGGGCAGCATGGTGGCGCAGTGGTTAGCATTGCTGCCTCACGGCGCCGAGGTCCCAGGTTCGATCCCGGCTCTGGGTCACTGTCCGTGTGGAGTTTTCACATTCTCCCCTTGTTTGCGTGGGTTTTATCCCCACAACCCAAAGATGTGCAGGGTAGGTGCATTGGCCACACTAAATTTCCCCTTAATTGGCAAAAATGAATTGGGGACTCTAAATTAAAAAAAAACACTGCAATTAAGTTACTGTGAAAATTCCACTCGTCGCCACTACGGCGCCTGTTCAGGTACACAAAGGGAGAATTCGGAATGCCCAATTCACCTAACAAGTGCATCTTTCGGGACTAGTGGGTGGAAAGCAGAGCGCCCGGAGAAAACCTACACAGACACAGGGAGAACGCGCAGACTCCACACAGTGACTCCAGCCAGGAATCGAACGCGGGACCCTGGTGCTGCAAAACAACAGTGCTAACCACTGTGCTATCGTGATTGTCATTAATTAAGTTTAAGACACTAGTTTTAGACCCATACTTCTCCACATTTGGAGCCAACTTCAACCAGTGGAGAGCTTTCCCACTAATTCCCAATTACTTCAATTTAGCTAGGCTCCTTGATGTCGCAGTTGGTTAGATGCTGCCTTGATATCAAAGGCAATTGCTCTCACCTCACCTCTTAAACTGTATTTTGGGTAGGGCCGGGGTTGTTCAAGTGAGGGGAAACATGGAAAGTTAAAACATAAGGACAAAACAATAAGGCAGGGTAGTGATATGGGTAATAATAACCCATAATAAGTGTGAGAAGGGATGGAGAGCACAAATATAAGAGCGCACCAGTAAATAATGTCAGAGTAGGGGAAAATGGGAAGGAGAAGAAAAAATCAGTATGTTCACAGTTTTCAGAACAAGATAGATGAGTTGATACCATAAATTGATATAAATGAGTATGATATGATAACCATTACAGATACGTGGTTACAAGGTGACCAAGACTGGGAACTCAATATTCAAGGATATTTAATATTTCAACAGGATAGAAAGAAAGAAAAGTGAGGTTGGGTGGCTCTGTTAATAAAGAATGAGATCAGTACATTGATGAGAAATGATCATCGTTCATAAGATTAAGATACAAAATTAGTTTGCGTGAAGATAAGAAATATCAAGGAAGGAAATCATTGGTGGGAGTAATTTATTGGCACCCTAACAGTAGCATTAAAATCATAAAATAATATGAGGTCGTAAGAAAGATTTTGAAACAGTGGCAGACAATTTTAATTTTCACCTAGATTGGCCGAGTCAAATTGGCAAAGGTAGCCGAGAGCAGGAGCCCAAAGAGTGTGTCTCTAGCGTTTCTAGGAATGGGAGGTAATCACATTGAACATTACAAAATTCTTACAGGGTGTAGCAGGGAGGCGGGGGATAGGATGCTTTCCCTGGTTGGCCAGTTTAGAAGCAGGTAGCACATGCCCAGAGTAAGGGGACAGCCATTTTAGGACTAAGATGTGGAGGAGTTTCATCAGAGGGTGGTGAATCTTTGGAATCTCTACTCCAGAGGGCTGTGGAAGCACAAACATTATAAACTATGTTCACAACAGAAATTAATAGGTTTACGGATATTAATAACATCAAGGAATTATGGGAATCATGGGATAAAATGGCATTGAGGTAGATAATCAGGCATGATCTATTTACATGGTGGAGCAGGTTAGACGGGCTGCTCCAATGTCTCTATCTGTTCAGGACAGTTTTTTTCGGACAATACGTTCTGGAACCTATCAGGGACCAGGCTATTTTGGGCCTGGTGATATATAATGAGGCAGGATTAATCAAGGACCTCATAGAAACCCATGCAACAGTGATCATTGCATAATTTCACATTCAGTTTGACGGTGAGAAATGTGGATCCAAAACTAGTGTCTTAAACATATTTAAAGGTAATTATAAAGACAAAGTTGGATAAAGTGAACTAAGAAAATAGGTTAAATAAAAGTCAAGATACTGCAGATGCTGTAAATCTGAAATAAAACAGACAATGCTGGGAAAATGTAGCACACTGGCAGCATCTGTGGAGAGAGAAACATTGCTAATCTTTCCAAATGACTCTTCTTCAGAGGAAAGTAAGCATGGTAAAATGGTAGAGAAGCCAACCTCAAAGTTAAATTAAAGACCCCCTCCCCATGACATCGCGAGCCCCGAAAACAAGGGGAACACCCCAAACTCTTGATCGCAGAGGGGCAATATCCCCCTCCCACCACTACATGTGAAGGATAGATAGCAGCAAGTGAACTTGGATAAAAGTAGCAGTTTTCTGACTACCTTCTGGATGCTATTTGGAAAGTTCAGATGGTTCTGCATGCCCTTTGGCATTTCTACTGCCCCAGAGGAGTATTAGCACAGACAGCATGAAGTAGTCAATGACCTTCCAGGATTAGGAGCAATTGTGGAAGATCTGCTCATCGAGATACGAAGGAAGAAGCCATCACAGACCATTATCAGAATATACTCAGACTGTTAGAGAGAGCTCACTAGATTACCCGTAAACTGAACAAGATAAAACTGCAACTGAAGACAACTGAAGTCATGCACACAGGCCAATTACTGATGACAAAAAGTTTTTGCCCTGATCCTGATATGGTGAGAGCTGAAATGCAGCAACCAACAGATGTGAAGGCGGTGGAACAATTTGTTGACTTTATAAACTACCGAGCAACGTTCTTGCCCAATTTGTCATCAGGCGGGGCTGGGGGGAGGGGGGGGGGGGCTTCCTGTGGTGACATGTGGAAGAGAAGTGGCACACGAGGGAGCAGGCCACCATCAGATGTTAGGGGAGGGGGGGTCCGGGATTTACGTTTTCTCTTGATTGTTTTTCTTTGTGGGTGTGCGGGGTGATATGGTAGCACAGTGGTTAGCACTGTTGCTTCACAGTGCCAGGGACCCAGGTTTGACTCATGGCTTGAGTCCTGTGGTGTTCTTTGTGATTCTGTTCTCAGGATGGATGTAGTAGTGTTCACAAAGACCACAGAAGCTAAGGTCATTAACAAAGCTAACTTTTATTTACACTGCTTATTAAAACCCAACCACTTACTCCTATAGTAATCAATAATCCAGTAATCTACAATCTACACTCAACTAACAGTAGTCATCTATAACTGTATGCTACACTCTCTCTCCCTCTCCTCTGCACTCTCTCCAGCCCTCTCCAAGAACTCTGTGAGTCTGTGCTTTATATAGTTCAGCATCTAGCTCTATCCAGTGGTTAATTATGATATGACATTAACCCTTCGTATTCTGAACATTTCACATAATGTCACAGGTCCAAGGTCCGATTCCCGGCTTCGGTCACTGTCTGTATGGAGTCTGCACGTTCTCCCTGTGTTTGCCTGGGTTTCCTCCCCGTGCTCCAGTTTCCTCCTACAAGTCTCAAAATACTTGTTGTCAGGTAATTTGGACATTCCAAGTACCTGAATAGATGCCAGAATGTGGCGACTAGGGGCTTTTCACAATAACTTCATTGATGTGTTAACGTAAGCCTACTTGTGACAATAAAGATTATTATTATAAGGGGGGGGGGCGGGCGATTGGGTCTAAAATTGTAATTGTACTCTTGTAATCTGGGGCGGGATTCTCTCAGCCCAGGCTGGGACGGAGAATCGGCGGGACGGGCGCGAATAATGTGACGACGCCCCATCGCCGGTCCGCTGATTCTCCGGAGAGCGGAGAATTCACGCTATTGGCGCCAGCATGGTTGGCGCAGCGCCAGTCGGGAGCCGCTCGACACGGCCCCCCCCTCCCGGCGGTTCTCCGCCCGGGATGAAAGTTGCATCCCGTCGGCAATGTTCACACCTGCTCTTACCCGGTGGGACGTTGGCGTGCATGCATCCGGGGGCAGCCTGTTGGGAGGGGAGGGGGCAACCCTCAAGCAGCAAGGACAATCTGTTGTGTTTGCATCCAGTGCGTTAATGCAGATTGCACAGAACCATGCACAGATTGAGGAAAATGTACCTGGCTATTGTCTTTGCCTGTGAATCTTTTAATCAGTCCCTGTTTTGGAGTGACAAACTGACAGTAGAGCCTGACCATAAGCCATTTCAAAGCATCTGCTCAAAACATTTCTATCTGCACAAAAGTATCTGCAAAAGATGTTACTTTGTAGAGATTTGGAAGTGATGTACAAGCACATATACATCATTGACATGCTGCCAGGAGCTGGACTCCTTTTGAAGGGAGTTGATGACGTGAATAGAGTGTGAAATCGTCCAGATTTAATAAGAAGCAACAGCATAACATGCTCTGTACGCTTTCAACCCAACAGAGACATTAAATCTGACAGACAAGAGTCTTCCTCAGATCAAGCAAACTACGCAACAAGATGAAACTCTTGAAGCGCGAAAGTAAGTTGTGATGAAAAGATGGCCTGAAACCATCAAGGACACAACGACTGTTGTAAAAGTTTAACGGGCATACAAAGATGTATTAGAACATAGAACAGTACAGCACAGAACAGGCCCTTCGGCCCTCGATGTTGTGCCGAGCAATGATCACCCTACTCAAGCCCACGTATCCACCCTATACCAGTAACCCAACAACCCCCATTAACCTTATTTTTAGGACACTAAGGGCAATTTAGCCTGGCCAATCCACCTAACCTGCACATCTTTGGATGTATTGATTGCCCAAGATGGCATCTTATACAAAAGAACCAGTGTCAATATGCCAGGTCCAGTCATATTTGGTGTGGTCAAGGTGGGGGGAACAGATATAACATGCAAAATGAGAGACCTAAATGGTGGATTCAGTGCCAGGTCCTGGGCTTCTGAATGGGGAAGCTCTCTGCCATTGAGAAGGTCCACAGTTACTGGGAGGGGATTCAATTCAGCCGGATTGCAGATCCAATCTGAGGTAGGGAAAATCAAAGGACTCCAAGGATGAGTCATGAAACTCTACAGACAGGTGATCCATGATCAGAGGAGGAATAACAACAGTGAGGGAGATAAAGTCAAGAGAGAGCATGTCCACGGCCAACGGATCAAGGGTGACCGTGGGAAGTTCCGAAGTGACAGAGGAAGGCGCACTGTAGTGTATGGAGGGTCAAAGGTGATGAACACAAACACAAAAGTGACAGAGGGAGGGTGGAGGGTCATGGGTTCCAGGTGGAGGGCAAGTATTATTGAGTTGCTGGCCATTTCTGCTGACAAGAGTCAAAGACCAAGTGGAAGCCACTGTGGCATGGGAGACAGTTTGGGTGGCCCATGGCAGGATGAGAAAATCTCATTGGTCATCCGCTGGTTAACACCTCCACCCTATCCCCATAACCCAGAAACCCCACCCAACACTAAGGGCAATTTTGGACACTAAGGGGAATTTATCATGGCCAATCCACCTAACCTGCACATCTTTGGACTGTGGGAGGAAACCGGAGCACCCGGAGGAAACCCACGCACACACGGGGAGGATGTGCAGACTCCGCACAGACAGTGACCCAAGCCGGAATCGAACCTGGGACCCTGGAGCTGTGAAGCGATTGTGCTATCCACAATGCTACTGTGCTGCCCCTAACAATACACCCAACAACCTCAGGAATAGGAGCAGAAGATGCCACAACAGAGACCAACAACAGAGGCCACAAGGCCTGCTGGCAGGCAACACCAGAGAGAGGGGGGGGGGGGGGGGGGGTGTTGGTCAGGATAAAGGCATCGAAGGAAGGTATCAATGACGATGGGCACTGGTGTGTCAGCAGGTCCTCAGAGTGAGAATTAAATATCTGCAAATGTTGAAGAGACAATGTCAGAGATGGCTCAGGCTGGCCCAGGAAGCAGTCACAAGAGATGTGGAATCCAGCAGCCATGTGGATTTGGTGAGAAACCAAAGCCAGTGATCCTCGAGGTGACTGCAGCATTTTGCCTGTGCTCGTCTCCAGCGTTCCATGGACAGAATTTGTGGAGTTTGTCAGGCTGCCTTATGCAGGTGCATAAAGGGGGTGATCAATGCCCTCTTCCATCATGCAAATTAATTCATCAAGTTCTCCACAGCTGTAGATTCTATGATTCTATGAGGGCAGCCAAGCAGTAAGGGAATGGGTTTCAGGGCAATTACTCATTTTCCCAGAGTGCAAGCAATCATTGACTGCATGTGAGTGGCCATTAAAACTCCCTGGGATTAGCCAGGGGCATGAGAGTTACAATGGCGTCCACTCTTTGAACGTGCGACTAGCCTGCTGCCACAAACAAGGAAGGCCTTGTTTCTTAGGGGACTTTAATGGCTCCTACATTTTGAGGTCCCTGCCCAACTTGACAACTGGATCCTGGGTAACCAGAGCCATCCCCTCCCGACCTTGTTGATGACACCCATGAAGCATTCCCACTATGTAGTGAAAGAGCACTACAATGCAGCACACACCTCCACCTGAGCATTCACTGAACAAATCATTGACTTAATTAAAGCATGCTTCTGTTGCCTTGACCAGTCTGGAGGGGCTATGCTGTACCCACCACAGAGGGCATTACAAATAGTTGTGGTCAGCTGTGCATTGCACAATGTGGCCATCAACATAGAGGACCATTAAAACAGGATGATAGGGAAGAGCAGTACTCCAATCAGATAAAGATGAATTGAATGAAGAGGTCATAAATGCGCAAGAGCCTTTATTAAATGCCAGAGGCAATGGAGTGCCAGGGAAAATCCAATTCACCCAAGCTTGAGACATCTAATTGATATCGCCGGAACTCCATTTCCCCTGTCTACAAACCCCTGCCACCAACCCTCCCGAGGCTACCTCTGAATCTGTGTTCTCTACTATTCAGAAGAGCAAGACGAGTGGACCATTGTCACATACACTCCTTTGTGAATTCTTCGTGAATTCTGTTACCAAGGACATCTGCTTTGCAATTGGACACATGTCAATCAGCCCACCATGACAAAAAGTCAGATCCTGCATTGTTGCAGGGCAATGAGTGCATCTACAACAGTTCAATTGTGCTCGTTGAAAGTAATCACGGACAAAATTTCTAATGCTGCATATAAGGGAGGACAAACTGGGGTAATCTGAGTGGAATCCTATAGGATGGCTATCACCTGCTTCTTCTCCCTCTTGGTGCATAATGGCATCTTTGTCTCCAGAGGAGAAAAGGCACCTAGAGGTATGCACTGAGTCCATTGCCAGAGCAACAGAAATCAAGCCCTTGCACAAATGAAGCGTATGATAGACTGGGCTCTCCAGGCGGTTGCCAATCTTTCCTTGGAGAAGCCAATGTGCTCACATGCTGGAGCTCTTGAAGAAGTCAAGGTATGGGTGGATTCCTCCACTGTGCAAGATTCTGCATAGACTCTGGCACCTCTGCCAGGTTTTCCATGTGGACCTCTCCACTAGGGTTACTACAATGGGTGGCACGATAGCACAGTGGTTAGCACTGTTCGATTCCCGCTTGGGTCACTATCTGTGCGGAGTCTGCACATTCTTCCCGTAGCTCCGTGGGTTTCCTCCGGGTGCTCCGGTTTCCTCCCACAAGTCCCAAAAGACATGCATGTTAGGTGAATTGGACATTCTAAATTCTCCCTCAGTGCACCAGTGTGTGGCGACTAGGGGATTTTCACAGTAACTTCTTTGCAGTATTAATGTGAGCCTACTTCTGACAATAATAAAGATTATTATAAATCATCATCAACGTGAGTCTCAGTATAGGCCTGATCCCCAATAGTACTCCCACTGGAAGGAACCTCGGTTAACACAGCTTCTCTCAGCTGCTGGGGCATGTCTGTGACCTAATCACCAGCACATACCCACTAATTTTACACACAAACCCTGGTAAACCAGTGTGAGTGTAACTGTACGGGAGAAGGACATCTAACTCCCTTGCTCAATCCATTCCCATACTAGCCATGCCTTATTGTGGACAATTCTCCTGGCTGATTTGAGCGGATTGTTCATCTGTTTACAGTACCGGATCTAGAATCTTGGCTTTTCACTCCTCTGCAATCTCTGTCCAGGTCACCTTGCTCAAGCAGGAGAGTTGTCTATTGCCATGACTAAGAGAGCATCCTGCCTTTTCCAGACAGCCCGAACGAGGAATTGCTGGGAGGCATTGTGGGCCCGCTCTTTGACAGCGGCAAGACATCATGGTGATTGCCGGGGAAGTAAAGGGGATCCACTAAAATAATTTGTTAGGTGAATTGGACATTCTAAATTCTCCCTCTGTGTACCTGAACAGGTGCCAGAGTGTGGTGACTAGGGGATTTTCACAGTGTAACAATATGTACATTGTTTGGGCGATAAAGAGTTAACAATTTCATGTTGATACTTCTCACCACCTGATGGGGATCAAGAGCAGTCATATAAATATCATGTGACTCCTGGGATTCTGGGTAGAAGGTGTTTAGGTGTGAGCAAGATCAGTATATTTGAGAATTCTGCAGTTAGAGATAGCATAGTTTAATTTACTAACTTTATACTTTAGGAATACATAAAAATCTTATTTAGTAGTGTTCATAAATTAGTTTTGTTAGTTAACAAAGCTTGTTGTTCTTTGTTTAACAGTACGTATCCAAACCATCCAGGTAAAGCAAAACAGAGAACAACACATGGGACAAAGAGTGGTTTCTAAAGTAGAATAGTAAGTTTTAGGGAGAACGAAAAAATCTCCATTCGAAAAAGAAATGTCAACCAGACTCCGATCGCAACAACCAGCAGCATCGAAAAAGGAATACCCAGTCGAAGCTTCACAGAGGGTCTGCAGTCTCCAAAGCCATTCAGGACATCGGGTAAAGTAGATGTCAACTGGAAAAGTTTCAAACATCAGTTTGAACTTTATGTCTCAGCCTTAGACCTCAAAGCGGCTAGTGATAGCACTGTTCTTAACAATGGCGAGACCTTAGGCTTTAGAAATATATTTTGACAATTAAGTTGAGAAAAAGAAATATGACGAAGTTTGACAGACACTGCGAGCTGCAAATTAATGAACCGCTTGAAATATATTTATTTTGAAAAAGAGTTGAAAAAGGTGAAACTGTTGACAATTTCATTACTGATCTCCAGCTAAAAGCGCAGACCTGTAATTTTTCAATATTATTAGACTCTCTTCTGCGCGATCAAATTGTATTTGGTGTTAAAAATGAGAAGCTCCGTGAAAGATTGCTCAGACAACCAAAACTAAACGCTAGAAAAAGCTATTAATATGTGCCGTGTGAGCGAAAATGCCAGAAACCGATACTCCAAAATATTGATCAGAGAAAATGATGCAAAAGTGCACAACGTGGTTAACGCCACTGATTCTGTGACGCAACTGAAAAAACAGCACGCTCCGTGTGTCGACCGTTTTGTGCATGCGCATGACATCATGGGCGTCATGAAGTGTACACCTTGTGGCCATGCCCACCAAAACAAAATGCCCAGCCGTCGACAAAGTCTGCGTGAAGGGCAGCAAGACTTCACCATTTTGCCTCGCAATGCAGACAGGGATGCAACCTGAACGAACAGCTGTACGAGACGTTTGCAGCATAAAACAAGAAGTAAATTTAAACAAATCTAAAAATAACGTGGATAAACCCGACATTGCAGAAGATGAATTAGATTTGGAAGATATATTCAGTTTAGATGATTCATTCTGTATTGACACTATTGAAAAAGTAAATAAAATTCCACTAAAGATTGACAGAACGAATAAATAAATCGATTTGCATACCGCTGCGACATCGGATAGCAGTAATTTGACAGATGGTGATGCTGATACCACGGAAGACAGATGGACAATTCCAGTGATGCTGAATGCCACATTAATCAAATGCAAGCTTGACCGGCAGCGAGGGCCAATCTCCTCAGCCTGTCCGATTTGAACCGCCTGACATTTCAACCAACAGTTTTTGCTCGACCGAAACAGCTGATCGACTACAGTGAGAATACGATTGAAGCACTAGGGGTATGCAACCTAGAAGCATGGTGCACAATCGAAGTCACATCGTGCAATTCGCCATTGTAGAAACAAAGTGAGAGTCCATTGACAGGCTATACATTCCAGACAGCGTGGCAACAGAGGATCATTGTGACTGTCAACAAGATGTTATGGCATAGTTATCCAATGAGGAAAGTGAAGAATCAGACGACGAGCTAGAAGACGACAACAACGACCCTATAAGTCCATTTAATTTATTTGACAGTCATGACGAGGTGATCACAAGAAGTACATAAGCTGTACAGGACAATGGTGAAAGTGACAATTCTCAGCTGGACTGTACAGAGGCTGACAAAGATAGTGCAACAGTGAACAAATCAGTTGTAAACACATCAATTGTGAACAGCCAACAGGAAACTGAAGACATCTTGGAGAAGTTGATTCCAGATGGGAAGCACAAGACTAACAAA
Organism: Scyliorhinus canicula; assembly: GCF_902713615.1. Lineage (NCBI taxonomy): Eukaryota > Metazoa > Chordata > Chondrichthyes > Carcharhiniformes > Scyliorhinidae > Scyliorhinus > Scyliorhinus canicula. The sequence goes on from NC_052158.1 coordinate 103,218,229, forward strand.
GATACATCAGATAAGCTAAAGGGAACTAATATTAAAAAGTTCAAATAGCTCGAAGATGAATCAGATAAGCCGTGAACACACAAAGAGTAACTACAGAGCAACAGAATTTGCACAAAGGTACAACAACAAAGTGTTGGGACTTGCAGTCACACTTGACAAACCATGCAGTATGGAAAGCAGTCCAGATAGCAACCGAGTAAGGGACTGTAGGACATTGTTTGAAGACACTCTACCCTCGTGATAGCGCAGACAGATGTGTGCAGACCATGCCATGTTCATGTATGATGGCGCTAATGCCACGAAGCAAAGGAGCAGGAAAAAACATAATTCCAACACATTGGAAGAGTTGGTACTTGCTCAAAGATCAGAAATCGAACCCGTTTTGCAGGTAGAAGAAACAAGAAATCAATACCGCAAGCCGGAAAAAGACCACTTCTGGCAACAAAGGTGGGCCAACAGCAACATCAGTCGAAAACCTGATCAATTCAACTGATAATGTGGTACATAACCAACAAGTTATCACAGTGAATACAGAGTACAGACTCAATCTATGAACTGTAAAAAAGTTTTAAAATTGTTAACACATAACAATATTCATTTACATGTATAGAGCATACATTGCTTACCATGTGTATATATTTGTAGCAATCTCCAAATATCTTCAAAGGAAGGGGGATGGAACAATATGTATATTCTTTGGGAGATAAAGAGTTAATAATTTCACGTTAATACTTCTCACCACCAGATGGGGATCAAGAGCAGTCATATAAATATCATGTGACTCCTGGAATTCTGGGAGAAGGGGTTTAGGCATGAGCCAGATCAGTTGTGTATTTGAGAGTTCTGCAGTTAGAGATAGCATAGTTTAATTTAGTAACCTTATACTTTAGGAATACATACAAATCTTATTTAGTAGTGTTAATAAATTAGTTTTGTTAGTTAACACAGCTTGTTGTTCTTTGTTCAACACGACGCATCCAAGCCATCCAGTAAAGCAAAACAGAGAACAACACGCACAGCAACTTCACTGCAGTGTTAATGTAAGCCTACTTGTGACACTAATAAAGATTATTATTATTAAAAGATGTAAGAGAACTGATGGGGGTCCAAACTGCCAAGTTAGAATTGAGTCAGCAGATGGTGGGGCAGGCACCTGCCTTCCCTCGCTATGTGATTGTGCATGAGATACATGCCCACTACATGCACTCACAACTTGCATTGTGATTGTGTGCATGGCCACTCCACTTTATGGTCCACTGACTAGAGCCACGGTCTTCTTATTAAATTCCTCAGTCATAGTTTGAAACAGATTACTCCCTTGTTGCAGGCAAGTGGTGGAAATCTGGAATTCACTCCCAGAAAGATTGGATTACTTGACATGTTCTAAACTGAGGTGGAGAGATTTGTTAGGTTATAATATCTAGAATATCAAGAGACGTGGACAAAGACGGGTAACTGAAGTTGAATTACGGATTGGACCATAATCTAACTGAATAGTGGAGCTGGTTTGAGGGGCTGAATATTCTATTTCAGTTCTTCTGTCACTTAGCTTCGTCCCATTTGGCCTAATGTGTGGGATGAGAATTCCCCTAAATTTTAAATCCTGTCCTGTAATTTCTAGTATCCTTTGCAAGACCTTCAACTGATCTACTCAGTCATTGCTACCCATGGAAATTGTGGCTTTTGGCTGTACCATAACCAGAAAAGTTTCCTCCACAAACACAAGGGCGTCTTCAGCTGTTGTTTAGGCTAATTGATTTTCAGTTTGAATAAATATGTCTGGAGACATCTATTGCATTCCTCTGAATTAAGAAATTCTGATTCTTGTTCTTTTTTTTAATGAACCATTTGTCATCATGATATTTTGAGACCATTTTCTCTGTTCGCTGCTATATTAGTTTGCTGTCCCAGAGAAGATGGTGAGGCAGGTCAATAGAGCTGTGAGTTTCCTTTCACCTTGCCCTATCATCAGCCTGGACAGGGCTTTTCTCCAAAGCTTTAACATTTTTAGAAGCAGGCGTGGTGAGATCCATAGACTGGTTATGGCTTCTGGTTATTGCTCAGTGAGCACTTACATATTATTTCAAAGAGCCCTTTGTGGAAAGTGTCTATGAACCCCAGTTTGAGAACCACTGGTCTAACCACATGAGCGTTAGCTATCATATTGCTGAGAACAGGACATTCATTTGCATTTGAGGTGAAGAATGTTCCTACCTGTAGACTGAGAAACGGACAGCACAAGGTCAGTGCGCACAGCTGTCAATTTAGGCCCACAACTATAAAGGGAAGGATTTCAACTTTGGCCTCATAAGCTTACATGGAAGAGGCGGTATTTGCTGCGCTAAATTTTCTGTCGAAGTACCGACAACCTTTTTTTGGAAAAGCCCGATGACCTACTTTTTCATCATTTGCAAGATTGATGCTCGACTACTGCTGATGTGATCAGTATCCTTGCTTAAGTACAACTATTGAAATCAGATTTTATATGGAGCATTAGGCGGCTGAAGGTTCAGTGTTGATGTGTAAATATTACAAAATCTAACACTGCAATTATCCCTTGCGGCAACACCTACCCTACAAAAAGGAATGGCACAATCCACCTTGAGTTTAGAATTTTTTCAACGTTTATTTTCTGTAAATATACTCAGCAAGACTGGCAGCAATCGTGGAAAGAGAAATGGAGTAAACGCTCTGAGTCATGTGACCTTTCATCAGACCTGGTTTCAACCTGAAACATTAATTCTCTTTCTCTCTCTCTCTCTCCCTGCAGATACTGGTTGACCTGCTGAATATTTTCAACCTTTTCTGTCCTTGTATCATTTACAGCATCCTCAGTATTTCAATCTTGTCACAGAAATATATGTTGCTGTCAGAATAAGAACCCTGCATAACCTCTATGAATAATGATCTAATTGCCCTCTTTCTATCGTTGGAAGGCTTTAGAGTCAAATTCTCAAACAGGTAATTGACGATGGACCTGAATACTTTGATGTTGCAAACTCATTTTTAGGACCGTTAGATTGCGATATATTTGATCCCATTTGCTTTTCAGCATCGAGAAATGCACTTTATCCCTGTGCATTAGAGATATTACTGTGATCTATGCCAAAGGTCAAGAAACTTTAATCTGCCGCATTAAATATAAATTGATTGGAATGATAGATGATTTAATTTGGCGATCATCATTCATTTCTTGCTGAACTGAGATACTGGATACTTGTAAATCAATTCAAAGTGCAGAGGAGAACTGGTAACTACATTGTTACACAATCCACTTCAAAACTCAAATTTAAATCCCTGTCTCAATTGGCATTCGCTGTGTAACTTTCTCAATAGAAGAGTTTGTCAACCTTGACTAGATTATCAGTGAGTGTGGGCAGAATGAAATGATCTATAAAATCACATGTCTGTCCTTGTGTGTCCACCAAGGAGTTGCTATGCCAATTGTTACTGCAACCTTCGTAAGAATGTACAGGACTATTCCCGAAGGACTAGACTGAAGCCAACAGATTGAAAAATAGCAGGCAATTTGGAGTATGGATTTCAGAGAGATGCAATATTTGTGTGGTATTTTACTAACCAAATTAATTTCCTCCACGCTCCTATGAAGTATAGCAAACGCATCAAAAAAATTCATATAAGCACCTGAATTTTGTAGACAATTTGCTAATTACGATGCATCAAATGTCAAGTTGCAGATAATTATGTCTACTGCTGAATTCTTGTATACAGCAATCCTATAGGACACTTCCTTGCATTGGGCTTTACCAGATTCTGGTAGTACCCCACATGGTTGATTGTCCAAAGGATGAGGGAGTGTGTTGTTCCCAAAATATGGCTTTTATATTCCCGCTTTTCCTCCAGCAGTCCTTCCACACAGACATTATTCAACTGACATGATTGCAAATCACCTTTCCCAGGAGTGAAGTGTAATGTTCTTGCTAGTAGAACTGCTGTCACTGAACAATCATCTTCATTGGTGCCTCAAGTTCCTGCCCTGTCTATTCGACTAGGATAGAAATATTTTGCAGTTACTTGGACAAGGCAGTGTGGTATTCATTTCTTGGGCTATATTTTCCAGTTCCAGCTGCCATGCGACCAGTTAATCCTACCTGAAGTAAACCAACCTTTTGCTGGTCCATCAAATTTTCCATCTCGCCTGCGATGATTCCCCAGGCAGGCAAGACTGGAAAATCTTAGCCATACTGTCTGTTTAAAATATCAATATAAGATGTAAAACTGTACCATTCCCATGATACTTTCAAAGTGGTAGCAGCAATGTTATTTGAAGATAGCTATGATTGCTCTTTCAAATCTAACAAGAGCAAACACAATACTTCCATTGTACACATTAAATTGGTTTCACCCGTCAGTTATTGGATAATTCCACATATCATCAATATTGTCCTTTTTAATTCAGTCATGGGATGTGGGTGAGGGCTTGGAAGGTCAAAAGAACCGTGGCAAGTTGCTGCATTGCATCATGTAGCTGATGCACACAGTGTTGATTGAGGGAATTAATATTTAAGATTGTGGATGAGGTGATGGGAGTGGCACAATGGTTAGCACTGTTGCCTCACAGCACCAGGGACCTGGATTCGATTCCGACTTTGGGGGACGTCTGTCTGAAGCTTGCACTTTCTCCCCCTCTGCGTGGGTTTCCTCCTTGTGCTCCAGTTTCCTCCCAGAGTCCAAAGATGTGCAGGTTAGGTGGACTGGCCATGCTAAATTACTCTTAGCATCCAAAGGTTAATTGGGGTTGCAGGGTTGCGGGGATAGGGTGGAGAGGGGGGCCTGGGTGGGGTGTTCTTCGAGGGTTAGTGCAGACTCTATGGACCAAACGGCCTCCTTCTGCACCGTAGGTATTCGATGATTATCAAGCAATAGGGTTTGTCCTGGATGGTGTTGAGCTTAGTGTTGTTGGAGCCGCACCCATCCAGCCTTATGCGGAGTATTCCTTAACACTCCTGGTTTGTGCTTTGTAGATGGCGGTATTATGTCAAGATTAAACTTGGTCTCCACAGTATTGTACAGCGGTCATTCTCATCAAGACTCTCATTGACAGGTGCATTTACAAGAGGTAGATTGGAGAAGACAAAGACAAGTAACCCTTTCTCTCATGTTGGTTTTGGCCCTTGGTGAAACATGTTCCTCAGAACGCTCTTGATTGGTGGATATTGAAGTACCCCATCTACGGTACATTCTCTGCTTCTTCCAAGTGGTATTCAACACAGGAGATATGCTGATTCATCAACTGACAGAGGACAGGAGATGGCAAACTCAGAGGTTTCTTTGTCCTGAATCAACATCGAGGACTCCTAGAGCTGCTCTCGAGAGTCTGCTTTTCACAGGCCTGCAACTCTGGCAAGGGATGGTGATGGAGCAAAAGAGAAAATGCTGGAAACTCTCAGTAGGTCTGGCAACATCTGCAGGGAAAGAAAAGAGCTAATGTTTCAAGTCCAGATGACCCTTTGTCAAAGCTAAAAGATAGAGAAAGTGGGAGATATTTATATTGTAGGGTGAGGGAATGGAAGATGAGTCACAGCCACAGAACCAAGGGAGAAAAGTGCTAATGGCAGTCCCAAGAGAATAAAAGATGTGAAAGGCCAAACAGCAGAGAAACTAAAATCAGAGGTTCAGCTGTGACAGATGTAGATGTGGGGGAGGGTGGCACATGGGTGGGAGAGAGGTAAAATGAGAAAAAGTGGGGAAAGGGGGAAGCAAAGGGAAGAAAAGATAAGGAAAGGAGGGATACGATAGGGGGAAATATATGTATATAAAAGAAAGACAAGAAATGAATAAAAGGTAAAAGACAGTTTAAATTAAATGGAATGAAAACAAAGGGGTCAAGGTAGGGTAGACCTAATCATCTGAAGATGTTGAATTCGATGTAGAGGCCGGAAGGCTGTAGCGTGCCTAACCGGAAGTTGAGATGCTGTTCCTCCAGTTTGTTTAGAGCTTCACTGGAACATTGCGGCAGGCCAAAGACAGACATGTGGGCAAGGGAGCAAGGTTTTGTGATGGAGCAGTCTGCGTTTTCACTATTGCCTGACTACACTGTAGAACTGCTCTCCCAATTTTGGCACAAGTCCACAGATTTCAGCCAAGAGTACTTTTACAGGATTGACTCTGCCTTTGTCAATGCAGCCCCATCTCTTGGGTTTTTTTTGTAGCTTTTGATTTGACTAAGTGCCTTACTGGGTCATTTCAGAGGAAAGTTAAGAGTCAGGTTGGAATTGGAGTTGGATATAGGCTAACAAGCAAGGACAGCAGATTTCCTTCCCTAAAGGACATTAGTGAACCAGGTGAGATTTTACAATAATCCAGCAGCTTCATTGTTACCATTACTGATACTAGCTTTTTAATCCAGATTTATTAACTAACTGAATTTGAGTTCTCCCGCTGCTTTTCTGGGATTTGAACTTGTATCCTGGGAGCTTTCTCCCAGGAGCCTCTGGATTATTGGCCAAGTACCTTAACCACAATGCTACCATAACTAGTTGGCAGAATTTGAGTATAATTCATTTAAGTGCCAATTCTTGAAATTGTTGTATCTATTGTCAGTTAAAAACATCTATCTGACAAGAGTATAACTAAAAGGAGAGAGGAAGTCAAAACCCACAGCTTTGTAACACGGAGACTGATGCTCGACAGCAAACCATTTTTCATTTATCATCTTGTCAAAACACATGGACAGTATAAAAATGGACCACTATGGTTGTGAAGAATGAGCACTCAGAACACTGAATAGGTGAATCAACACTTCATTTCCCAATGAAGGAGAAGAAAACAAAGACTTTTGTTTATACAGTGTCTTTCCGACCTTCAGGATGACCCAAAGCATTTTACAGCCAAAATGAAAGCACATTTTAAGGGTAGTCAATGTTGTAATATAGGAAATTATTAGGGAAGGTTAACCTCCTGCACTTGCAGCGTTCCGATGCAGTTACCGATATATCAGATGCACATTGACATCCTGTTTTTTATGTATTCTGCGAGTGTCAATATTCTGAGCTATATTACCGAAAAGGATTTCAATGAGAAAGCATGATTATGTTGAAGCAGGTTCAAATATAAGACTGCTGCTGCAAACTACTATTTATAGTGACGTGCACTGTTTATATAATGTGAAATCTATTTTTGTGTTTCTTCCCTTAACCACCCACAGATTTTCATTGATGCCACGTTTTGAATGCCTAATCTTTCCCCACACGCACTTCTTCATTAATGCTAAATAACAGGCACTTTTCAAATGTCCAATGAAATATACAGAATCCAGGAAAGAACAACTTTTCTGTTGTTTCTGATAATATTTCACTGATTCTATAACAGCTTTCTGTATTAGTGAAAATGCAGTGGGATATCAAATATTCATAATAATTTCACCTACAATGATGTGGAAGGAAGTTTGATTTTGTTAAAATCTAGGCTGCACAAACACAAAAATTAAATTCTTAGATATACTTTAAAGAAATTAATGACAATAGTATATTATAGTTCATGCTCGACACCCTAGCCTGTCCTTGCAAACAACCGTCCCATCTCCAACCTCTCTTCCCTCCCTGAAGACCTGGAGTGCATTGTCGCCTCTCAAATCTGTTCTCATATTTCCCAGAACTCAAATTGGGTTTTCTTCCATGCCAAAGTACCAAAATAGTTCTTATTAAAGCCACAAATGCGAGCCCAACTCCAGTGTTTCTGTGTCCACTGATACGCAAGTTGATTAAAAATCAGTTTACTCAAAAGGTGAAAGACTGGAACATATTAAAAAATATTTTTTTTTCTGTGATAAATCGTTTTCAGTTGTATCAATAAAAATGAACTAGGTTGCATCCTGCTGACAAAGAGCCATTCAGACTCGAAACTTTGGGCACGATTCTCCGCTCCCACGCTGGATTGGAGAATCACGGGACGGCCGCTCTGGCACCCCACGCGATTCTCCCACCCCCCCCAAAATGGCGTGTCGTGTTTTGCGACACGCCGCTCAGAGAATCGCGGGCCGCCGTTTTTCACGACAACCCGCGATTCTCCGACCCGGATGGGCCGAGCGGCCGGCCGTTCCCGACCGGTTCATGTCAGCGGCAACCACACCTGGTCACTGCCGGCGTGAACATGGCGCCAGCAGCTGTTTTGTAGCTTGTGGGGGGCGGAGAGGGGAGTGAGCACCACGTCCGTGCTCGGGAGGGGACTGGCCCGCGCCGCCCACCGATCGTCGGGCCGGCATCTCAACGGGACGCACTCTTTCCCCTCCGCCGCCCCGCAAGATCAAGCCGCCACGTCTTGCAGGGCAGCGGAGAGGAATACAGCAATCGCGCATGCGCGGGTTTGAGCCGTCGTGACATCAGCCGCGCATGCGCGGGTTGGAGCCGGCCAACCTGCGCATGCGCGGCTGACGTAATTAGACGCGCCAGCTACGTCATTCTCGGCGCACCGGGCCTTGACGCTAGCAACAAGGCCCCACGGCCGAGATTCACGGCACGGCCCTCCTAGCCTCCCGGGGGGTGATAATAGGGGGCAAGGAGCGGCCTCTGACGCCGTCGTGAACCTCTCCGGGTTTCACGACAGCGTCGGGCCTTGCGGAGATTTCCGCCCATAAACTCCCTTCTCTCTCACCACAGATGCTGTCAGACCTGCTGATATTGTACAGTATTTTTTGTTTTTGTTCCAGATTCCAGCATCTGCAGTTATTCGCTTAAATCTTGCTGAAACATTGTCTTTTTTTTAATTCACGTACATGAATTTGGCCAGCATTTATTGCCCATCTCTAGTTGTCCTTCAGAAGTGGGTAGTGAGCTGCCTTCTTGAACCGCTGGAGACCCAAGGTGTAGGTACTCCCACAGTGCTGTTAGGGAGGCTTTCATCAGAACAAATGCCAATTTTCAAATAATCACAATTTATACTTCAGAAGAAAAGTGTTCTGATTTGTTGGTATGTTGACTCTGATTGGCTTAGACATTGCCATGGAGGAAGCAACATGGAATTATAAACTCCCAAGCCAGGTAATTTTTTTTAAAAGTGCCTGATCCTCCTATTCTTTTTGTTCACAGAAAACAACATATGAATGTTTCTAGCAAGTGTAAATAAACCACATTATGAGCTGAACTGATTATCTTAAATTACTTGTTAGTTTAGAATTTAGCACACTCAAGATTGTTCAGCAAGTGCTTCCCAATCATGGAATTACATCTAATATTAGACATTTTGTTTTGGGTTTTGCAAGCACAGGCTGGTCAAGTATTAGATTGGGTTTGTTTATTGTCACGTGTACCGAAGTGCAGTGAAAAATATTTTTCTGCGTGCAGCTCAAACAGATAATTTAGTACATGAAAAGAAAATGCATAATAGAGCAACACAGGGTACACAATGTAAATACCTAGACAAAGGCACCAGGTGGAGCATACAGGAATGTAGTACATTCTGTACTCTGCTTATCTCAAACAACTGAAGGAACATGCTGTTTGATTTGATCAGCCAATCGTTGGGACGATGCCCAAGGTACCTGGTGTAGGAAAGGCACTGAAATTCATACACAACATTGCTCAATAGTGTGGTAGGCAGGACATCTTTTTGGACTGTCAACAGCATTTGTGCCAACACTGCATACTTGCAGCATGAAATAGCTTTGCTTAATCTGTTCAAATCTTTGAGGTACTTTGCTTTTCCAGAGTAATGTGCCATAGGCAAGGCACTTCAGATACAAAAGTGGCGGCCTTTGGCCCTTATGAATGTTTGTGTGATATACAGTGAATAGTGACCTGATCAGACACAAAAACAGAAAATACTGGACAAGCACAGCAGGTCCGACAGCATCTGTAGAGAGAGAGAAGGGAGCCAATGTTTTGAGTCTGGATGACTGCTTGTAGTCATTGTCCCACAGGATAGCTTTGACATGCTCTATTTTGCAAAAGCTGTCAATGTGAGCAAACGACCAGGGCCCTATTTTCAAGATTGCCAATGTTATAGCCCATGGAACTATGTGACTCCCCACATCTATATTGGCTAGTGAATGTAGGCTTGCAGGAGAGTGTAGTGGAAAATCCATTAGCAGAATTGTCAACCAGCCTGTTGAGAAAAGGGAACACATTAGGCTGTTCCATGTTGAAGGTGAACTTAAGCAGGGGTTCGTCTATACCTTTTGAGTTGGAGCACTCCAAACGTGCTACTTTCCGCAATTGGGCAGCACTTGCTGAACAATGCTGAGTGCACTAATATGTACACTAACAACCAATTTAAAATAACCAGTTAAACTCATAACATTGCTCATTTACAGTTGCTGGAAGGAACATAAATTCATACTTAGGGACTTGTTCTCTGCAAAGAAAAGGAATTTGTTCAAGCCTTAGATTTTTTTTGAATTACCAAATAGCTTGGTTAGCCTAGAGTTCCCCATTGCGTTCTCCATCGCAATGTCTTTGCCAATCAGAGGCAATCTGCTACCAATCAGCACACTTTTCTCCTGTAGTATAACTTGGTGCGAACGTTTGAAATTTTGAATTTTTCCTGATGAGAAGATGAAAAGCCTTAGCAATATGTCTCTTTTTTCAGTAATATTCAAGCTCTGTTCTACCAAACAATTGTTTGCTCATAACATCGCTGAAATAATTAATACTTTCTAATGCAAAAATATATTAAAATAATTACCTTCTATTAAGTGTAATTTATGCCCAGTTTCCCAACTGTGCTCATAGCAGAAACTCTATCCCAGAAGTAACTTTGATGCACTTGGTTTAATAATGGAATTAATCGTGCTAATTGGCAATGAATGTGACTTATCAATGAGTGAATATGGCACATAACATTACTTCACTGGAAAGACTTAGTTAAAAATTCAAACAACTTAAAATCATTTGAAAATTTTAACGGATGAATTTAGAGTTTAATGTAATTTGAATTATGTGATGGAGGAGCCCAGCACATCTGGGCTAAAGATCAGGCAGAAGCATTCGCAACAATCTTCAGCCAGAAGTGTTGTGTGGATGATTCAGTGAGCATCACAGATGTCAGTCTTCATTCAATTCGATTCACTTCATCTGATATCAAGTAAAGGCTGAAGGCAATGGACACTGCAAAGGCTATGGCTGGGATTCTCCGAGCCTCCGGGCAGCAACCGCGCCCGGAGCGGGGGCGGAGAATGGTGCTTCGGACCCGCAATCGGGGCCGGCATTCTCCCCTACCCGGCGTGACGGAGGGTGCCGGCGTAGGGGAGTAGCGCCAACCACTCAGGGGTCGGGCCTCCCCAAAGGTGGGGAGAATTCCCCACCTTTGGGGGCCAGCCCCGCGCCGGAGCGGTTTGCACCAGAAGACTGGCACAAAAAACCGGCGCCCCCGGCAGCGGGGCTGGCCGAAAGGCTTTCGCCGGTCGGTGCATGCGCCAGCAGTGACGTCAGCGGCCAGTCACTGCTGGCGCATGCACGATGTCGGGTTCTCTTCCGCTTCCGCCATGGCGGACGCGGAAGGAGAAAGAGTGCTGCCAGGGCACTGGCCCGGAGTCTGAGCGGGGGGCCCCGATCGCAGGACAGGCCACCGTGGGGGCACCCCCCAGGGTTCAATCGCCCCCCGCCCCCCCCCCACAACCCCGGGGGCCCGCTCGCGCCGCTGATCCCGCCGTTCCAGAGGTGGTTTAAACCTCGGCGGCAGGAGAGGCCTCCCTGTGGCGGGACTTTGGCCCATCCGGGCCGGTGAATCACCGCAGGGGCCTCTCGGATCGGAGTGTCGAGATTCCGCTGCCGCCACTTCCCGGGTGGCGGAGAATCTCTGCCACAGCGGGGGTGGGATTTTAGGCGGCCCCAGGTGATTCTCCGACCCTGCTGGGGATCAGAGAATTTCGCCCCGGGTCTGACACCTTCCCGTGATTCTCCGGCGACTGGAGAATTGCCACCATTCGCGCGCACGTGGTTGATGCGGTGCCGGTTGAGACCGGTTGAAAGAGGCCCCTGGGGCGATTCTCCACGGATGACCGCCCAAGACCCTGCCGGAGTGGTTCACGTATGGTTCCAACCAATGGGAGCTTGGAGTCGCGGCTGCGGTGGCCGTCCTAGTGGGGGGCGCGGGGATCCGTCACCGGGGGTTGGGGTGGGGGGGGGGGTGGGGGGGCTCCACGACGGTCAGGCCTGCAATCGGGGGGCACCAATCGGCGGGTGCGCGCGATTGAGGAGGGGGCCTACTTCTTTGGCGCCGGCCCACTGTGTGGTTCCGCCATGTCACGCGAGGCCAGCACCATAGGCGACCGCTGCGCGCAAGCGCGGACTTGCGGCCGGAAGTTCAGGGCAGCCGGAGCTGGCTGGAGCAATCCGGGGCCCTGCTAGCTCCCATAAAAATGGAGAATCACTCCGGACTTTCTAGAAAAAAGTCTGGAGTGATTCACGCCCGTTTTCTCATGGGCGTGGGGACATAGCCCCATTACTGGAGAATGTTTGGAGAATCCCATCCCAATCCCAGTCCTGACAATATTCCGGAAATATTATGGAACACTTGTGCTCCAGAACTTGCTGCGCCCCTAGCCAAGCTGTTCCAGTTCAGTTCAACACTGGCATCTACCTGGAAATGTGGAAAATTGAACGGGTATTTCCTCTACACACGAAACAAGATAAATCCTAGCCGGTCATCTACTGCCTCATCAGTCCACTCACTCTTGGTCATTAGTAAAATGTGGAAGGTGTCATCAACAGTGCTATCAAGCAGCACTTACTCAGCAATATGCTGCTCACTGACGCTCAGTTTGGGTTCCACCAGGTCACTCAGCTCTTGACCTCATTACAGGCTTGGCTCAAACATGAATAAAAGAGCTGAACTCCGGAGGGGAGATGGGAGTGCCTGCACTTAACATCAAGACAGCATTTGAGTGCATGATCATGGAGCCCTCACAATGTTGCTGGGTCAAAATCCTGGAACACCGTCCCTAACAGCACTGTGAGTGTAACTTGACCTGAGGAACTACAGCAGTTCAAGAAGGCAGCTTACCACCTTCTTAAGGGCAAATAAATGCTAACCTACCCAACGACACTGACATCCCCAACAATGAATCTTAAAAAATTAGCCTGTGCGTCTGGATTCCCAGCTCAGTGACATTACCACAACACCATTGTTTCCCCTGTGGAATACTAAATGATGCTTTGAGACCTGATAACAAACTAGCACCAGATGTTCGACCTAAATGGTAGATATCCTGTCCAAGCCAATCATACGTCACCTCCAGCATTGTATCACAGATCGACTGTGCTGGAAATACAGAAGGTTTCCAATGTAATATTTTCCATTTGATTAACAATATTTTCCTGTGAGTCTCTTGCAATTTATTATTTCCGTTTTATGCAAATCCAACATAAATTTCTAGTCAAGGAGCCATTTACATCAGATACCTTCTGAACTATTAGTGCCATGGAAAATTGCTCTAACAGGTCATTTTACTCAAGATTAACCTAAAAAAGATTTGAATGGATATCAGAAAAAAATTATAGATAATCCAAGTGGAAGAAGAAATTTAAAAAAGAGTTAGAGATACTAATTAATTCACTGTTAAATATTTGCAATGATATTGACCTAAATGGAAGCAACATACACTAAAGGTTTATTCCAATAATGTGCTTGAGAGCAACAGTGCAAGAGTTATATCATTGTTAATAAACCAAGTATTTTGCAGAATTTTTCAACATTGTTTATGTTGTAATAAGGGTCTTAATGACGGCTGATGTTTTAGTTGTATTCTTTCCTTCCAGCATGAAAGATATTGGAACATTAATCATTATTAGAATAGTGGTTTTGCTCTTAATTTCATTAGTAATTACAGTGGAATAATAGTTTGCAGCTCATGGATGGTTTTTACTGCATTGGCAATAGTGACTATCATCGCCGATACTAATGATAAAGGTGTTCAGTTCAAAGATGCATAATGTTACTCGCATTCATAGAATTATAGAGCCCGATCTAACCAAATGGGAACAGAGTCCCTTTGTGAGCGTGTTTAGCCCTGGGAAACACCCTGCTATGTAACGCGTGCCCGAGGCTGCACTCAGCCTCATTTTCTGCATCGAGGAGTTCAGCTCACCGGACCTCCTCAGTGCAATGAGAGATCGGGGCGCCATTTTTAAATGGCGTCCCAATCTCTCATGCTCCCGACGCGGCCATCAAACACCCTCGCCCCAAGCCCCAATTTATTATAAGGGGTACCTGGGCATCCCATCCACAAAGCACCCCCCAGCCTTTCACCGCCATGTGAAAAATGCCAGCATGACACCTTAGCACTGCCAACCTGGCATGCAGGCAGTGCCAACTGGCACCTTGACAGCGCCAGGCTGGCACCACCAGGGTACCCAGTTGGCAGTGCTAGGGTGCCCAGGTGGCACCAGTAGTGCCAGGGTGCCACCCTGCCTAGTGGACTTCTGATCCCCTGGGAGACCCCCACAAGTGCCATGCTAGGAGACCAGAATTAAATGGCGCTCACCGGAGGTTTCCAAGCTGAAGGGGAGAGATCCCAACACCTTGGTTACCTCAAGGAACTGCATATTTGAGTGAGACTAGCTGTCTCGGTCTAATATGCAGATTTACCAAGTGATCTCATCACAGTGTCTTGCCAAATCGTATCAGATTTTGTGAGGCTTGATGGAGCGGGTAGATCCTAGGAGTGGGATCTTCCGTCATTTACTGGCCATGTCGCACTGGGGCACACTGCTTTTCGAAGTCCAATGATTTTGAAGTCCAATGGGCCGAATGGCGACCTTCTGCACTGTAGGGATTCTATGGGCGTGATCTACTAATCACAATTTTAAATGATTAGGTTCAGAGGTCATCACTGCTGTACAACTGAACAAAACATGTCAGAAGAAAGTTAAATGGAAACAAACAGAAAAGGTTCCCAACAGAAATTGAGGTTAAGGAAAAATTAAAATAATTTAAGGAAACAAAGCATGAGGGCGGCGAAGAATCCCTACAGTGCAGAAGGTCGCCATTCTGACCCGACCCTCCGGAGGAGCACCCTACCTAGGCCTACTCTTCCATCCTAACCCAGTAACCCCACCTAACCTTTGGCACTAAGAGGTACTTTAGCACGGCCAATCCACATAACCTGCACATCGTTGGACTTCGAATATTGAAATGTTGTAAGTGCAACATTATCAGTCAGGTCAGGAGGAAGTATTTTGAAAGTAACACTGCCATGTTTTTCCTCCTTTTTCTAATCCTGCAGCTCCGTACTGCCCCCGCTCACCGCACCACAACTATTCTGCCCCACCTTCCCATCTCCATCCCCAAATCTCTCATAATTCTTCGCCGCCCTCATGCTTTGTTTCCTTAAATTATTTTTATTTTTCCTGAACCTCAATTTCTGGTGGGAAACATTTCTGTCTGTTTCCATTTAACTTGCTTCTGACATGTTTTGTTCAGTTGTACAGCAGTGATGACCTTTGAACCTAATCATTTAAAATTGTTTTTCATGAAAAACAGAAACCAAGGTATGGGATTCTCCCAGCGACCGGAGAATCTCGCCCGAGGTCAATGGTGTTTGCCATTGTCAGCGCCTCGCCTGTGGCGTTCTGGCAACGGGCGGGGTAGAAGAATGAGTCAATTTTGCTGGAAAACTCGATACATGATGAAGGACACATTCGGAATCCTTCCAGGAATTATATTCAAGAAAGCATTGCAGAATTCAGTAATGCTGCAAAGTAAAAATAAAACCGCATCGCTAATGAGAGCATGGTCTCCACAGTTTTATTTTGATTAGTCAGCTTGCAAGAAGCGTCATCACCTGTCACCTAATAATAGCTCTGAAACTGACAGGTTATTGAGAAAGTTTTAAGGTAATAAGCCGTTTAAATACTTTGGCAGCAATTAGCTGTAAAGGAAGGTAATTTATTTGCATGTATAAGGAAATGTGCTTATTGTTACACAGGCCCTCAAAAATAAAATAGCATTTTTATATCATTGTTCAAAATAGCGACAAAGGAATATGGTAAAAAGAGTCTAATGAATTTTCCCTTAATCTTTGACCCTAATAGCTGAGAGAAAAGACTTTTGAGCAGGTTAATCTTAAATAGATATCTTAAATAGATATTACAACACAGAAACTGGTGTTGCCAATCGGCACCGGAGTAATGTTGCCAATTAATAATCATGCTCTTCAGAGTCACCAGTTTTCAAATGATACCACCACAAGGCTTTACCGGATATCGATCAAAGGGCCACACAACCAATTAGTCAGTTCAAGTTCAAAGATGGTCTATTTACAACAAGGATTACTTCGACATGGAACATAAAACACTTCAAGTTAAACAACACCTATCAACTACAATAACCTCAGGAATGGGGGAGAGAGGGGCAATGGAGGGGTATACAGGGGTATCCCCGAAAGGGATAGAGCGGGGGGGGGGGGGGGCACTCGGGGGGCGAGAGACCAGGGAGGGGAAATGCAGGGACGAAGGGACAAAAGAGGCCAGAAAGGGAATAGGGCCACAAAGTGCCACAGACAAGGGCTCGAAACAGGGAACTGCTGCAAGCACCCACCCAGTACGGTCTGTGGGTGAAGGGGCCCCCCAGAGTGCAGGGGACTACCCGCGTGGCGGACACACAGTGGACGGCCATGGCGGGTGTCCCCGGGACAAGGGGGAACCCCGGAGCGCAGGGACCCGACCGCATGGGGAGAGCAGTGATAGTGGACATCCTGGACGGCCCCCTAACAAAGGGAAACCCCAGAGGGCAGGGGCGCGTCCACCGGACAAATATGGTTAACCCCACAGGAGCAAGGGGGCAGAAGCCCCCCACCAGAATAGTCACCTGGAACGTAAGGGGACTTAACGGCCCAGTGAAGAGATCTAGAGTCCTCACCCACCTTAGAAACATGAGGGCCGACATAGTCTTCCTCCAAGAGACGCACTTGAGGGAGCAGGACCAACTGCGGGTAAGAAAGGGCTGGGTGGGACAAACCTATCATTCCTGTTATGGGGCAAGGGCCAGGGGGGTGGCGATCCTGATTGGCAAGAGGACAATGTTTAGGGCGACAAAGACGGTTACGGACCCAGGGGGACGGTATGTCATGGTCAGCGGGGCCCTGGATGGGGCGCCGGTAGTTCTAGTTAACGTGTACGCGCCCAACTGGGACGACACGAGCTTCATCCAAAAGACCATGGCAGAAATCCCGGACATAGCGACGCACCGACTAATCATGGGGAGGGACTTCAACTGTGTACAGGACCCAACGACGGACAGATCAAACCCCAGAACGGGGAAAACCTCAAACATGGCAAGGGAACTCAGTCACTATATGGAGCAGATGGGAGCAGTAGACCCCTGGAGATTCGCCCACCCGGGGGAGAAAGAATTCTCTTTCTTCTCCCCAGTACACAACGTGTACACCAGAATTGACTTCTTTGTGGTGGGGAAAACAGTGCTTCCAGATATAGACAAGGTGGAATACTCCGCAATTGTGATATCAGACCACGCTCCACACTACATGGATGTGCGGCTAGAGACGGGAAGGGCCCAGCGCCCCAAATGGAGGTTGGACGGTGCCTTACTAGCTGACAAGGCCTTCAGCGAAAGGATAGCGCAGGCCATAGCGGAGTACACGGAGATCAACCAAAACGGGGAGGTCTCACCCTCCACGTTCTGGGAAGCGCTTAAGGCCGTACTAAGAGGGGAAATCATAGCCTACAAAGCGCAAAGAGATAGGGAGGAAAGGGTGGCTAGGCAGAAGCTGGTCGACTCCATACTGGAGGTAGACCATAAATACTCCGAGGCCCCGACTGTAGAACTCCTGGCGGAGAGAAAAGAATTACAAAGGAACTTTGACCTGCTCTCCACCAGGAAAGCAGTACACCAACTCCGCCAGGCACGCGGGGCCCTATACGAACACGGAGACAAGCCAGCCGCCTGTTGGCCCACCAGCTGAGAAAGCAGGCAGCCAGCAGAGAAATTGCGCAAATCAGAGATACCAGAGGCACGTTGGAAACAGAACCAGAGAGGATTAACAAAACCTTCAAGGCCTTCTACCAAGAGCTGTACACCTCAGAGCCCCCAACGGGGAAGGCTGGGATGAACCGGTTTCTTGACGGACTGGACATACCAGTTGTGGGAGAGGGCAGAAAATGGGATCTGGAAGCACCACTAGCACTGGGAGAGATCATGGAGAGCATTAGCTCCATGCAGGCGGGGAAGGCGCCGGGACCGGACGGATTCCCGGCGGACTTCTACAAAAAATTTGCGACAGCGCTGGCCCCGCACCTGCGGGAGATGTTCACAGACTCGCTAGCTAGGGGCACGTTGCCACCCACGTTAGCACAGGCCTCAATCTCGCTGATACCTAAGAAAGACAAAGACCCAACGGAATGTGGGTCATACAGACCCATATCTCTGCTGAATGCAGACGCCAAAATACTGGCCAAAATCCTAGCCAAAAGGCTAGAAGACTGTGTACCTGAGGTGGTCACAGAGGACCAGACGGGCTTTGTCAAAGGTAGACAGCTTACCGCGAACATCAGGCGCCTGCTGAACGTGATAATGACCCCCTCCGGGGAGAGAACACAAGAGGTGACCGTCTCCCTGGACGCAGAAAAGGCCTTCGACAGAGTCGAGTGGAAATACCTCATAGAGGTACTGGAGCGGTTCGGGCTTGGAACAGGGTTCACCGCTTGGGTAAAGCTCCTGTACAACGCTCCCATGGCGAGTGTACAGACCAACAATACCAACTCCCAATACTTCCAGCTGCACAGGGGCACCAGACAAGGATGCCCACTGTCCCCGCTGCTGTTCGCACTAGCAATTGAACCGCTAGCAATCGCGCTCAGGGCAGCAAAAAATTGGAGGGGGATCCGAAGGGGAGGTAGAGAGCACAGAGTCTCACTCTATGCGGATGATCTGCTCCTCTATATCTCGGACCCACAAAGCAGCATGGACGGAATCATCGCGCTCCTGAAAGAGTTTGGAGCCTTCTCGGGCTACAAACTCAACATGAGCAAAAGTGAGATCTTCCCAGTACACCCGCAAGGGGGGGGGGGGGGGGGGGGGCAGCACTAAAGGGGCTGCCGTTCAAACAAGCCCGACATAAATTCCGCTACCTGGGGATCCAAATAGCCCATGACTGGAAAGGGATCCACAAATGGAACCTCACCAGCCTGACGGAGGAAGTTAAAAAGGACCTGCAAAGATGGAACACACTCCCGCTCTCCCTCGCGGGAAGAGTTCAGACGATCAAAATGAACGTACTGCCCAGGTTCCTCTTCCTGTTTAGATCCATTCCGATCTACATCCCCAAGGCCTTTTTCAAAGCGCTGGACAAACTCATCATGGCGTTCGTATGGGGGGGTAAAAATGCTAGGATCCCAAAGAAGGTCTTACAAAAAACAAAAACCAGGGGAGGGTTAGCCCTCCCGAATCTACAATCCTACCACTGGGCAGCAACAGCCGAGCGAGTAAGGGGATGGATCCAGGAGCCAGAAGCTGGGTGGGTGCGTGCGGAGGAGGCCTCCTGCATGGGAACCTCCCTCCGGGCCCTCGCCACGGCAGCACTCCCATCCCCACCCAAAAAACACTCCAGCAGCCCAGTGGTGACAGCCACCCTCCAATCCTGGAACCAACTGCGGCAGCAACTTGGCCTGACCAAAATGTCGAACAGGGCTCCCATCTGCAACAACCATAGGTTCACACCAGCACTGACTGACGCCACCTTCAAAAGGTGGAGGCAGGACGGGGGGACACTGACAGTCAGGGACCTATACACGGACGACAGGATCGCAACACTGGAGGAACTGACAGAGAAATTTCAGCTAGCTGGGGGGAACGAGCTACGGTACCTGCAGCTCAAAAACTTCCTATGAAAGGAGACAAGGACGTACCCACAACCGCCACGACAGACACTACTGGAAGACCTACTGGACGCAAGTATCCTAGAGAAAGGGAACTGTAGTGACATGTATGACCGACTGGTAGATAGGGACGACACCGTACTGGACGCAACAAGGAGGAAATGGGAGGACGACCTGGGGATGGAGATAGGGTGGGGACTCTGGAGCGAAGCACTGCATAGGGTCAACTCCACCTCCACGTGCGCAAGGCTCAGCCTGACGCAACTAAAAGTGGTACATAGAGCCCACTTAACAAGAACCCGTATGAGTAGGTTCTTCCCGGAGGTGGAAGACAGATGTGAACGGTGCCAAAGAGGCCCGGCCAACCACGCCCACATGTTCTGGTCTTGCCCCAGACTCGTGGAGTACTGGACAGCCTTCTTCGAGGTTATGTCCAAAGTGGTGGGAGTGAGGGTGGAGCCATGCCCGATAGTGGCGGTCTTCGGGGTTTCAGAACAGCCAGATCTATTCCTGGGGAGGAGGGCGGACGCCCTTGCCTTTGCCTCCCTGATCGCCCGCCGTAGAATCCTGTTTGGCTGGCGGTCAGCAGCACCGCCCAGAGCTGCGGACTGGCTGTCCGACCTCTCGGAATCTCTCCAAATGGAGAAAATCAAATTTGCCATCCGAGGGTCGGACGACGGCTTCCACAGAACGTGGGAGCCATTCATGCAACTGTTCCGGGACCTATTTGTGGCCAATGTACAAGAGGAAGAATAGTCGGGGAAGGTAGCGGGAGGGGGGGGGGGGGGGGGGGCTACAGGTTCGTTACGGGGGTTCGATGGCTAGCTAAGGCCCAAAACCAAACTAAATAAACATGTTGAGGGGGGGGGGGGGGGGGGGGGGCGCAGTTACTACTACGAAGATGCTTACCTGTAAATATGTATGTTAATTTTTGCGTGTTTGTTTTTTTTTTCTCTCCTAACAATTTGTAATTTGTTCAATATAAAATATGAAAACTGAATAAAAACATTTATAAAAAAAAAAACTACAATAACCTATACTTAACTTCAGGGCAACCGGCTCTATGCAGATGGACAAGGCCTTTGTCCGGATCTTGTGTGGCTGGGTGGAAGAGGTGGCTCTGTTAATGCTGGGCTCATCCGTCTGGTAGCGATCGTTGGTCTTGAACTTGTCTGTCTGATCGTTATGCTGCACTTGGGTTGGCATAGGCCGGATCCAAGAGAGACCGAGCACACGGCTGTGTTTCTTCTTATCCCTCTGGGATTTTGCGCTCTTTGGGGCGTTCCTTAACTTGGACCCAATAATTCGACAGGCTTCGATCACTGCCTTCAATTTTGGCCAATAAAGGAGCGGGTGCCTTGATGGCTGGGCGTGTCCTCAGCAGTATTTGACTTTGGTTGTTTGGGCTCCCTGAGTAAAGGGAGTGGCGCCGATTAGTCTGTATCTGTATCGGTTACCTGAGTACAGTTCTTTTGTTCTGGGGAAATGGGCCATTAGAATGCAAACGAGCAGGGGCTTCGATCACGTCTAGCTATCTGGGTTGCAAATACACACACAAGCTCTGAGTCTGTCTGAGTCCTGGGTTGGCCATAATTCCCATGGTCCTTTGCAGGTGGCCATCTGAGATGGCTACACTGGCCAAACCCATTCTATTTTAGAGGTTATCCTTCACATCTTCTGGGTCTTCCTTTTCCCATATGCCTATTTTCTCCTCGCCTTCAATCATCGGATCTATTGTTAAATGCTAACACTATCTTTGCTTCAATCACTAACTCTACTGCTGCAATCATCACAACCCTCTGTGTAAAATAATTCCTTCTGATCTGTCCTAAATGTCTCTTACATTTCTTCATCCCCCAGTTCTGCATCCTGCAATCACAAGAAACTTAGTTTGTATTCATTCTTTCCCACCCCTTTATCATTTAAAGCACTTCTATCAAATCATTCTTTAATCTTCACTGCTCCAACAAGGAAAGTCCCATTTATCAAATCTTTCTTTGACCGTCCTCAAACTAGGCAAAATTCTAGTAAATCTGTACTGTACCTCTCCAACTGTGAAGCTGCACACAGTATTCCAACTATAGTGTCACTGAGACTGCCTATAGATTCGCCATTAGTTTTCAGTTGTTATATTCTATACCTCCTGCCACAAGTTCCAGTATTCAATTACTTATTTTTCAAATGGCCTATTCCACTTGAGCTGCTACTTTTGGTACCTTGTGAACCTGAACCCCAAATCCTTCTGTCATCCAACCCAAAAGCAGAGTTATTGGGTGGGATGTACCCGAATGGGAAGAGTCCCTTAGCACGTGCGATTAGCCGTGTGTTTCCAGGCATTCGGAGCAGCAAGAAACACGCTATCGAACAGCCATTTGGGTAGATTGTGGGCCCCAGCGGGGAACGCCCTGCCGAGGCCGCACTTAGTCCCTTTTTCTGCACTGAAGAGCTCCACTCGCCAGAACTCCTCAGTGCAGGATGAGATCGGGACGCCATTTTGAAATGGCATTGTGATTTCGCAACTCCTCTACGCAAGCTCCGAACACTCACCAAGCTCCAACTCACCTATCAGGAGGTCCTCGAGGGCCCCTCCACACCCACACAGGGAACCCCGGGCCCGATCCCTATCACGGGAAAAATGCCAGTGTGGCACCTTGGCACTGCCAGCTTGGCATGCTGGCAGTGCCCCTTCCGGCTGGCAATGCCCTCTGGGAACCTTGGCAGTGCCAGGATATCCCAGCATCAACTGACCATGTCACCTCCATGCTGCCTTTCGGGCACAATGCGGGCGGTATATCGTGCCCATTAACCTGTTTTTGAATCAAAATGTGACACGTCATGCTGACACTAAATACCAAGTGCCATATGTTTACCAATGTCGCTGCCTGATGAGTATTCACTTGATTAATACTCTTTGAGCCTCAGAATTATTTGCCTCGTATTTTAAGATTGGCTGGAGTTTCCGCTCCCGATTTGTTCAGGTGGATTTGGCGGCGGGAGTAGAACGTCTCGCCCAAGGCCCAAACCATATATATTCAGTGATAGGATCATGTGACGTTATTAAAATTAAAGTGTATTTAAATGCAGTTCCTGCCCAGAAAACCTTGTTGTGCCACTGGCCAGGGGCTGGGAAAATAAAATTGAGAAACAAGATGTCACTGTTGAGATTCTCGCTCTTAGGCTCACGAGATTTTGTGCCAGCTCACCGTTTGTGCCCGCGGCGAACACTGGCACAAAATCACCCCATATGTTTTGAGTTTGGCAAGCATGGTTGGTTGAGTGCAGCCAGTACTTTGTCGTCTGCAAACAGCTGTAGGGATGTGCTGTTTGATATGATCCACCAGTCATTGGTATCTGCAGCCTAAATACCTGGCATCTCACAGGCACTGAAATTCATATATCACATTACTCATTTGTGTGATGTAGAGAACATCTTCTGGAGTTGATGTCAGCATCCTGTTAGTGGAGAATACCACTTGTGTTGCTGCTGCTAAAATAGTTAGCTTCACCAGTTGCTCAAATTTTAGAGACACTTTATCCTTCCAGGGTAATCAAAGGTAGACTTTTCAGAAGGGCAGCACGGTAGCATTGTGGTTAGCACAATTGCTTCACAGCTCCAGGGTCCCAGGTTCGATTCCCGGCTTGGGTCACTGTCTGTGCGGAGTCTGCCCGTTCTCCCCTTGTGTGCGTGGGTTTCCTCCGGGTGCTCCGGTTTCCTCCCACAGTCCAAAGATGTGCAGGTTAGGTGGATTGGCCATGCTAAATTGTCCTGAGTGCCCAAAATTGCCCTCAGTGTTTGGTGGGGTTACTGGGTTATGGGGATAGGGTGGAGGTGTGGACCTTGGGTAGGGTGCTCTTTCAAAGAGCCGGTGCAGACTCGATGAGCCAAATGGCCTCCTTCTGCACTGTAAATTCTATGATCTATGATCTAAGTGCAAGTGGCCCATTCATCACAGTGCACAATGTACAGTGAGCAATGATCTGAACAGGGTAGCTATTATTCCATAGGATAGCTTTGATGTGCCCTTTTTCAGCATCAAGCTTGTACGGTGAGCAAATGCCTCAGGCCCTATATACAAGGCTGCCAATCAGGTCGACCTTATAGTGCATGAAACAGTAAGAATACCAACACATATATTAACCAGTGAAGATAGGTTTTCTGGAGACAGTAGTAGAGCTTCCATTGGCTGATTTCTCACTGTGAACAGTAGTAGAGCTTCCATTGGCCAATTTCTCAATTAGCATGTCAAGCAAAAGGAGCTCATTCACCTGCTCCATTTCACAAGTGAATCTGATGGCTGGATGGAGCCCATTAATGTGTGTAAGGAATTCTTCAAAGCAGCTGCGGATTCAATGCAATCGCAACAAGAGTGGTGTTTGCTGCTGGCAGGATGCTGTCATCAGCTCAAAAAGGTGTTCTGCCTATCGCACAAGTGAGTGATATGGTAAATGAATTTCAGTGCTGGTGTGAGACCAGGTAATGTAGTCCATGTATCCCAACCACTGATGGCTCATATCAAAAAGCATGTTCCTTCAACCGATCGCAACAGGAAAAGTAGTACTGTACCCAACCATCCAGGCTTGCAAACTCACAAAATAATGTCCAACTATAATGTGATTCTACGATTAGACAGCATTTGCTAAACAATCCTGATTTTGCTAAGAATTACATTGGCAACTAATTTAAGATTATCAATGGGACTTGCAGTGTTGCCCACCCACCCATTCTAGAAGCTACAGATATTCACACACATGGCCATGTCCATTGCAGACGAAAGGATCATGTCCACAAGGTGGCTTTTTCAATTAAATTCAAGCTTTGGGGACAGCTATTCTCCATGGCAATGCCTTGACCGATCAGTATCATCCTGCCTAGTTTGAATTTAAACAAAAGCTTGGCAGTTAACTGGTCCCTGGTACGTTCTTCATGGCAACATCTCTACCAATCAGAGCTCACTTGCCAATTAATCAACACTCTCTTCTCATGCAGTATCAATTCTTCTTCCCTGCAGTATCAATTATTCTTCCCTTTACAGTTCTCTTGTGGATCTGTCCTTATGACTGGCACA
Organism: Scyliorhinus canicula; assembly: GCF_902713615.1. NCBI lineage: Eukaryota > Metazoa > Chordata > Chondrichthyes > Carcharhiniformes > Scyliorhinidae > Scyliorhinus > Scyliorhinus canicula. Next base: position 103,243,085 of record NC_052158.1, read on the forward strand.
GTGGTTAGCACTGGGACTGTGGCACTGAGGACCCGGGTTCAAATCCCGGCCCTGGGTCACTGTCCGTGTGCAATTTGCACATTCTCCCCATGTCTGCGTGGGTTTCACCCCCACAACCCAAAGATATGCAGGTTAGGTGGATTGGCCATGCTAAATTGCCTCTTATTTGGAAAAAATAATAATTGGGTACTCTAAATTTATAAACAAAAAATGAGTGAAGGATCAAAAGCTTTGACAGCACTCAAGCTCTGTAATAGCAAACGACTATTTAGGAATACAGTGATTTTGATGTTTCCCTGATGAGAAATTTTCAGATTACAAAATAAAATTATAGTTGCTGCAGAGAAAAGGAGCAGTGTGCACAATTCCCAAAGTAACGATTGAAATGCTTAACCACATTTTTACTGTGCTAGATCCCTAAATCATGCAGCAACAAAAGCTGGTCTTGGAATGTAATCAGTGTCACGGGACATTCAGAGGGGAGCAAACATCTGTGGCAGCGTATGGAGTATAACACTAGGAACAAGTGAGAGAGTATTTTCATTCCAACCAATACAGAATGATGAGCCCTGCTCATTGCATAACAATGCATATTTTAGGGTGAGGCATGCCCTTAAATTGGTGATCAGCAGATTAAAACGACTCTCCTAATTAGATCCTCCAATGCTCCCATGTTCAATTAAATTATTAGGTAGCCATACTCATCAAAGCTTTGCAATTTTACAACAGGTTTCCTCTGTAGCTCAGTCACTCGTACTCTCAACCCCGGAGTCAAATGATTGTGGGTTCACGAGGCTTGACGACACAATTTAGGCTGGTACTTCAGTGCAGTATTGAAAGGGTGTTGCACTGTGAGAGGTGCCGTCTTTCAGATCATATGGGAAACTTGGAAGTCTCATCTCAGGTGGATGTACACAGTCCCAAGACTCTAGTCATAAAAAAGCAAGGGACTCTAACGTTTTAGCCTGTATTTATTCCAGAACCAACATCATCAAAGCAGATTATTTGGCCAAGTATCTCACCACAGGAGGCTTCCTATGTACAATTTGGCCGTGTTTTCTGCATTACAACAGTGACTGTATTTTAAAGTTCTTCATTGGCTGCGAAGATTTTCAAATATCCATATGTCACGTTGGCACTAAATGAATAAAAAGTACTCTCTAATTTTATGAGCTTAGACATTCAGAAAATATCTTCATGGTTCAACTAGAATGGAGGCACTGCTGGGCCTGGCGCTGGGGAATGATGTGGACCAAAGGAATCAGTGGAATATTTAGGTGACATTGATGAAGAGGAGAAGGGAACATTCTGAAGTAAAGCTTCTAAATTAGATGAGGTCTAACTAACTTCAATGGGAGGCAAGGCAATCTAGCCAGGATCAAATAGAACCAAGGATTAACAGAGCAAAAAAAACTATAATGGAACAATGAGTGATCTTAAGGAGTTGCCTGGCATAGGCCAGGTATTTTCCAACAAGATGAAAAAATAGGGGAACTAAAAAATCAGGGATTCTTGAATTTCAAGGGAGTTAGAGAAATTATTAAAATTAGAATGTGGGTGTGTGGCACAGATCAGATGAATGTTTCAAGTGAGAACCAAACCAAATAAGAGATTGAGAGAGGAGAGGTTGTGAGAGGAAGTAAAGAAAATGAAATGAGTGACGAGAATATATGAATATGATGACAGTAAACATAAAAGGGAACTCAAAAATCCTCTGCCAGCATGTAATTGGGTAGTAAGAGGAGTGGTGGGGACTATTGCAGACAAAGAGGATGGCATATGTGTATAAGAGCAGGACAAAGCTAAAACACTGAATGCATATGTTGTATTACTGTTTAATAAGGAAGAGGATGCTGGCATAATTTCAGTAGAAGTGGAGATGGGAGAGGTAATAGATGGCATGAGTAGTTGATAGACGCATCTTCATCTAAAGAATGATATACTGGCATTGGAGGCAGTACAGAGAAGGTTCACTAGAGAAGGGTGTGGATGGATTTTCTTATGAAGACAGGTTGAGAAGGTAGGGTCTGTACTCATTGAAGTTTAGAAGAATAAGAGGCGACCTTATTGAGACATATAGAATTTGCAGGGGGTTTGACAGGGTTAATGCTGAGAGGATGTTTCCCCTTGAAGGAGAGTCTAGGACCAGAGGGCATAATCTCAGAGTAAGGGCATTCTCATTTTAAACAGAGATGCAGAAGAATTTCTTCTTTCAGAGGGAAGTGAATCTGTGGAATTCTTTACCGCAGAGAGCTGTAGAGACTGGGTCATTAACCATGTTCATGGATGAGATAGACAGATTTTTAATCAGTAAGGGAATCCAGGGTTATGGGGATAAGATGGGAAAGTCGAGTTGAGTGCCATCGTATCAGATCAGTCACAATCTCATTGAATGGTGGAGCAGGCTCGATGGGCGAATGATCTACTTCTGCTCCTTCCTCTTATGGTCTTATAACGTAGGAAAATGTGAACTTGTCCTCTTTGGCAGGAAGAATAGAAAAGTAATATATTATTTAAATGGAAGCCCACATCCTGTAAAAAATAAAATTACCATTCCCTTTGGCCGTAGAGCAATGTTTTGTCATTTAGCTTCTCTTTCAACCTACCACTGGCCATCTTCCCTTTTGTCCTTAACCCTACCTTTCCCTTTTACACTTGCTCAAAATCAGTTCCAGCTCTAACTTTTCCCAGAAAGATAATTGCCCTGTTATATTAACGCTGTTTTTCTTTCCAGAGATGCTGCCTGTAGCTCAGTAGCTCCAGCATTTTCTGTTTTAATTTTCAGCATCCGCAATATTTTATCTGTTGTATTGTAGTGTTTCAGTAATTTTATCATTTGTTTTTAGGAGAATGTTAAATATAGTCTTATTACTACTGAATCTAATTTTATGCTAAGGATTATTTATAGCTGGAATAAATCAGTGCCTAATCGGATGTCAACAATTAAATAACAGTGATAATTAATGGCTAACCAAAATTAGCTGAGTAATGAATCTGCAGTATTGACCCAAATACTGCTGTCAAATTAATAGAGCTAGATAGTGCTCAGCATTATTAATGTGACAATTCCACATTCCAGGCAAGCCCAGAATGCAGAAATTGAAAAGTTGCTGTTGGGGATGCGTCGTTCAACCATTCGAAGTGGCACCTCTCTGACTAACTCCCCATTCAAATGCATTCACTGGCATCAACACAACACAAAATGAGGAGCAGGATGAGGGTCTTCAGCCCCTCGACTCCATTCCACCATTTGATAAGATCATGGCCGATCTGAGTGTGGCCTCAACTCCACATTCCAGTCTGCTCCCCATGACTGTTGACTTCCTTAGCAATCAAAAATGTATCTAACCCAGCTTTGAATATATTCAATGACCCAGCTCGACTGCTCTCTGGGGAAGAGTATTCTACAGGCTAACAATCCTCCAAGGGAAAATATTGCCCCGCACCTCAGTCTTCAGTGGGAGCCCCTCCCTTCCCTGTTTTTAAACTCTGTTCCCTGGTTCGAGACTCCCCACAAGGAGAAACATCCCCTCAGCTTCCATCACGTCAAATCCCCGGAGGGTCAAATGTTTCTGTGATCACTTCTCGTTCTGCTAAATTCCAGTGGGTATGGGTCCAACCTGTTCCACCTTTCCTCAGAAGATAACCCCATTATCCGAGGAATCGGACAGGTGAACCTTCTCTGACCTGCTTCCAGTGCAATTATATCCAATTTCAAACAAGCAGACCAAAACTGTACACGTTCCCTGGAAGCAATCTTGCCAAGGCCCTGTACCGCTGCAGCAACAGCTACTTTTACACTCGATTCTCCTTGCAATAAACACCAACGTTTAATTTGCCTTTATTATCACTTGCTATACCAGCATACTAACTTCTTATGATTCATCTACCAAGGCACCCAGTATCGTAGAATTTTGCAGTTTCCCTTCGTTGGCTAGGCTAGCATTTGTTGCCCAACCCGAATTGCCCTCGAGAAGGTGGTCGTGAGCTGATTTCTTAAACTACTGCAGTCCATGGGCGGGATTCTCCGACCCCCCGTCAGGTCGGATAATCGCCGGGAGGCATGAATCCCACCCCCGCCAAATGCTGAATTATCCAGCGTCAGGGACTTGGCGGAGGTGGGAATCGCGCCAGTCGGTGGCCGCTGGCAATGCCCAGCCCTGGTGATTCTCCGGCCCGCAATGGGCCAAGTGGCCGCCTGTTTTCGGCCAGTCCTGCCATTGTATGTTACGACAGGTACTTACCGGCGGGACCTGGCTCCACGGGCAGCCTCCGGGGTCCTCGGGAGGGGTGGGGTGGGGGGGGGGGGGGGGGGGGGGGGGGGGGAATCTGGCCCCGGGGGTGCCCCCATGGTGGCTTGGCCCGCGATCGGGGCCCACCGATCCGCTGGCGGGCCTGTGCCATGGGGGCACTCTATTCCTCCGCGCCAGTCGGTGTAACGGTCCACGATGGCCGGCGCGGAGATGAACCACCCTTGCGCATGCGCTGGGATGACGCCAGCACACGCTGGTGCTCCCGCGCATGCTCCAACTTGCGCCAGCCGGCGGAGGCCCTTTGACGCCGGTTGGCGTGGCACCAAGCCCCTTCTGCACCGACCAGCGTGGTGCAAACCACTCCGGCGCCAGCCTAGCCCCTGAAGGTGCGGAGGATTACGCACCTTCGGGGCGGCCCAACGCCGGAGTGGTTCATGCCACTCCTTTCCGCCGGAATTGCGCGCCCTGCTGGTATCCGAAGAATCCCGCCCCATGTGTCTAGGAGTATTTTTTCAACCAATTAGTGACAAACCCAACAAGAGAAGATGCAATTCTACACCAAGTCTTGGGGAACAAAGAAGGGCAAGTGGGTGAAGTGACAGTTGGCCACCATATGGGGGCTAGTGATCACAATTCAGTTAGATTCAGTACTACTATGGAAAAGAACAGAGGTAAAGCAGGAGGAAAAATTTTGAATTGGGCAAAGGCAAAACTTGCCTGAGGTGGACTGGCCAGCATTGCTAAAGGGTAAATCAGTGGGAAGTATGAAAAAGCGAGATACTAAATGTACAAAGTAGACATCTCTCTTCCAAGAATAAGAATAACCAAATCTAGACCCCCACCCCCTGCCCCCCGGTTGTCCAGAGGAATACAGGGGAAGATGAAACAGAAAATAAAGTGTACAATAGGTACAATATACTAGGCACTGCAGATAGCTGAGATAGTACATGGACGAAGAAAAAAGGAAATTAGAAAATCAAAGAGAGGCCATGAAAAAAGATTAGTAAGTAAAGTTAAAGAAAGCCCAAGGATGTTAATGAAAAAGTGGGACCAATCAAGAAAGGAATGTGTGTGGATGCAGAGGCTGTGGAAAAGGTCTTAAATGAATATTTTTGTCTCTGTGTCTACAAAGGAAATGGATGATGCAGATATGGTAGTCCAGGAGGAACATGGGAGATATTGGTCCGGATAATCATAAAGAGAGAGGAAGTACTTGAAGGGTTGGAATCCTTGAAAATTGATAAATCACCAGGGCCAGATGGATTGTTTCCAATGCTACCGAAGGAGGTCAGGGAGGAACTAGCAGATGCTTGGAGGATAATTTTCCAATCCTCACTTAGATACAGGGGAGATACTGGAGGACTGGAGAAATGCAAAAGTGGTTCCATTGTTTAAAAAGGGAAATGCCAAACAATTATAGGCCACTTAGTCTTATGTCAGTGGTGGGAAAATTAGTAGACTCAATCCTGAGAGATAGGATTAACTGTCACATAGAAAGGCATGGACTCATCTGGGATAATCAGCATGGAATTTTTAAAGGAAGGTCTTACCTCACAAATTTGATTGAATTCTTTGAGGAAGTGACAAGAAGGGTTGATGAAGAAAGTGCAGTGGATGTAGTGTACATCAATTTTAACAAAGTTCCACATGGCGGGTTGGTCAAGAATGTGAAAGCCCATGGGATAAAGGGCAAAGTGGCAAACTGGATAAAAAGTTGGCTTAGTAACAAGAAACAAAGGGTAATGGTCAATAGCAGCCCTTGCAAATAGAAAATAGTTTCAAGTGGTGTTCCACAGGGCTCTGTGTTGGGACACTTACTGTGTGCTATATATTAACAATTTGGACGTGAACATGGGGGGGCACGATTGGGAAATTTGCAGACAATGCAAAGATTGGCCGAGTGATGGACAGTGCAGCCACAATCTCCAAAATGATATAGATGGTTGATAGAGTGGGTGATAAAGTGACAGGTGGAATTTAACACAGAGAAGTGTTAGGTCATACAGTTATAGGGAGTACACAATAAATGGAAATATACTAAGACGGGTAGATTAAGAGAGAGATCTTGGCATACAAGTACACCGGTCCCTAAAAGTAGTTCAAGTAGGCAGGGTTGTAAAGAAAACGCATAGAATGCTCTCCTTCATTGGCGGTACGGTAGCACAGTGGTTAGCACTATTGCTTCACAGTGCCTAGACCCGGTTCTATTCCCAGCTTGGGTCACTATCTATGTGGAGTCTACACGTTCTCCCCGTGTCTGCATGGGTTTCCTCCGGGTGCTCCGGTTTCCGCCCAGAAGTCCCGAAAGACGTGCTTGTTAGGTGAATTGGACATTCTGAATTCTCCCTCAGTGTACCCGAACAGACTAGGGGATTTTCACAGTAACATCATTGCAGTGTTAATGTAAGCTTACTTGTGACACTAATCAAGATTATTTTTGGCAGAGGTATAGAATATACAAGTAAGGATATAATGTTGGAATTGTGAGGCCACAACTGGAGTATTCTGTGCAGTTCTGGTCACCACATTACAGGAAGGATGTAATTGCTCTGGAGAGCACAGAAGCGAGGTTTACGAGAATATTGCCAGGACTAGAAAAGTGAAGAAACTGCGATATATTTCCAAGTCAGGATGGTGATTGACTTGGAGGGCAACTCGCAGGTGGTGGTGTTCCCATGTATCTGCTGCCCTTGTCCTTCTAGATGGTAGTCGTCATGGGTTTGATAGGTGCTGTCTAAGGAGCCTTGGTGAGTCCCTGCAGTGCATCTTGTAGATGGTACACAAGGCTGCCACTGTGTGTCTGTCGATGGTGGAGGAAGTGAATGTTTGTGGAAGGGGTGCAGATCAAGCTGCTTTATCCTGGGTGGCGTCGAGCTCGAGTGTTGTTTGAGCTGCACTCATCCAGGCAAGTGGGAAGTATTCCATCACACTCCTGACTTGTGCCTAGTCGGTGGTGGACAGCCTTTGGGGAGTCAGGAGGCAAGTTACTCACCGCATGATTCCTAGCCTCTGACCTGCTCTATTTATAAAGCTAGTCCAGTTCAGTTTGTGGCCAATGGTATCCCCCATGATGTTGATTGTGGGGGGATTCAGGGATAGTAATGCCATTGAATGTCAAGAGACGATGGTTTGATTCTCTCTTATTGGAGATGGCCATTGCCAGGAACTTGTGTGGCGCAAATGTTACTTCCCACTTGTGAGCCCAAGCCTGGATATTGTCCAGGTCTTGCTGCATTTATATGTGGGATTGACAGTCCCTCAAAATCGAGGATTGCGTTAGTCAAGCTTGGTGAATTTTTAGTTGACTAAGGAGTCCAATTCTGGATCCACAAGTTCTTCTGCAGTATTGTTACACGAGGGAGTGGAATTCACAGCCTTCTCCTTCCCCTGCCTCCGCCATTCTGCCTCACTGTCAAATTGCTGAGTCTCCAAGCGGCTTGTGTCTTGGTGGACCAGGTGAAGCCGAGCAGTCCACGACCTTCTCCTCCTGTTCAGTGATGTTCATGCCTCCATGATTTAGGGCAGCTTGGAGTATATCCTTATATCTTTTGCTTTGTTCGTCCTTTGCACGTTAGCCAACGGAGAGCTGGGAGAAGACAACCTGCCAAGGGAGGCTGCTCCCGGCCATCCAGATGCAATGGGCCATCTATCGGAGTTGGTTCCACCGGAGCAGGGCTTCGATGCTGGAGGATGCAAATTCAGAAAGACACGAGCATTAGTCTGGCAAATTCGATGCAAGCGCTATTGGTGGAAGGTGTCAATAGACAGTCCAGATGTCACTACAGTAGAGGAGGGTGGTGAACACAACAACATTATAAACCAGGGCCCTTGTTCACTTCCAACGGTGCCTTCCTAAATCTGCTGGAGATTAAATGCAAAGTGGGTGATCACCTTGCAGAACACTTCCATTCAGTCCGTAAATGTGACCCGAGCTTCCGCTCACCAGTCCTTTTAATTCTGATCTCTCCGTTTCCTGCCTCCTGCAGAAACTCAGTGCACCCTCAAGGAACATCACTTCATTTTTCAATTTGACACATTACAGCATTCCAGGCTCAACATGGAGTTGAACAATTTCAGACTGCACCATTTTGTTTCCTTTTTCTTTTGCAGCTTTTGGTATTTCTCTTTATTTTTGACAGGCAGCTGTTCACTATTCTGCCATTCACACCTCCTCAAGACAGGTCTCCTTTTTCTTTACTCCTCTCTTTACCACTCCCATTGCCTTGCAGCATGAAGCTTCTAACTTCCACTCTGTCATAGTCCCTCCCTTTTTCTCTTTTTTTCACTGCCCCCCCCCCCCCCCCCCCCCCGCCCTTTCAATTGCTAAAAACCTATTTCATTCCAATTTTTCCTAATTATTTTGCAAGGACCATGGTCTGAAATGTTGATTGTGTTTCTCTCTCTACAGCTGTTGCTTGATCCACTCCGTATCTTCAGCATTTTGTGTTTTTATTTCTAAAACATTACAAGGCGAGTTGAATTTTCACTGCCAAGGTATGTGAGGGTTAGGTGTGGACAAACAGCTAAAACCCCGAAAGGTGGTGTTATGGTCAGGATCCCAACATGTTCCCACTGATTCTGGGTTCAAACGTGGCTGGATTTGCAGCTGATTGGGGACCGCCCTTGAAGCTATCAACTAAGTAATTAAGATGTACGAGGAGGCAGTTAACTCAGGAATTAGCCCCAATTCTGACTTTAACAGCCAGTGCATGGTTTTCCCAAGCTGTGAGAAATTGGCCATGGTCAGAGTCCGAATCAATCAGTTAAGCACACAGCGGGGACTGCTAATTCATTGGAATTGGCAGGCTGGGAAGCCTTTTAAAATTGAAACTGAATAGCTGCAGCCGTACTTAGATGACAACATTTATGCTGACAGTGTGCTTTCACTGGATGATCGGCAACTTCTTAGAAGTCAGTTTATTTGCCTCTGTCTTCATCACCCAGATTTGCACATCTCTGCCTTTGCCGAATTAGGTCTAATGTGCGCCCTTACAAAGAACAAGAGGAAAAGCACGAGTAACACCAACATGTTGTCTCCTCCTCAGCCACATGTTGCTCCACAAGTCAGAGGAGTTTGGCACTGTGGTGAATGTATTCACCATGATATAAGTTGGCTGTAGAGTACTGTAATATGATCTCCTTTCCATGTATTGTACTGGAACCCTGGTGGGCTCCGCCTCTGGCTCCGTTTCTCCCCCCCGGGATGGTCTATAGACTGGCCGCCTGGGGGCGGCGCTCAGTTGTTACTGCAATCTCAGGCAGGCAAGTTCTTGTGTAATAAAGCCTATGTTCTCGCGCTCTCATCGTCTAGCAGTGAATTGATGGTACATCAGGCACAAAGATCCAGCTTGAAGGATACAAACCACAAGCACAGAATCTATAGGCAAAGGATCAGCTCTGTTGACCTGTGTAAGCACCAGGCCTCTCATGGGATCTGAAGCCTCCTGGATCAAGACCTCCTTTCCTGTGGGCCAGATCAGTGCCCACTGGCAATTGTTAATTGTGTTTAATTGCATGAAGGTGGTGGACATTAACTAGCGATCCTCGAGGTCCTGATAAATAAACAGAGACCAAAACTGCAGTTGTTGGGTTACAAGGTTGTAATGTTCAACTAAATATGGGTGTATAAATATTGACTCCTGTTCTATCCTTCACCAACTAGCTTACTGGAATAGAAAAGCTATCACTGGAGCCCTACCACCCATATCACTGCCCTGTCCGTCTACCACCTCCTGGGGTTCTGCTCTCTCTTCGCCTGCAAGAAAAGGATGCAGAAATTCGCAAATGTGAGAAATGGAATGTGTGACGAGAAATTAAGAACAACATTTGTGCAGGGTGGCTGTGAGGCTGGCACAAAGGTAAATATGAGTCTTGTTTGTTCTGCTAGGGATGTGCGAAAGTGCCTGGAGAGTGAGAGGGGGGTGTGTTGTTCTGAGGAGTGCTATGCAGGAGAATCCCAGTCGATGGTACACCTGGACTGGAGGATCCCAGAATGAGACCCTGGCTCAAAAAAACCTAACTTTAACTTTAATTTTTTTTAAATTAATCATGGAGGGAGAGAATTACAGGACCACTAGTTAGTTTTAACAAGAAGAAAGAAAACATTTAAGCATGAAAAAAATGATTACATACAATACTCCTTTACTCCCCTCCCCCCCCACCCCCCTTAGGGTAGCAATTGCACACAGGTTTTAAGATTATTACGGATGACATAGTACATTTGAAGCTACTATGATCGCATTAGCACACAAATACCTTTTATTAAACACACAAATTGGTGTGGTCAAACATACGCTCCACTCCGAACCCAAGTTAGTATCAGTGGATTTCTCCTCACAATCCCCCCAGAGGATTTATTTGTCTTGACTGATTTCAAGACACTGTTAGCACACACTCCAGTTACTTTCTTCCCAATTACTTTACAATTTGTTCACAGAGAGTAGTTAAACATTCCAAACTTTTGGATTTCTTTAAAAACCTTGATCTAGCATTGTCACCAAATAATTGTTCCTCAGCTTTGTCTGGGATCCATGAACAATTACTCAGTTGTATTTCTAGGTTTCTAGAACCAACCATTCCTTAGTCCCTCTGGAGTTTTCTTTCTTGCATATTATTTCATTATACAGCTTTTTCCACACAAATATAAATACCATAAATCTACCTTTGTATTCTTGCACAAAGTGGAACCTGTAATGCCACCGTTCATGCCTTCCTGAAGTCCTTGAAACTCTTGGGTGTACTGTATCCAGGTTCGAGGAAGAAAAATATTGTTGCTCACTTGCGAGTGCCCTGAGAGCCTTTCTATCCATGTCTGCTTGGTTTGAGAAAATGGCCTCTTCCTCCCATCCTTAGCGAACTTAACTTCACTTTAGTCTGTCAGATTTCACAGCTGGATGTTTAGATAAGCAATGGGCCTTCCAGGTCTCTTTACCATTCCTAAGAAATGTACAGGTCACCCATTCTGACTCCTTCTGGCTGAGTTAAAGAACAAAACAAATGGTTCCTGTCCCATTTCCTGCTTGTATGTGGAGATAGAATTCCGTCCAATGATTTTATAAAGTATCATATGGGGTAACATATTCTTTGTATCAGAATCAGCTCGTATACTAGTCTCACATATTCACATATGTAGAAGAGGAGTCTGCATTGCCATAACAACATAGCCAGATTTTGACCTCAAAATCTCCATATTTTTTAATTGGATTTTCAATCTGCCTTGCTCTTTTTTAATATAATAAATCGTATTCCTAACCTATCCCAATGTTGACAACCCTGCTATTGCTTGAAGATTACATTTTGCCTGATATTGTTCAGTGCAAGGTAAAAACTGATGAACCTGCCAAGCTGGGCAGCTTGCTTAATATATTTTATCTCCTCGGTAATGGAAAATAGTATGCACAATTCAGGCTGGTTCCACTGATAAATGTGGATGGTGTACCTGTGTAGTGAGGGATGAGGTACTTTACTTATCCTAATCTCTTTCTCGCAATCGCACAAATATAATGATTCTTGGTCTAAGGAACATAATGATTCTTAGTTTAGGAAAGCTGTTAAGAAAATTGCTGTCACTTGTCCTTTGAACTAATCAATAAATAAGCCAGTGAGAAAATTTGTTTTTTTTTGTTATTTACTCTTTAATTTCCATTAATCACTTGAGGAATTACAATCATAAAATTAAAGATGACATTCAGAAGAAAAATATCTATGGATTGAGGAATTACACTGTCTCAGGAAAGACAAAAGATAAAGGGCACAATTTTCACAAAATCCCGCTATGGCCTTCTTGCATGATTTAGCGGTCATAACAGGATTTACGCAAGTGAGACCTCGGTTTGAGATCGCCACCCCCCGCCACAACCCACTTCACCTGAGCGACATGACATCATGCCAGTGCAAATGACCACTGGTTTAAAAAAAGAAACCAGTTGTGATGACCACGCCTGGGGTGTGAAGGTACCAGAAGACTTCTGGCACACTGGCAGTGCGCATGGGAAGTTGCAGGGTAGTGCCAGGGGCAGTGCCAGAGGGCAACAACCTTCTTCCATTGGGGGAAGGGAGCTTCCCCTTGTGTGCTGGTGGGGTGGTGGGTGCAGAGAGGTGTGTGTACTAAACATGCAAGGGGAGCAGGGGAGAGTGCCCCTATACTTCTGCGGTTGGGGGAGTGGTGGGTCACCCCGAAGCTTGCGGGCTGGGAAAGGGAGGGGGGCGGGGGGGGGGGGGGGGGGGGGGGGGGGGCCTCCATGGCAGTGTTTGGGGGGGGAGATTATTTTTCTCACAAATTGGGGTACCTTTTAAAAGATGGCGCCTCAATCTTGGCGTAGCTGGACTTGCCAGCTCCATCAGGCCCCACCCTGTCTGTGTGACGGCGCAAACCATCATGTCCTTGATTTTTGTTCTGACGGAGTGTCAGAAGATATGGTTAAAAAAAACAGTAGAGAAACATGCCGGTTTTCAGTCAGAACCTGACATTTTGCCTTTCTTTTAATTGGAATATTACACCCGACAAGTCTGGAAAATACTTTAAGTCTTGAAAGTTGTATGAATAAAATTCAGGTTTTGTATCCTCTATTATACCATTTAAGGATTAACAGTATATTGCACTGGGTGTTGTAGTGGGTTGAGCACACAATCCTTTCACTTTCAGGACTTGGATTCCAATAGATGAAAGTTCCATCTTTCTGTTGAAAGTATCGATCCAAGAAAATGAATTTAGACAGTCTCTTTTTAAAAACATTTTGTTAAAGAGTTTTCATTTGAAGTACAATAATATAGAACATAGAACAGTACAGCACAGAACAGGCCCTTCGGCCCTCAATGTTGTGCCGAGCAATGATCACCCTACTCAAACCCACAAATCCACCCTATACCCGTAACCCAACCCCCCCTTAACCTTACCTTTTTAGGACACTACGGGCAATTTATCATGGCCAATCCACCTAACCCGCACATCTTTGGACTGTGGGAGGAAACCGGAGCACCCGGAGGAAACCCACGCAGACACGGGGAGGACGTGCAGACTCCGCATAGACAGTGACCCAGCCGGGAATCGAACCTGGGACCCTGGAGCTGTGAAGCATTTATGCTAACCACCATGCTACCGTGCTGCCCCTAATATGAAAGAGTTAATACAAGTTACAAAGCAAAAAGAACTCAAATTTACACCGTCTTAAGTCAATGTTAATCTGGTTCCAATCGACGACGCAATACACTTGCACTAAATTGACAATCTGTTTTTGCATGGAAGCAAATACTATTAATCATGGTCCCATCAGTTTGTTCCTGAAATAATTTAAAATTGTCTGCATTAGCAGTCAGTCAGTACATGTTCTGTTTTTCAATAAACAGACAGCCGATGCCTAATCATCCACTGTCACACTGGTAAGTCAGCACTTTCAAATACAATCACTTCTTGCAGGGCCTCAGATTATTTTTCTTGCGCAGTCAGTGAGTGTTATAATTCATCAAAAGAAAATATTAACAGTGCTCTTATGGTGATTGTCCCAAGCAGCACAGTACATTCTGATATGTAAATTCATGAGGGTGAGTAGAGGTGGATGTTTGTTCTGTGAAATAAATCTGTGATTTCTTCATACCTTCAAATCTCAAAGACAGTTCAAGTTCACTCCTTTCTTACCTCACAACTCACCTTAACTTAATAGCAAATTTGGTGTTATGACCCGCAGTTGAAGAGGAAGCACGTAAAGCCCGCTATACCGAAATAGTAAATCATTTCAAATGTTACAGATTGTTCCAATACCGCTTTCAATATGCAGCTCTTCATATTTTATTTGCGGCAACAAACAGCATTCTTCATTGGTCTGTTTTTCTAATTTTCAACCCTATTGTTTGATCTAAGTTTGTCTCGAATCAGCAGTTCTCAAGTAAGGATTGCCGATAACTTCCCAATTGAAGTACAAACTGTCCAAACTTCAGTACAACAACAGCATTGTAGCTGATTTGGCTATTACGAGTGATAGTTTAGCCGTCATTTCAGACTCAACCCCCACTCTCAGACGGAATGTTCCTTTATGCTAGGCATGACTCCAACCAGTGGAGAGTTTTAGGAGGGCTCCTTGACGCCACACTCACTCAAATGTGGTCTTGATGTCAGGGGCAGTCACTCTCACCTCAGCTCTGGAGTTCAGCTCGTTTGTCCTGTTTGACCCAAGGTTCTAATGCGGTCAGGTATTGAATGGTCCTGGCAGAATCCAAACCGAGCATCAGTGAGCAGGTTACTGTTGGGTAAGTTATGAATCATTTGTCAGTGCAGTGTTCTTGCATGCCCTCCATGTGCCTCCCCATGAGGTTGGCCGCTCTTTCTATTGAAGAACTCCTGCACTCAAAGTGCTGAGCCTCTGTGGCGCACATGAGCTGGATTGACTCCACCATCCTCTGCCTCTGACCCAGCACTGCTTCAGGGAACTCCAACATGTGGGAGCACATCTCCTGCTGCTGGTCTACTTCACAGTCTCTAACTCACAATTCCTGAGCCCCTGCATTTGTGCCCCAGCTGAGCACACTGTCCTCCATCCTCCAAATGGAACTGAGCACAGTACCTCTGCCTCTGGCACGTCCTCCTGCTCACTAGTGTTATGATCATCACACTGGTCCACCTGTTTCCACACTTTGGGGATCCACCCAAGTGAGTGTATATGTTGGTGACACTGCACAGATGCATCTTCATCCCCTTCTTGATCCTCTGGCTTCAGGGAGGGAGAGAGGGTACCATGGGTTGGACATCTGCTGCTTTGGGGACACAAGAAGGGATCAGAGTCAGGCTGGCAGAGAAGAAGCTGTGGCAGTACTGAGGTTACCACGTGCTATGCAGGGCACAGCACACTACTGGACGGGGTGGAGTACAATGCACCTCCATATTTTGCCCTCCGTAATGGGTATGGGTTCACCATGAACCCGCATTTCACCAGGCCCAGCTGCCGCCACGAGCTTGGCTCCATCAGAGTCTGCTCCATCGAGGTGATATTGTAGAAAAATGGCATGTTCCTCTCGGCTGCATTTTCGTTTGGACATAGTGTGCTCATTCTCCAACAAAAATAAGAGAGAACAAGGTACAGCATTGTTGTAAAGTACAGCCATTGTCATTTGCCCCTATCCATTAGGAGCTTCATGTGACAGTGGTGACTGTTCCTCAGCAGCATTATGGCCCTGATCCATTCTAAGGGGTCAGTAAGTGGCCTGGACACATAGCCCATCCATGCAGAGGAGCAGCTTGTGTCTTCGAGCTCCTCACCCATGCAGAGGAGCAGCTTGTGTCTGTAATAATATACACACAAGTATATGATGGTGCATAGACACACACTGACTGACACACTGAAAGACCAATCAACACACAGAACACAGCAGCCAATCACCAGACAGGGCACGGTCACTATAAAGCCAGAGGGCACTAGTTTTCCCGCTCATTCGGGATGCAGCCTCTGAGACAGACAGAGCCCGCACTTAGTAGCACGAATATCTACCATGTGCTAGCAATATAGTCTGGTCAGGTTAGCCATAGGTCTTCAGTCAACCTAACATAGTGTCAACCCACAGTGCAAGTATGTTTAACAGCTCATAGTTAAATAAAATAGAGTTGTACTTCTACAAGTGTTGGTAGCCTGTCTCTTCTACTGCTCTGATAAACGTGTTCCTCGCAGACCCAGCATACCCAACACATCAGTGTCCTCAAGCTCCTCAGGTAATGCTTCTGATGGAAGATACAAGCCCCAAGACCTGTCCGGACGGTTGGGGGTTGCACTCACCTTGCTAGAATATGAGGTTTTTGAACCTATAACAAGACTGGAGCCAGGTTCTTCTCAGCTTGCTTCTGGGGTGGTCACCTCCAATTCTACAGCGACATCCAACTTCAGATGCTGCAAGTGGCTTTGGCACTGTCTGCAGAGTCCACTCTTAAGTCATCAAGAAGCCACAGTTATGGCTACCATGGGAGTCTAAAGCAGTTCACCATTTCATCTGACCTGCCTCCAATCCCACTCTCAGGAACTTCAATATCAATTTTGAATTAAATAATGGGTGTTCTTGCCACTTTGAAAGCTCAAAGTAACATAGGGCGTGATTCTCCCAAAAGGGAACAAAGTTCCAAAGCAAGAGCGTTTAGCCACATGTTTCCTAGCGCTCGCAGTGCTGAGAAACAAATGGCAATTCTGGACCACTCACATTGTGGGCCCTGAACAGGGAACACATGGCTGAGGCCGCACACAGCCCCATTTTGTACAGTGGGTTGCCCCGCTCGCCGGAATGCCCCAGTGTACCGAGAGAATGGGACATCATTTTTAAATGGCACCCTGATCGCCGAGGCCCCCGAAGTGATCCCCAACCTCCCCACCCCCCAGCTCGAACGCACTGAGAGCCCCCCCCTGCCCCCAACACCCACGTAGGGCACCCCTAGCCCAATTACATGTGCACATAAAATGCTGGCTTAGCACCTTGGCAGTGCCTTTATAGCACCCAGATGGCACCCGCAGTGCCAGGGAACCACCCTGCCCAAAGCACATGCATCTGGGAGCCTCCAGTCCCCTGGGACACCCTCATAAATGCCACTCCATCTGGTCCCCGCTTGTGGGGTCCTGTGCTGAACGGCGCTCGCCCGAGGTCTCCAATGCGAAGGGGATGAATCCCAAAACCTCAGCTATCTTTGGAATCTGCCTACTGGAGTGAGGCTAGCTGTCTCGCTCTAATATGCAGATTAGACAAATAGTGATCCTGCCTTACATCGCAACGTCACACGAGATCGCGTTGGATCTCACAAGACATTACGAGCCGAGTAGATCTCCGTAGCGGGGTCTCCCGGGTTTATATCGGCCATGCTGCGCCGCGGCAAGCTGCTTTTATAGCGCAACATAGATCGCGTCCATAGTCTCCATTGAACGTCTCTCTTCCACGAGTCACAACATTATGCAAAGTGATAAACAGGGTTGGGGGGGCAGTAGTTCTAATAACCATCCTTTTTTGATCCATAACTGTATCCCCTTGTTGTTGATGCAAAAGAGAAAGATCGAGAATGACAAATACAGTTATGGTCAATCTTCTCTCTGCTGACACCTTTGATAAAATTCAATGTTGTGCTCTTCAGGCAAAAAAAACTGCCCTGTTATGGCAAAGCTAGTGTTGCCTAATACTCACATATTCTGGCCATGTACCCTTTAAAGTAAATTCCCAAATAAATCTTGTTCTTTGTGAGGATCAGAATGACCCCAGCCCAATATATCCAGCAGAGCAAAACCCTTTCATGTGAATGCGCCTTTGAGAGAACAGATGCTAGGCATTTCAAACGAAAGCTGCCTATATTTTCTTTAAACACATCACTGGTTTGATGCACATTCCTAAAGGTTGACTGCCAGTTTAGTCAATCTCAGTTTACTTTTCAAGCAAATTAAAAAGATTGTAATATATATATACCCTGCTCTCGGTCACTTGCAAATCTATTACTTTAAATTGGAGCTCGAGACACAATGCTGGAATATATATAAAAGTTACACAAAGGTTAGAAAATAAATATGTACGACATGGGTTGCATAAATATTTTCTTCAGTTATTACTCAAAAGAATAGAATTGTTACTTTTATCAAGTTTTTATTTATAAGTTGTCACTTAGACCAGGGTCCTGTCACTTAGCACAGCTAAAGGTCTGAATTCAAGACCTCCCTAATCTGTATAGCTCTGTACCACAGAAGGTGGTGCACCTATCTCTTGAATCCTGCACAAGGTATTATGCAGAACGCTTTTTTTGTAACTGCCTCGAAGCACATTTTCTTCAAAAATCAGTGCTCCAAGTAGACCGACATAATATCTATCTGCAATAGTCTTATAATTAATATTGTACATCAGCATGGATGTGTCTTGTACTACAGCATGTAGAGATGAAAAATATTTGACAGCATTCTGTGTGGGAAGTAATCCAATTTATTATCTGGGATAAATAATGATTATTTCGCACAAAGGGTTGCGAATCTTTGGAATTCTCTACTCCAGAGGGCTATAGATGCTCCATCGTTAATTATATTTAGGACTGGTCTCGACAGATTTTTGGTTTCTCGCAATCAAGGAGTATGGGGAGTGAGGGCGGCATGTTGCGTAATGGATAGCACTGGGACTGCGGCGGTGAGGACTCGGGTTTGAATCCCGGCCCTGCGTCACTATCCGTGTGGAGTTTGCACATTTTCCCCATGTCTCCCCATTTCATCCCCACAACCCAAAAGATGTGCAGGTTAGGTGGATTGGCCATGCTAAATTGCCCCTTAATTGGAAAAAAATAATAATTGGGTAATCTAAATTTATTTTTTAAAATGGTGTATGGGGCGTGGGCAGGAAAATGGAGTTGAAACTCAAAATTAGTCACGATTGTATTAATGGCGGAGTAGGCTCGACGGGCCATGTGGTCCTATTTTTCGTGCTCTTGCGCCTGCAGATCTGCATCAAAGGATCAAGCTCAAGCCGAGCACAAAGATCATCAGAGGTGAGTCTCGCTGGCCATTTATTGCCAATTTTAATTGAACTGCTGCAGTCCCCGACGTGACTGCCACAGGGCTGTTGGGGGGGGGGGGGGGGGGGGGGGGGGAATTCCAGGATTTCACTCAGCGACAGTGAAGGAAAGGCAACATATTTTCAGGTGATTGACTTGGAGTGGAACCTCCAGGTGATGGTGGATACAATGCATCTTCAGGAGAGAAGCCAGAGGACAATGGTAAGGAAAACTGTGCAACCATGGAGTTTTAAAGGCTTTTTTTTAAACATCGGTGTTTATTTGGCTTGTATTGCATATTTGTCTCCATGATTCTACTCCCAGAATTTAAAAAAGTAAATACTGATGGCTGGGCAAGGGCCACTGGATCTGCCCTGATGCAAACCAAATACAGGTCGAATATCCGTTATTCGAAAATGCTTGGGGCTGAGAGTGTATCGGAGTTTGGAATTTTTTGGGATTTCGGAATATATTGTGTATCTGCAGCCCGTTGGGACCTGCCCATGTGCGGCACACATTGGGACCTGCACATCGCTCGGGGACTCGTGACGTCATGTCAGTGCTCGAACAAAAGTGCGGATTTCGGAATTTTGGATAAGGGATGCTCAACCTGGAGCAGCAATGCTGAAAGTACTTTTATGTTATGGAGAGAGTTACAGAATTCAGCTTATTTTCGCTATCCAGTCTTAACCTATTTTTCCAATGATGTCAGCCTTTAAAATGCTGCGAAATATGAATAATGTAAATATAATTAAGTTAGTTCATTTGAACTATTGGAGTAGAACTGGAAGATTAGAGACAAAATTAACCAAGCTGGTGTTTCTCACACAGCAGGAGATTGTGGAGTAAAGTCATAATAAAAACAACCTTTCTACATAAAATAAGCCCTTCATCCCATGAATAAGTTGATTGAACCTGCAGGTATCTGCTGCCCTTGTCTGTTTTATTTTTTATTCATCAGCATTTATTGCCCCATTCCTAATTGCCCTTGAGGGGGAAGTTAAAAGTCAACCATGTTGCTGTGGATCTGGAGTCACATATAGGCCAGACCAGGTAAGGATGGCAGATTTCCATCCCTAAAGGACATTAGTGAACAAGATGGTGTTTCATGCCAATCTTCATGGACATTTAATTCCAGATTTTTATTGAATTCAAATTTCACCATCTGCAGTGGCTGGATTTGAACCTGGGTCTCCAGAGCAGGACCCTGGGTCTTTGGTTTACTCTTCCATTGATAATACCACTACGCCGCCACCTCCCCACATAGCAGTCGTGTGTTTGAAAGGTGCAGGCTTTGTGAGTTCCTGCAATGCATTTTTTGGATGGTACACACTGGCATCACAAGTTTACCCGGCATCTGTGGAAGTAATAAATGGTTTTCTTTGGGTACATTTCTCTCATAAAGCTTAAAAATAATGGCTTGTCCTTCCAACAGTTAGAAATTTTGAATTGATAAAGAAAAATGAAACCCATTCTTCTAATCAACCAAAATGTCATTCTTGAAAATTACAGTAAAACTTCACAGAATTTTGATCGCGCAATCTTCCTCCAGGAAAAAGAAAATTATTTACAACTTGCTATTTTTAAGTTTGCAAAATAAATATTTTTCTTATTAGCCTCCTTCCTATTGTGATGTTTTAAACTGTTATTATGCCGTAGAGTCTTGGGCCCCGATTTTAACATGGCCTAAAATTCTTTGCCTCAAAAGAAGTTCAGCAAAATCAGGTAGATAGCAGGATCAGCAGCAGGAAGACTTGATCACAAGGGGTGGGTGGTGGGGGTGCGTCTTGGGATTGGTGAGGGAATCAAGTCTGTGGCAGGGGAGGCCTAAGCTTTTGTGAGATTGGCAGGAATATTCGTGCTCTTCCAGGTTCCACAAGGAAAGGTTAAAACCTCACTAGCTCCTCCCTCCTGGGTCTCACCTTTGCCCCCACTGTTTTCATCAAATGGTAACAGGCCGCCAAGCTAAATTACATTTCACAGTCCCAATGACATCATGTAAATGCAACATATGTTTACAAAGAAGGCTTCAGGTAGGTGTCAACGATAGCTGCTCAGGTTAAAGTTCAGAAGGGTCAGTTCCCAACAGCTCAAGGCTTCTGGTAGGTGGGTAAGGCTAAAAACAAAATCACCCCTAAGTGACTGTAAGGAGGTTATGTTCAATTTTATACTCCCTAAAATATACAGTAAAGTTGAATCCCATATTTTCTTCCCTTCAGTTTATTAAGCTATTTTCTCCCCTTTGACACAGAACAATAGTCAGCAAAGAGACGAGGCTGCCTACTGCTAGGCCTCTTCCCGTGCCAGTGCCAGTCTGTAACCTCTTGGCAACAGACCGGCAAAGGGGGAGGAAAAAGAGCTTGCGTGTTTATCTTCTCTTTGTGCCAGTGCATACCACCTGTCCAAAATTAATTGCTACAAGAGGTGCTCAACCCTATCACTTTCCTCATTCTCTGATGCTAAGCTGTATTTTCTTGAACCAAATAGAGTATTTTCATCCTGCTGTGCTCTATCCCGTCACTGCCAGCAGGCACTGTTAAAATGATCTATGAAGACAAACAAAATTGAGAACGTAGCTCATCCCTCAATGCTTTCATATCACAATTAATAAGTATACATAAATCTTGGCACACCTGTTATATTGATGTGCTTAATATTGCTGCACGTGAAATACAGCAAAATATTGGCTCACAGGAATAGTGCTTCGCAATATGTGAAATAATAAGAAACCATTGGCCATCAAAATCTTTATCTTCCACATACCATATAGAACTCACACTTTCACCTGGCACTATCTCGTTCATCATATTTTCTGATCAAACTGACCATATGCAAGTAAAACATCTAAGATAGTTACATCATGCATTGTCTAATCATCCAAGATAATCAAACAATGAAGTAGAGTCTGGATCAATTTAACATAACGAACCATTTTGCTCAAACTTAATGTGAGAAAACGTGAACTTGTCCACTTTGGCAGGAAGAACTGAAAAACACTGCACTATTTAAATAGCCAGAGATTAAAGAGCTCACTGCTTCCGAAGGATATGGGTCCCCTGGTACGTGAATACTAAGGTTAGTATGCAGGCATAGCAGGTGATTGGGAAAGCAATGTTGCTGCTTTCTGCAGGGGAATGGAAATAAAAGTAGGAACGTTTTACTGCAGCTGTCCAGGACCTTGGTGGAACCACACCTGGAATACCATGTATAGTTTTGGTTTCCTGGTTTGAAAAATTGTATAATTGTGTTAGAAGCATTGAGAGCAGGTTCAATCAACTTATTCATGGGATGAAGGGCTTATCTTATGAAGAAAGGTTGTTTTTATTATGACTCTACTCCACAATCTCCTGCTGTGTGAGAAACACCAGCTTGGCTAATTTTGTCTCTAATCTTCCAGTTCTGCTCCAATAGTTCAAATGAACTAACTTAATTATATTTACATTATTCATATTTCGCAGCATTTTAAAGGCTGACATCATTGGAAAAATAGGTTAAGACTGGATAGCGAAAATAAGCTGAATTCTGTAACTCTCTCCATAACATAAAAGTACTTTCAGCATTGCTGCTCCAGGTTGAGCATCCCTTATCCAAAATTCCGAAATCCGCACTTTTGTTCGAGCACTGACATGACGTCACGAGTCCCCGAGCGATGTGCAGGTCCCAATGTGTGCCGCACATGGGCAGGTCCCAACGGGCTGCAGATACACAATATATTCCAAAATCCCAAAAATTCCAAAATCCGATACACACTCAGCCCCAAGCATTTTCGAATAACGGATATTCGACCTGTATTTGGTTTGCATCAGGGCAGATCCAGTGGCCCTTGCCCAGCCATCAGTATTTACTTTGCTAAATTCACCACCCTTACTCTGGGAGTAGAATCATGGAGACAAAGATGCATTACAAACCAAATAAGCACCGATGTTTAAAAAAAAGCCTTTAAATCTCCATGGTTGCACAGTTTTTCTTACCATTGTCTTCTGGCTTCTCTCCTGAAGATGCATTGTACAGTGCGGTATTTTAAATTCGGCCTACATATCAGTCAGTTCATAACCTGCTTTGACTCATAGTCAAACACCTTGAGGTGCATTTAAATAAAATTACGCTTTTCTGTTCTTGTCAAAGTGGACAACCGCTCATTTTCTTACATTGCGCTGCAGTCAATTTTTTACCTACTCACTTGACCTGTATAATTTCTTGGAGGCATTTCCGGAATTTCTAGGAGGCAGCAGGATGGTCAAGTTGGAAAATGTTTCAACCCAGCGCCTCCATCCACCATATTTAAAGTTCATGGAGGTGGGAGTGGGATGGATTTGAACCTGCTGCCTCCAGAGGAAGGCAATGGATGCATGTGGACGGCTTGGCTGGAACGCCTCTCTCCATTTACTGGAACATTGGCTCACTTTTAATGATGGATGTTAGTCCCCCAAACCCTCACCCACTCAGCCCACATGCCCCCATACCTCCATACCCCCTATTAAGACATTGTAACAATCTAATAGAGCTGTCACATTGAAAGACACTTTATACTGGGAAAAACTCTCAAGTGATTAATCTGTTAATAATCTTTATTGTCACAAGTAGGCTTACATTAACACTGCAATGAAATTACTGTGAAAAGCCCCTTGTCGCCACCTGTTCCGGCTCCTGTTCAGGTACACAGGGAAAATTAAGAATGTTCAATTCACCTAACAGCATATCTTTTGGAACTTGTGGGAGGAAACCAGAGCACCCGGAGGAAACCCACACAGATGAGGGAGTACGTCCATACTCCGCACAGACAGTGACACAAGCCGGGAATAACCTGGGACCCTAGCACTGTGTAGCAATAGTGCTAACCACTGTACTACCGTGCCACCCGCAATCGGTATGATCAGTTATAAATACCAACAAGCACTTATCCACTTAAAAATCAAAAATAGGTAATACTTTAATAACATATTAAACCAGTCAATCAAAATGTTTGCCTCCTTATTTGAAAAGTGGTTCCTAGACCTTTTAAAAATTAGCCAAGCAACTGTAATAGCCCGATCTATTAAAACAAATCCGGAGAAATGACAACAATGGAGTCCATTGAAATTGAAGCACTGGATGGTATTTTGCTTAAGCTTCAGCTTTTGTTTCATCTCCATTTCAAACAAATTGCTTGTGACTCGATGGAGCTTAGCAGCTGCTTAGTCATTTTGAAAGAAATATATTCATTGGGTGTAGGCATCGCTGTATGGACCATTCCTTATTGCCCTTCAACTGCGTGGCTTGCAAACCCATTTCAGAGGGTGTTTAAGAGTCAACACACTGCTGTCAGTCTAGAATCACATGTAAGGCAGACCAGGTAGGTATGGCAGATTTCCTTCCCTAAAGCATATTAATGGATCAGGCGGGTTTTACAACAATCGACAATGGTTTCAGGATCATCACTAGACTTGTAATTCCAGATTTTTATTGAATTCAAAATTCACCATCTGCAGTAGTGGGACTCAAACTCAGGTCTCCAGAGGATTGTCCTGGATCTCTGGATTACTAATCTCGCGACAATACCACTACGCCACTGCCTCCTCCTATTCAAAATTAGGGCAATTATTTCAAAGTTAAAGATCTCTGAACATTTGAATCTCAGTCCAAACCATGATAGGAGAGTTTACCAGCACATTTTCTTTTTATAGTTTTGAATCCATTATGGCACTTTCCCCAGTTGGGGCACTGCAATTAATATAAACACTTACAAAATGGTGGTCAATATAATGGTCAACATATCTTTTCAGGAGAAAGTCCAATAATCAATTAGTGCAGTAAAAACACATCTAACTTACAACACATCTTTTAATGATTGAAACTGAAACAACAAATGTATTTCAAAGCCTGTCAATGAATTAACTCCAGGGACAGGTGACTTGTATTTTTTGTTTCTCACTTGGGACTGGGGATCCCCTATGGTTTATGACTCCTTTGAGGTGCTATGAACTACAGGCGGGATGCTCCGATTCCGCGTCGGGTCGGAGAATCGCTGGGAGGGGGGGCGCGAATCCCGTGACGCCGCTCCGAAGTCGTGGCACCGATTCTCCAGTCACCAGAGAATTGGCCCCAATGGCGCCGGCACGGCCGCCATGGCGCCAGTCGGGCGCTATTCAACATGCCCCCTCCCCCCCCCCCCCCCCCCCCCCGGCGATTATCCGCGCTATCCGGCCAAATGCCTGCCAAGTTCAGCCGAGTCCGTCGGCATCGTTCGTGTGTGGTTCCTCGGGTTCTGGCTGCGGGGGCCGTCCTGGTGGGGAGGAGGGGGGGTTCCGTGAAGGGGAGACCTCCACGTTGGCCGTGCCCGGGATCGGGGGCTACCGATCGGCAGACAGGCTACTTCCGGGGGGGGCCTATGTTCCTCCGCGCCGGGCCCCTGTAGGGCTCTGCCATGTTGACCGGGGGCCAACATGGAGACAGCAACCCACGCGCATGCGTGGACTCGCGCCACCCGTGCTGGCGCCCGTATCGGCAGCTGGAGCTGTGTGAGGCACTCCAGTGCCGTGCTGGCCCCTTGTGCGGCGCAGGATCACTTAGCCCCATTATTGAAGAATCCCGCCCTGCATCTCCCACTAAAACAATCCCAACTCGTGAAACGTAGCAGGGGGTCTTAAATACCCACTGCAAAGTGGGCGGTACGGTGACACAGTGGTTAGCACTGCTGTCGCACAATGCCAGGGACCAGAGTTCAATTCCGGCCTCGAGTGACTGTCTGTGTGGAGTTTGTACGTTCTCTCAGTGTCTGCCTGGGTTTCCTCCGGGTGCTCCAGTTTCTTCCTACAGTCCAAAGATATGCGGGTTAGGTGGATTGGCCATGCTAAATTATCCCTTAATGTCCAGGGATGTACAGGTTAGGTTATGGGATTATGGGGATAGGGTTGGGTGGACACTCATAAATTGGCAGAGTGCTCATTCGAATAAGTGCAGACTCTATGGGCCGAAATGGCCTCCTTCTGCACTATAGGGATTCTATGAAAGTGGAGTAGGCAAAGGTGGGATTGTCAGCTACGGGGATCGCTACCTGCACCCTTATCCCAGACTCATAAAAATGACACAATGGGAACGAAGCAGCTATCCTTGGGTCACCTCCCTCATTTTTCAATCGCCCCCTCCAAAAAAGAGGGAGACATGAAAATCCAGGACTTTCGTGTCCTCCTCACAACTTACCTTCCTACCTACCTTTGTATCATCAGCAAATTTGACTACAATAAACTCAATCCCTTCATTCAAATCATTAGTATAAATAAACAGTTGAGGCCCAAATACTGATCTCTGTGGCTCTCCACTAGTTACAGCTTGACAACATTAAATTGAACCTGTTAGTTCGTCGATCCTCCATCCATGTGAATATATAATCTCCAAAGACCATGAGCTCCTATTTTGTGTAGTAACCTCTATATGTGGGATCATATCAAATGCCTTTTGGAAAACCAAATACATTACATCTAGTGGTTCCCCTTTATCCACCCTGGTTACATCCACAAATGCCTGCGGGTTCATAACTCTACTACAAGCAAAATATGAAGATGACAGGCATTGCGACAGGCTTCTCAGCCCACTAGTCTTTCTTCACAACAAATTGGCAGAGAATGGCTTCCCTGGGCCACACCAGGTGATGTTTAACACAGAGTTGACCACCATGGTGAAAACAATCTTGTAAAATGGAAGGCTACCATATATGAATGCATTCTGAGAGGGCACTAAAAAAGTCTGTCAAACACAATTTCCTTTTCCTAAAACCATGTTCATTGTGCCTGATTATATTTTGATTTTCTAAATGTTCTGCTTTAACTTCTTTCATAATGGATTCCAGCATATGTTAGGTTAATTGGTTTCCTGCTTGCTCTCTCCCTCCTTCTTGAATAGAAGTGTTACAATTGTGGTTTTCCAAATCACTGGGAACTTCCAGAATCTAAGGAATTTAGGAGGACTTTAACCAATGTATCCATTACCTCTGCCACCATTTCACAAGACCCTAAGATGTAGACCATCAGCTCCAAGTGGCTTGTTTGCCTTTAGTTTTCCTAGTTTTATTTCTCACATGAGGAGGCTTGTCTCTTCCTTTTGCTCCTTGATTTTCTACTATTCATGGGATTCCTGATGTATCTGTTACCATGAAGACATACAAAATACTTGTTCAAAACCTCTACCATTTTCAACGTTACCATTATTAATTCCCCCATCTCACCCACTAACCCTACAGTATCCGCAAACACTGACTCGCATCACTGGATGGATTCAACACACACTAACTCTTACAGAGAGGCTTCCTCTGACACTGTTACGACACCTTGGGCTAAGGTGCAGTCAATAATTCTTAGAAACAGACCTAAAGTCTTTGATCTTGGCTGCCCAATAATTACAGTCATCAGGTTTGTAAT
Source organism: Scyliorhinus canicula (assembly GCF_902713615.1). Classification (NCBI taxonomy): domain Eukaryota; kingdom Metazoa; phylum Chordata; class Chondrichthyes; order Carcharhiniformes; family Scyliorhinidae; genus Scyliorhinus; species Scyliorhinus canicula. The sequence goes on from NC_052158.1 coordinate 103,270,210, forward strand.
TTTAAACACTGTTGCATTTTATTTATAACAAGAATTATAATGAAATACGTAGCAAGTACAGTTGGTTAACTATTACCAATTCCCAAACCCCCACTTTAAGTGACAACAGCGACATGGCAAGGATGAGGAATTGCAAAAAGGCAACACAAAACAACATTTTCAACATGCTGAAAATGACCAGAGATTGGCCGGGTCCGTGGCCGTGCATGCGTATGGCTATGACCTGCAGCAGCCATGCCGTACAACATGGCGGCAGACATGTGCGGACCCGACCTGCCAAATTCGATCCCATAGGCCACCCCTTGTCCATCCCCCACCAGTCTTCCCAGCCCTCGCAGACTCCCCCTGGCCAGCGGCATGGATCCCGGCCGAGTGTGGTTTCAGCACGGGAGCTGGGAGTTTCACCCAGTGCTACTGCTAGCCCCTCACTGGTCCCGGAATCGGTGAGGGCACGCGGCTGATTTTGGCGCTGTAAAACGCCTGTGCATTCTCTGTTTTAGCCGGCACTTAGCCGCTGAAATGGAGAATCCAGCCCATTGTGTTTTAACTTAAGTAATCGGGTCATGGAATTTGAGTGAGATAGGGATGATGTCATTAATGGGAGGAGCCAGGGGCTCTCTCTTCCAAATGTTGAGATCTGATCCAGGATCGTAATACAGGTCCATGCTTTGAAAGGTGAATTGCCTCACATCAACCATGCAGTCAGGAACTTGGCCCGTCGGGGGCAGAGCATCGCGGGATGGCCTTCCGATGACGCGCCAACGACAGTGCAGTGCCGTGCAGAATGTGACATGATGATGCCATTTAGGAGGGGGCGGAGACACGAAAACCGGTGTCCAAAAGGCAGCACCACCGATTTGGCCGTCGAAGGGGATTCTCCGCCCGATTGCCGATTACGATTTTGGCGTCGGGCAACAGAGGATCGCGGCCATAGTCTCTAATTATCTACTCCCCAGAAATCATAACAAACATCCTTTTACACCTAAGCATGGTTTGAAATAAGGATGATCTAATTTAACAATGCCTTACTTACCCATTTTGTAGCCAGTGTCTGCCTGGCTTTTAAACCAGGATTTTGTTGAATTTTACTGCAGCAGATACAAATGCACAATAACCCAGGCTTTTAACCATTACTGCAGCAGATACATATGCACACTAACCCAGGATTTTAACCATTACTGCACCAGATACATAGACTGCAATATATATCTGAAATTCCTACGTTAATCACACCTGCTAAAAGGAAGAGACCACTTTTGATTGCAACAATTAAACAATTGAACAAACTAATGAATTAATAGTCCCTTAAAAGGGTATTGTAATAAAAACCAAAATGACAAAAGAAACTTCTAATTAAAATAACATCCCTATGGAAGGGAGGGCAAGGTATCTATTACATATGAACATCAAACCAACTGAGAACTGTTCAGGAGCTTCAATCTCATTACTGTAACCTCCACTGATCTGCATGGGAATTAAGGCCTTAAGTGATCTTAAAAGCACAACTGGAGTACTGATAGCAGCTCCAGGTCATCTAGGCTCAGTTTTTGTGTCATCTGTGCACCAGGCATTCCCAAAGTGAGAATGCCCAAAACTATGGTTGGCAGTTGCCTGTTACATTAATCATCAAAATTCATTAACAACGGCATATTAAAAAAATTAAATAATGGAAGGATGGCCAGAGAAGCAACAACCAGAATATTAGTGATTTTACCACATTCTGTATCTTCCCAGGCAGCTTCATCTGCAAAAGATTGCTGATTGCAGTGAGGCAAGGCACAGAATTAAAGAAAAATGAGCTTGACAAGCCAAAACCCAAAAGAATAGTGCAGAATGGAACAGTGAGAAATAACTGGCAGCAAACCAATAATGGAGAACAATATGTGTAACGCAATGATAATCAGAACCTGGCAAAGTGTTGGCAAATCATGCACTATTTTCTATTTACGACACAGTTTAGATGTCATCTTTTGTCAACACATTTCAAACGCTTTTACTAAGAAACCTTCAATTTCAGTACACTCATGGGAGAGAGCAAATTTTGAAGTTTGCCAAGTTAAAAAGCTTCTGTACCTTGCCAAATGAAAGTGGCAAGAAGCTTAACCGATGCATTGATCAGAACGCCTCGTGAAGCTGACTACATGCTTATTTACAACACTTGAAAAATGTGATATTTCATCAACTGCACAGGCTTTGTTCAAATTTTCAATGGAACAGGCTTAATCGATGGAAAACTGCTACCTCTCCTGCTAGCATTGTCACACAAGCCGTTTTCTCATCAACTAAAGAACTGGACTTGATGTTAAAATTGGCCAACATCCCAATGTATCTCACCATCATCAATTTGAACTTGTTACTGTTTTATTTAAAAATCTGGTTATGTTCCTTTTTCACTCTATTTTCAAATAAAAATACGTTTCTCTCTTCAGGGGCTGGATTTTACATCTAGTGAGCAGGCGTTGTGGACAAATATGGAAGCAGGCCTCTCTTCCCCTCCCATCCAGTCCCATAGCCCCACAACTATATTTTAATTTTTTTTTCAATTAAGGGGTAATTTAGTGTGGCCAATCCACCTATCGTGCACATCTTTGAATTGTGGAGGTGAGACCCACGCAGGCACGGGGAGAATTTGCAAACTCCACATGGACAGTGACAGGGGCCGGAATCGACCCGGGACGTTGGTGCCATGAGGCAGCAGTGCTAATCACTGCGCCACCATGCAGTCCTTCCCACAACAATGGAATATCTGTTTGGATGTTAATTATCACCCCCATCCGGGTGCTCTTTCGGCGCAGGCTCAATGGAGCAAATGGCTTCCTTCAATCAGTGTTGGGAGTTTAAGGTTCTATGAAGGGTGGGTAGGCCCCCCGACACCTCCCCAGCCATCTGTAAAATTGTGGTTGGAGCAGTAGTAGGTGGGTAGTATCTTGGATAGGCCACCAAGGCATTTTTCAGGCACACACTCCCTCACCAGCAACCCCATCCCCCTGCAAGGGATTGTAAAATTCTGCCTCATAATTTAGAGACAACTGGTCTACAATAAATACGATTGCCTTTCTCTCAACCTTCAACAGCTTGATGCCTTTACGATGGAAGTATGCAAATAACCATTGCAATGAAATTTGTGATGGTCTAAATGCCAAGTGTTAAGTGGGATACATCAAGAGTTATTTCGCAGGGCTAAAACAGGTGTGTTCAGATTGGTTCGGTTCACGGGTGTTTCTCTCAGTTCATTGAAAATTGGCGCATTTATTTATTTACAATTTAAATTAGAAATTATTATGCAGTAAAGCACAACTGTGGAAGATTACACAAAATATAATCATTCAAAATTTTTGAGAACTGTCAAATCAACTTCACGTAAATGAATTCCATTGTGTTCATTTTTAACATTGAGAAAGTATAAAACTGGCATCAAATTGGCCGCCTTGGTACATTATGCTCCATTTCCCAACTTTAACTAGCAGAGTAGGAAATGTGACATTTTTCTCTGTCAATCCATCCATTCAATTCAATTAGACAAACTGCTCTTTTTTTAAAACATGAAATGGGAAAAAAGTTTTCAAAATTACTTACGTCATTAAATAAAATGACCTTCCATCACTCTAATCTAAAATTCTGTTGCTGCAGAGTTTATATAAATCTCAAAATAGAAACACAGTTGTTCTAATTGTAATAAGTGGTGCATGAATTGTGCATCTCCAGGGTGAATTTACGCTGTCAGTTTTCAACACAGCCTCTTTCTAACTCCATATGAAATGATGGGTTGTGCTATTGTCAAAGAAGCTTCGCTAACATTGAACTTATACTCTTTTCTTTCATACACAAACCTTGCTCATCAGACATTCACTGGATTGGACAATGGTGGGCTATGCTTTGAAAGCTTTTTGCTAGCAAATTGCCTGGGGTTCAAATACGACAGCAACCATTAGTGGACATTATATAATAGATTCACTGGTTTATGATTTAATGTAATTAAATTAACAGGAGCTCCATGGCTGCACAGAACTATGGTTTACTTGAACACTCTACTCATCAACTCTTCCATAAATTGTTACAAGCGATCAGTTACACTGCATTTCCAAATAAAATACAGCAACATTTATTTTGTTGCACAACTGCCAGTTTGCATAGAATCCCTACAGTGCAGGAGGCCATTTGGCCCATTGCGTCTGCACCGGCCCTTGGAAAGGGCACCCTACTTAAGCCGACTCCTCCACCTATCCCTGTAACCCAGTAACCCGACCTAACCTTTATTTTTGGGCACACAGGGCCATTTTAGCATGGCCAATCCACTTAACCTGCACTTCTTTGGCCTGTCGGAGGAAACCGGTGCACCCGGAGGGAAAGTGCAAACTCCACCCTGTCACCTGAGGCAGGGATTCAACCCAGGTCCCTGGAGCTGTGAGGCAGCAGTGCCAACCCCTGTGCCACCATGCCGCCTGCAGCACAACTGCGGGGGTGGGGGGAGGGGGGGTCAGGAGGTGAGTTACTCGCCGTAGGACTGCCAGCCTTTGACCTGCTGTGCTGGCCGCTGTATTAATATGGCTAGTCCAGTTCAGTTTCTGATCAATAGTAACCCCCAAGATGTTGATTGTGGGGGATTCAGGAGGTACTGCCATTGAATGTCAAGAGGCGATGCTCAGATCCTCTCTTGTATGAGATGGACATTGCCTGGCACTTGTGTGGTACAAATATAACTTGCCACCTGTCAGCTCAAGCCTGGATATTGTCCAGGAATTGTTGCATTTCAACATGGACAGTGTTGTAGTACTGGAACAGCTTGACCAGGGGTGCAGCAAGTTCTGGAGCACAAGTCTTCAGTGTTATTGCCGGAATATTGACAGGGCTATTAGCCTTTGCAGTACCCAGTGCCTTCCGCCATTTCTTTATATCACGTGGAGTGAATCGTATTGGCTAAAGACTGACATCTGTGATGCTGGTGACCTCCGGAGGAGACCGGGATGGATCATCCACTCGGCACTTCTGGCTGAAGATTGTTGTGAATGCCTGAGCTGAGTCTTCTGCGCAGATGTGCCCGACTCCTCCATCACTGATGATGGGGTTATTTGTGGAGCCTCCTCCTCCATTGAGTTATTCAATTGTCCTCCGCCACTCACGGCTGGATGTGGCAGGACTGCAGAGCTTAGATCTGATGCATTCGTTGTGGAATTGCTCAGCTCTATTACTTGCTGCTTATTCTGTTTGGCACACAAGTAGTCCTGTGGGACATGGATTGCTATTGTAGCCCTAGATACTCCCAAAAGTAACGTACTCGGTGTCACAAAAATATATGACAGAATGTCACTCTTTTAATTTCTCAGTATAATGCAACTGAGGACAACTTGGCTGAGAAAGGATGACACCCCAATGTGAATCATCACACGCTTTTATGATCGTAAGTTTAATGGTGCTAAAGATACAAAAAGTACAAGAAAACCAACAAATATACTGCTCCAGAGATTAATGCCCCCATATTACGAGCAATATAAAGTAGCATTCCATGGCAGCAAAAAGTCAGGTAACAAAGCAAAAACGTGAAGAGGGGCATACTGACAATTGGTTGACTAAGTGTGTTAAATAGTTCACTCTCAATCAGCTTTCTTGTTTATGTAATCTCCTTTTGTTGAGTAAATGTTTTCAGCTCCAAATTAGATTACCCATTGCAGCCTGTTGCTCTATTTGGTGGTGGAAGTTGTTGTTTGTCATTTTAATCTTGTCTTGCTTCATAATTGGCCAACTGGCCTTTGCAAAAGTCAGCAACCATTACCCAATTCTCCCCATTGTCCATACGGAAGATATTTTAGGATAATAAAGCAATTTTAGCAGTTTGGGATGGTAACGGATGTTATAGGAAAACTCTCCAGGCAGAGTTCAGGGACACATTTTGTGATGATACAAACTCAGGAAAGTAGAAACGTTCCAGGCCTCTTAGCAACGTCATTAATTTTGGAACAAATGTTATTGTAGCTGGATAGCAAGCAGACAATGTGCACCTGCTTCTCATCCATTGCTGCTGCTATGTGATTGAGCCACTTTGAGGCACATGTTCCATCTGCATGCAGCTCAATATTGCAATCTGTGTCCTGTGGCAAAGGAGTGCGATTTGCATTCCAAATGGCCTTTTTCTGGAGGATGCTGGCATTCTGGCTGCCAATCTAGGATATTATCAAAGTTCATAGTTGCTTATAGCTGCAAAAATGAGTAAGGATGCCATTTGACACACAGGCCACTAGTACCCCACTTAGGAAGTTAAAGACAGTCCTCACAACTGAGAATTATGTTCTACTGCGATTTATCATTGAATATTTTGTTTATAGCCCCATATTTCCATTCAAGATTTATTACAGTATTTTTTTAAATCAACACTATGGACCAGAGATATTCCTGGAGTTGGGCCAACTCCTAAGGTCTTTAAATGTGGATATAACCAGGATGTGGAAGCCCCGCCCTATTTCTAAAAGGCTCAGTTTTTGCCAGCAAGGGGAAGGAGGCAGTGTGTGAATCACACAAGCGGAAAAGCCAAACTCTCAGTGCCATTTGAAATAAGTGCTAAATTCAACAGACCTCGCTTTTAGCTATTACATAGGCCTTAACCCACAGTATGGGAATCATAAATTTATCGGGCAGACATAACTGCTCATGAAGTCTGGATACGGTATGTTTAAGTCTCATGTTTTGAAGTTCTTTAAATCTGCATCCCTTTAATCATGAAAAAAGGCAGAGCCGCAGCAATCAATTAAGGAAAAAATATCAGTTAGAACATAGAACAGTACAGCACAGAACAGGCCCTTCGGCCCTCAATGTTGTGCCGAGCCATGATCACCCTACTCAAACCCACGTATCCACCCTATACCCGTAACCCAACAACCCCCCCCTTAACCTTACTTTTATTAGGACACTACAGGCAATTTAGCATGGCCAATCCACCTAACCCGCACATCCTTTGGACTGTGGGAGGAAACCGGAGCACCCGGAGGAAACCCACGCACACAGGGGGAGGACGTGCAGACTCCACACAGACAGTGACCCAGCCGGGAATCGAACCTGGGACCCTGGAGCTGTGAAGCATTTATGCTAACCACCATGCTACCCTGCTGCTGGAATGTTTCCAGTGACAGGATATTTGGTGTAGTTGAGAAAAAAATACTGCCATCTGTTTCCTGCAGTTTGAATAGAGTTCATTGTTGACATTTCCCAAAGGCTATTATTATAGCTGAGCCCAGTATGAATGCTTTGCTGAGTTTCAAAAGTTCAGACACAGACACAGAGCTCTGAGACAGGCTGTTTAAAATGCCTCTGCCGTAATGTTCTGGAATCGCCCCAGTTGTTTTGTTAAATATTAAACCCTCCAGCCCCTCATCCATCACTGCCATCAACTCCCACCCCACCTCCCTTTCCCCATCCATGTCAACCCACACCCCCAATACCCCATGGTCACTCATATCATCCATGCAAACTCATGCTCCCACTCACCTGTAAGGCCATTTATTACCGTCATACCAACTCATTTCAACCTATGCCACCAAGATTTACGCTTACTGTGCTAACTCATCCCCAGGATCATCAGTGGGCAAATTTCAGAAGCCATGTTGAGATGGAATAAAACAAAAGCAACAACAGCCTTCATTATTATGCAGCAAAATACTCCCATTCAAGGCTTTAAATGTCCATCAAGTACTTACTTCCTTATCAAAACAAACATACTTGTATTCATAACACCACAATGGCAGCTGATCTTTTAATAAGCTTTATAAGCACTCAATCAAACTGAAAACTTATAACCCCCTTGCTGGGATAATTGTGGGTTGTAAAAAGCAGCCGGCCATTAATAATGATAGACCTTGGGATAACATCAACAGCTATTGTAACTTCTAGAACAGATTTATTTCAACTGTTATTGACACAGGCAAATTTTTAAAATAATTTTAAATGGTAGGTGTTTCAATACCTTGTCAGTATGACAGACCTTATCCACCCTTCAATAATTTGTATCTCCTCCATCAATTTGTGACTCCCCATGTTGTAGATTAAGGTCTTTGGTACAATCAAAATGAAGATCTGTTTGAACTCAGTTTAGAATGAAGACCATGTAGTGCGCGGTTGCACACAGGCTGCCTCATGGCTGGAGATTTGATTTTTGCCCGCTTAACGGGTGCTGCGCAGATGGAAAAGTGATATAGTTGAAGAATTTGGAGTCTTCCTCCGGTGTGAGATGTCTACAGGTTACCACACAAGGAGTGTGACAAATAAAGGGCCCTCATTGGACTCAGAAGGCCCGCATCGTGCAGGAGTAGAAAAAATGGCAGATGGCTCTGAGTCATCGTTGCCCACTCAGTGGACAACCGAGTGGTTGGTGGAGTTTTTTGACAGAGGACTTTAAATGGCAGAGACAAGCGTCCATGAATGATCTGGCAAAAGTGACTGAGCCAATACGGGTAGCTCTGGACAGGGTTGGAGGTGCAGAACACGACGATCCAGAAGGTGGAAGAGACAATCTCAGATCATGATGATCAGGTCGCGTCCTTGGAGGAAGAGGTGACAATGAGACAGATTTTAATTGTGTACTTGATCCCAGTTTAGATAGGACTTGACCCAAATCCCTTAAGATATTAGGCGAAGGAGCTACTTGTGTTTATGGAACAGAGGTGGGATTGGATTTGTTTATTGTCACGTGTACCAAGGTGAGGGGAGTGGACCTGTGGAGATTCAGTTACCCGAGGGAAAAGGAGTTCTCCTTCTTTTCACATCTGCATCTGGCCTTCTCACGTATTGACTTCTTGTTGTTTCTCCCTGGGGTGGTGGCGGCAGAATATTCAGTGATTGTTATAACTGAGCATGCTCCGCACTATGTGGATTTATGTTTGGACAGCAGCTGCTCTCAGAGACCCCATGAAGGCTAGACACTGTGCTGCTTGCAAATTTGGGAGAAGAAAGAAAGCTTATCTGGAGAAATTGTAATTTCATCTGTCGGGTCTACTTTACGGTACTTGGGATTACAGATGGCCCATGATTGGGTCTTGTTGCTTCACAGGTTGAAGCTAGGCCTTGCTGCACAGGTTGAATCTGGCCAGTCTGGCAGAAAGGTGAAGGCTAATCTGAACAGATGGGATGCTCTCCCATTACCGGTGGCTGGAGGGTCCAGAGGGTGAAAATGAATGTCCTTCCAAGGGTTTTGATTGTATTTCAGAGTCTTCCAATCTTTCTGCCCAAGTCTTTTTTCGGTAGGATGAACAAACTGGTTTCGACCTTTGTCTGGACGGGTAAAATCCCTTGGGTTCGCAAGTTGTTTTTACACAAACCTAGACAGTCAGGGGAGTTTACCTAACCTAATCTGATGAATTACTTCTGGGTGGCTAATATTGCAAAAATAGGGAGATGGGCTGTAGACTAGGAGTAAATTTGGGGGCGGATGGAATTGGCTTCCTGAATAAGTTCAAACTTGAGGACACTTGTGACAGCTCCTCTTCCATTCTTGTCGGCCAGGGACTCCATGGGACCAGTGGTTACAATTCTCAGAGTATGGAAACAATTTAGACAATATTTTAAGCTGGAATTTATGTCGATAACGGCGCTGATATGTGGGAACCACAGGTTTGTATGTGTGGGAATAGACTCATCTTACATGGTCTGGGAACGGGTGGTGCTGGAGAGGTTTAGGGGGAATGGGTTCAGTTATCTACAGGTGCGGAACATTGTTCTACGTTTCCTTGGTTGGCGCCCTTTTCTCTGATGGAAAAGATAGTGGGCCCAGCCGCGCCACATTTCTGTTTCAGCACGCCAGCGGGATGCTCCGTTACGCCAGCTGTATTTAGTTTAAAATGCTCCTGTTACATGGCATGGAATGCTTTAATGTTAAAGGCACTATTTAAAGATAAGTTGCTGTTTCACAAGTTTCTTTTAAAACTTTTTGCACTGAAGAGACAAGATAACACTTCAGACACACTGGAGGTGAACTGCTCCTCGATAGCTGCAAGCAATGAGTGGCAGTGAATTGACCCCTAATTATATACCCAGTATGATTCTCCTACCTATTCCATCTCTGATGAAATTACAATGGCCAAACACAAGCAGCTCAGGGGAAATATATGGCTTGTGTTTAAAGGTTTACATAGGGAAAGACGCAAAATCAGCAGAGAGACTTACACATGTTTTGAACGCGGCAAAATCAGGGCGGCAATTTCACCATCTTATATTTATTTTGTTGGCACCAGATGGAAATCAAACCAATTCAAATTTTCACTGGAAAGTTTATATATGGGAATTCATCAATGATCACCAGCTGTGATGGGACTGTTTTGCAGCCTCTTAACAGGTTTAACGTCCATTTAAGTAGTCAAAAGGAAATACAAATTAGTAACAGGAGTAGGCCGCTCGGTATTTCAAGCCTGCCCTGTCATACAATAAAATCATGGTTGACCTGACTGCAATATAGAACATAGAACACACAGTGCAGAAGGAGGCCATTATGCCCATCGAGTCTGCACCGACCCAATTAAGCTTTCACTTCTACCCTAACCCATAACCCAATAACCCATCCTAACCTTTTTGGACACGAAGGGCAATTTAGCATGGCCAATCCACCCAACTTGCACGTCTTTAGGACTGTAGGAGGAAACCGGAGCACCCGGAGGAAACCCACACAGACACAGGGAGAACGTGCAGACTCTGCACAGCCAGTGACCCAGCGGGGAATTGAACCTGGGACCCTGGCGCTGTGAAGCCACAGTGACTTGCCTAGCCACTAGCCACTTGTGCCATCATGCTGCCCTAAACCCCTGCCTACTCCCGGTAAACTTTCACCCCCTTGTTAATCAAGAAGCTATGTACTGCCACCATCAAAACTGTCAAAAGGTTCAGCCTCCAATGCTTACTGGGGGGAGGGGGGGGAGGAGCTCCAAAGCCCTCCAAGAGGGCTAGTTTAGCTCACTGGGCTAAATCGCTGACTTTTAAAGCAGACCAAGCAGGGCAGCAGCACGGTTCGATTCCCGTACCAGCCTCCCTGGACAGGCGCCGGAATGTGGTGACTAGGGGCTTTTCACAGTAACTTCATTGAAGCCTACTCGTGACAATAAGCGATTTTCATTTTCATTTTTTCATTTTTCAAGAGAAAAGGTTTCTTCACATCTCTATGTCTCAAATGGATGACCTTTTATTTTTAAACAGTCAATTGGCTAGGATGTTAATCCAGCTCTGAACGGTGGGAAGATGTTAAGCAGAGCAATGAATTCAAAGCGCCACTGCCAATTTTTTAAAAAGCTGACAACTAGATCCATTCCATTTGTTTATGTAATCAATCCCAGGTAAAAAATGTAAATAAACTACAAATTGTCCGAATCATCTGCTCAAGTAGGTGGTTTCAAAAATGTTTAAATGCATTACTTAGTCAGTTCTGATCTCCTTTGTCGTTACGATGATTGATTCCATAATGAAGGATGAACCATACAGCACATTGGTGCAGTTCACTTCTTACTTCTTTAAAGTACTCTTGAACAGAGGGAGTACTGTAGTGCTGATTAAAATGATACTGAGTACCAGTGGGCAGAGTACTTAGCCGACAATCGAGTCGGTGCGCTTTAGCAGCCCTCTCCTACTAATGCTGATACAAGCAGCTAATTGCAGCAAAATCCATGTTGAGCAGATGTTTTATTAAAGTATTTCATTGCTCCATCATTGGATTAACCCCAGCTGACTGACTGACCTACTTCTTAACAGATCATTTTAAATTTCCCCCAGGGGGTTAACAGCCCCATCAAACACTAAAAGTTCATTAGTTGGGCGTTAACAAGTTCCAATTTATTTTTTTGAAAAGCATCCCATTTCAATTTCACTTCAGGTTTTTATTTTCCCGTCTGGGAGAGAAGATTGAAGATTAGAGCAGGAAGGGGAAGTAAAAAAGGCATCTTATTGCCTGGTTTTTGGTTAGCTTTAATTCCCATCTGCTGTTGATCCTGATGCAGAAGTGGGAGAATTTTCTCTCGACTGCATTCCTGGCTATAAAAATTGTTGAAGTTGTAAGATGAAATATCAATAACTATACCAAAGAGACAAGCACATTTAAGAGTGTGTCTTGTTCAAAGGAGCCCTTTCCTTGGCAAGATCCAGAACCATTCCTTTACTGGACCTTTGACTGAATGGAATTGGAGTTGGCAAATGGTTATATATATAGGTTGTTTCACAGAACATAGAACATTACAGTGCAGTACAGGCCCTTCGGCCCTCGATGTTGCGCCGACCTGTGAAACCCCTCTAAAGCCCATCTACACTATTCCCTTATCGTCCATATGCCTATCCAAAGACCATTTGAATGCGTTTAGTGTTGGTGAGTCCACTACTGCTGCAGGCAGGGCATTCCACGCCCTTACTACTCTCTGAGTAAAGAACCTACCTCTGACATCTGTCCTATATCTATCTCCCCTCAATTTAAAGCTATGTCCCCTCGTTCTAGACATCACCATCCGAGGAAAAAGGCTCTCAATGTCCACCCTATCTAATCCTCTGATCATCTTCTATGCCTCAATTAAGTCACCTCTTAACCTTCTTCTCTCTAACGAAAACAGCCTCAAGTCCCTCAGCCTTTCCTCGAAAGATCTTCCCTCCATACCAGGCAACATCCTGTACCTTTGTACCTCCTCTGTACCTTTTCCAATGCTTCCACATCCTTCTTATAATGCGGCGACCAGAACTGCACGCAATACTCCAAATGCGGCCGCATCAGAGTTTTGTACAACTGCAACATGACCTCATGGCTCCGAAACTCAATTCCTCTACCAATAAAAGCTAACACACCGCATGCCTTCTTAACAACTCTCTCAACACGGGTGGCAACTTTCAGGGATCTATGGACATGGACATCACGATCTCTCTGCTCATCCACACTACCAAGAATCTTACCATTGGCCTAGTACTCTGTCTTCCTGTTATTCCTTCCAAAATGAATCACCTCACACTTTTCTGCATTAAACTTCATTTGCCACTTCTCAGCCCAGCTCTGCAGCTTATCTATGTCCCTCTGTAACTTGTAACATTCTTCTGCACTGTCCACAACTCCACCGACTTTAGTGTCATCTGCAAATTTACTCACCCATCCTTCTACGCCCTCCTGCAGGTCATTTATAAAAATGACAAACAGCAGTGGCCCCAAAACAGATCCTTGTGGTACACCACTAGTAACTGGACACCAGTCTGAACATTTCCCATCAACCACCACCCTTTGTCTTCTTCCAGCTAGCCAATTTCTGATCCAAACTGCTAAATCACCCTGAATCCCATGCCTCCGTATTTTCTGCAATAGCCTACCGTGGGGAACCTTATCAAATGCTTTACTGAAATCCATATACATCACATCAACTGCTTTACCCTCATCCACCTGTTTGGTCACCTTCTCAAAGAACTCAATAAGGTTTGTGAGGCACGACCAACCCTTCACAAAACCATGTTGACTATCTCTAATCAAATTATTCCTTTCCAGATTATTATACATCCTCTCTCTTATAAACCTTTCCAAGACTTTGTCCACAACAGAAGTAAGGCTCACTGGTCTATAGTTACCGGGGTTGTCTCTACTCCCCTTCTTGAACAAGGGGACAACAGGCACAAACCAGCTGAACATCAGGAAAATTCTGCTGAATATAGGCCTGAGTTCAATAGTTTGATTGTGGGCAAACAGTGCCATGCCCCCTTTTAATTAAAGGTAAATGTGCATAGACATACATGGGACATTTTGGGGATGTCACTACATCGATCCACTCCCCTTCTACTGAATGTTGCATACGGGTGGAACCGTCCGAATATTTGCTTCACCAGCACTGCCTCACATACCATGAAAATCATGGGAGCTTTTTATCTACAATCGGAACTCTTCCAGTGACAAGGGACTTTGGACAGGTCTGTGCTCAATATCAATTAATACCAGGAGGTACAGTGATATAGTATTATGTCACAGGACTTGAAATCCAAAAGCTTGGATCTACAATTCAAAGACCTGTGAATTCGAATCCTATCACAGCAGGTGGGAAATTTCAAATCAATTCATTAATTAAATAAATCTGGAATGAATAAATCTGTTTCAGTCATGGTGACCGCAAACTTACCGAATTGTCTTAAAAGCCCATCTGGTATTGGGGAGCACCAAGACATAACGCGTTAAGGAAAAGGTCATTTTAGGTGGGTTTCGCGGGGTGATTCTAGTTGGGTATTTGGGTTTGAAAATACCACACGTGGGGCTTGATGCAACTAAATCATAGAATCATAGAATTTACAGTGCAGAAGGAGGCTATTTGGCCCATCGGGTCTGCACTGGCTCTTGGGAAAAGCACCCTACTTAAGCCCACACCTCCACCCTATTCCCATAACCCAGTAACCCCAGCTAACATTTTTTGGACATTAAGGACAATTTAGCATGGCCAATCCACCTAACCTGCACATCTTTGGACTGTGGAAGTAAACCGGTGCACCTGGAGAAAACCCACGCAGACATAGGGAGAACGTGCAGACTCCGCACAGACAGTGATCCACGCCGGGAATCGAACCTGGGACCCTGGATCTGTGAAGCAACTTTGCTAACCACTGTGCTTCCAAGCTATCCTATGGAAACAAAGTTCTATAGTTAGCGAACAGTACCAAGAAACACATAGCTACACAACACGACTCGCCAGCCACGCTCCCAAAACACCCTTGCAAGGCAGCCCTGGCCCGATCGCGAGTGCAGAAAATGCCAGCTTGGCACCTTGGAAGTGCTAACCTGGCACCACACATTCCAATTCCACCTGGGCACTTTGACAGTGCCAGGATGCAAGGTTCACACTGCCAAGGTGCCAGTTCCATCTGGTCCCCGTTTGTGAGGACCAGTGCTGAACAGCGCTCATCCGATGTCTCAGAGGTATAGAGGATGAATCCCAAAGCCTCTGGTGCCTCGGGAATCTGGACATTCGAGTGAGACTAACTGCCACAATGGGCAGGATTTACTTTGCAACGTCTCGCGGGATTGCGTTGGATCTCGCAGGGCGTTGCGAGCCGGGTAGATCCTGGAAGCAGGGTCTCCCAGCTTTTAATCGGCCATGCTGCGCAACGGTGAGCTGCTTTTCGGGAGCAGCATGGCCATTGGATCGAGCCTTTAGAATTTCTTTCTGATTGGGTAACTAAAGACGCTGGCAACACCAGCTCCTCAGAGATGAGGGTGCAATTTTTGAAGCGTGCACAGATCTTAATGTTAGGTTGAAGGTTTCCCACTCAACCCCTCCCACCCGCGAAAATTTCAACCCTCCGCAGACGTGGGCAACACCCCCAACCCTTGGCCACCGCAAAGGGGCAACCTCCCCCGCACCACTAAAAGTCTACGTGAACCCCCTCCCCGCCACAACAGGCATGACAGTGACCCAGTCCTGCACCCATCCATCCTCATCGGCAATGGCTCGTTCTTCCCTCCTCAAATGAGCGTACCCCACTCTGTAGATTCTGAAAACCCACCTTTCAGACCCCCCCCAACTCCATGCGCATAGCCTTCCTCTGGCCCCACCCCTTGGCATGACCCTTTGCACCAACCTGGAAACGCTACAGTACCAGGTTTGCATCCAATTACTGTCACTTTGACAGTGCCCTGTCCCTGACAACCCGGGGGCTCCAATGGCCTCCGACACATCCATCAGTCCAGGACTCAGGGACTCAGGGTTACTGGAGATCTGACACCCGCTGAGTTAGAGTCAGATGATGAATCTCTTTGAGCAGCCGCCAAAACAATGTTGGAGATGCAACGACAGGTAGCGGAACATCAGGCAGAGATGCGACAGTCATTCAGTAGACTGAAGTGAACAATAGAGGAGTCAGTCCACGTTTGGTCTGATGTCATGGCTCCAACATTCCGTTGTGCCAAGAGGACCATGGGAAGGGTTGTGACCACCATGGATATCTTGGGTCCAGGAGGTTTTGCCAGATTTGCTCTTGGCTCTGGACTCCATGGCCACTCACACTGTTGAATACCACCAAGTTGTAGGCAATGCTGTACCCCTTTCTCCTCATGGGAGTCAGAGAGAGGCCCTCAGGTTGGGGGGGGGGGGGGGGGGAAGAGAGAGAGTGCATCAGCCAGAAACCTCTGGAACCTCTAATCAGGAAACTCCAAAATCTCCTCTTCTCAGCGCCACAACCACTCCAGCTGCTCAGGCCAAAGAGGATACACCTTCCCCTGAGCAGAAGACCATTATCAGGCTGGGACCCACCAGCCCTCGGGCCACCAGAGGGCATCGTCTAAGCTCATCACAGGCATCAATACCTAGCGGACAGTTGGCTGCCTGCACATCTACTGCAGATGTCGGGGCTGCAGAAAATTTTTGAGGTAAATTTAAGAAAATTAGAAATATCATAGAATCCCTACAGTGCAGAAGGAGGCCATTCAGCCATCGAGTCTGCAGCGACCCTCCAAAAGAGCACCCACAATATCCCTGTAACTTCATGCATTGGTCATAGCCAATCCACCTACCCTGCACATCTTTGGATTGTGCTCTCCAGAGCACCCAGAGGAAATGCATATAAACACGGGAAGAACATGGAAACTCCACACAAACAGTCATCCAAGGCCAGAATTCAACCTGGATCCCTGGCGCTGTGAGGTGGCAGTGCTAACCACTCTGCCACTATGCCGCCTATTGAATATACTTATGGGCCACGGGTGTGCAACCATTGTCCATATGTTGTGTATTTATTTTGATGTTTTTATTAAGGCATTGTAATAATTTACATACAAATCCTGTATTTCGAAGTATAGTCATCAACCCACTCAGCGATAGTCTCCTTTTGTGAGATTCGCATTCATGTGATGTCAACCTCACTGAAATTGATTCTATAACCTTGTGTAATGTCACGGCGATGTATTACAATCTTTGTGCTGTGCGCTTGTAACCTTTTCCCATGATTCACTAATGTCTGAGGGCAACTCAGCAGCCTTGAGGTACTCGTGGCAGTGTGTCTCCTCAGTGGTAGTGCCAAAAGGCAAGACATGAACGTCCCCAACCATGTACTCATCACACTGGCTGCTGCAACCAGTAAGCTGGCGCAGATTTCTTGCTGCTATTTTGACCTTCACTTTCAAGAGCCTGCACACACAGCGTGCACCGCTAACCTTCTCAAGATCATGGCCTGGTCAATGAGGAGGCTGGAATATGAAACTTGCCGTCCAAGTGACAGGTTGGACATCCCTTTCAATGCAATGGAATGGCATTAATGGACAGAATTGTGGCCATCTCTCTTGTCTTTACCTCGAATCTTGTGGCAATGAATGTGTCAAGGGCACAGCTTTCACATCGTCCTTCCTCATTGGCATCATCACGTACAATCTGACACTCATCTCCAGGTTTATGGTTGTCCTGTTCTTCATCCTCCAAGGAGCTCTCGTCCTCCGCCATTTCTCCCTCTGGTAAGTGATCACCCCTTTGCAGCATCAGGTTGTGAAGGATGCAAACACAGCGCTTATGTGGGTGCCCTCTCTGCAGTGTACTGCAGTGCCCCACCTGAGTGCTCCAAAAGACAGAAGCACATTTTATGAATGCCAATAGTCTGCTTGGTTTGGGACCATGTGCAGCTGTGTCCCACATTCAACCTCTCCCCCGAAGCACCCCAAAGCCAATGCATGGATATCATGATCCCGTGTTTGAGGGTATCCCTTATCCCCAAGGATCCCTATAATGCCCGTCGAATATCTGAGGCAACTGAGAGTGACTCAAAATGTACGGGTTATGGTCATTCTCAAGGTACTTGGCACAAACATGCATTATGTGCTTCTGATTATCACAGGCATGTTGCATATTGATGGAATGATAGCTTTTATGGTTGATAAACATTAGGGACTGCTGCCATGGAGCCTTTAGTCACATGGGTGCAGTATGTCAATGCTTGCTCCAAGAAATTTCTAAATGCATTGCGTCATAATAATGAAATGGAAAACTAACTTTTGCTTGTATTTATATGTATATATAAATATGGTAAAGGAAATATGGGGTCCATTAACTTTGTTTCCATTGGTTTGGATTGAAAAAAGTGTTCTTAAATTTAATGCTTTAATTTAAAAGAGGGGATATATTTTAGTGCAATAACAGTTCCAATGTACAAAAGGGCAAATCAAGATATGGAGCAAAAACATAAAACACAAAACAGCAACAATACAATGAAGATGTCAACTCCCACATCACTGGAAAGGTACCCAAGAACAAGCATCACAGTCCACCAGAAACAGGTCACACTGACATGGAGCACGGCGGAAGAGAGAGAAGAGAGCGGAAGAAAAGAGGAGAGTGGGAGAAGAGAGAAGGGAGCAAGAGAAGAGAGGAGAGCAAGAGAAAAGAGGCGAGTGGGAGAAGAGAAGCGAGCGGGAGAAAAGAGAGAGGGAGAAGAGAGGAGAGCGGGAGAAGAGATGAGAGAGGGAGAAGAGAGGAGAGCAAGAAAGCGCGAGCAAGAGAGCATTAGAACCCATGTGTGTTCTCCCAATCCCTTAAATGCCTTCCTGCCCAACTGCCCTCAGTGAGTCCATTATCCTCCATCCTCCAACCCACATTCGTCATTCAGAATGAATGATCAGCCCTGCCTGAGTACTACAGCACAGAGCTGTCCTTTTGGAATACAGAGGCACCTACCAGTGGCAGACTGACCCTGCACTCACAGCTGTGTGGTGTTCCACTGGCAATGCAAAGACCCAGTACAGCGCTGTGGCACTCACCTCAAAGTCACAAGCGAAGTGAAGTCCAACCATTGCACACCACCCTTTTTCAAACATGCATTAGACCAGTGTGATTTTGTGCTGGCATGCAACAAGATTTGGGCAGCATGGTAGCACAGTGGTTAGCATTGTTGCTTCACAGCTCTAGGGTCCCAGGTTCGATTCCGGGCTTGGGTCAGTGTCTGTCTGGAGTCTGCACGTTCTCCCCGTGGGTTTCCTCTGGGTGCTCCGGTTTCCTCCCACAATCCAAAGATGTGCAGGTTAGGTGGATTGGCCATGTCCAAAAAGGTTAGTTGGGATTACTGGGTTACGGGGATAGGGTGGTGGTTTGGCCTTAAGTAGGATGCTCTTTCCAAGGGCCGGTGTGTTCTCGCTGGGCCAAATAGCCTCCTTCTGCACTGTAAATTTTATGATTCTATGAAGATTGGAGGCAGCATATGATTCCTGCGAGCAGCAGATATAATGAGCATTCATGAGATGGCGCTCACATCACCATCAACAAGATACCCGACCCGCCAGTTCAGTTGAACTACAAACTTTCCAACCGGGATTCCAATTTTTTGGTTCACCACTGGACTCTCCGATCTCGGCCACCACAAAACCCACCACGGCAGAATGGAAAAATTCCACCCATTATGTTTGAACAGTGATAATGGACTCTCATCATTTTGTGTACTCAGTTAGTGAGCAGAAAAGTCCACTGTAAATATATGATTGTTACAAAAGATGAAGTAAAATAAATTTGCTTTATCTTACAAAGAAGTCTGTTGTAATACTTTGCCATGGGAGATCTTGTGGTGTAGTAGTGTTGTAGTATTATCCCTACCTTGCCAGAAGCTCTAGGTTCAGGGATTTGCTAGGTTCAAGGAAGGTGCATTCATAAAATGGCCAAACAGGTCGCGTATCAACATGTAAATCCTTCCAAAACACACCAATGACCAGTGGTAAGAGCAGCCATGGGATGGAAAAAAATTGGAGCCTCTACTATCACTATTCATAGCTCTAGTCTACAATGTGCATGTTGCCACGGCAACATAAGCTCCTTTAGTGGGGTTGAGGTTGGCTGGACAGCTGAGTGTGGATCGGATTGGTGCCAATTACACAGGACTTGTTCTGGCTGAGGTAATTTGGGAGCTGCCCCTTTGCCCCACGCTTGATGGAGGTTGTGGCACTGAGGGTCAGATCCCACCTCAGGCAGAAAACTGAAGAATACTTTACTTTGAAGACTGGAGTGAAGTTAAAGAAGGCTTAAATCCTGTAACTAAAAACAATTATGAGACAGGACTGCTGGGCAGATTATCAAAAGCCAACCAGATCCCAAGGCAAGGAGACTCTTGAAGGTATCAATGTTGGAACTCCCTCATGAAAGTGATACAAGACATGAGGGCCAAAATAATCTCAAATAAGGTAAGAAAATATCTTAAAAATATGCATTATAAAGGGAGATATCCACCTAAACCTAATGTTAATCACAGGTAATTGGGCAATTAATACATACATTGTGGAAAAACCTTTAGGGGAGCTCCTTTGTCACAAAACTTTAGGCGACCAACAAGCCTAAAGCTTGTGCACTAACTACAAAGAACCCACTCACTCAATCATAAAGGCCACTCAACAAACTGAGTTTAGCATAAATTACCACAACCCACACCACTTAAAATTTCGATCATAAATTTAAGGTGTTTAGATAGTCAGAAGGACTGATTCCAAACTACTCATGCACATAAGTATCGTTGCAGAGAACTCTCCTCAAATGAATATCACCATAAAGTAACATTCACAGCAGTAATTATGAAGAGTGTAGGTGTACTACATTCTATTTTTCATTGTCAATTTCATGCTTTCATTAATTTTAATGTGAAGAACAACATTAGAGATAATTCTACAAAATTAAGCTATGCAGCAAACAAGTTTGAAATCATAATTAATCATGAACTGTGCTAATTTATAGGATCAGTGACACATCATGTGGGCCATTTCAGACTGATTCAACTACTCAAATAACCAACAACAGCCTGCTCTCAAAGCATATTATTCCAGCGCAATGTGGTCATTATTGGAGCAGGATTTGCAAGAGCAGAGCATTTAACAGGGTCTGTCATTAGTTAGTTTCCCTTGTAGGTTTTTATATTGTGTGCCGAGGTGACAATGAAGGAAAAGGGGCATTTAGGCTTTCGTGGAAAGGGCCTAAATCCCATCAAATCAAGCCGAAGATTATGAAATAAACAACGCACAAATTGAGGAGGGTGAATTCATATGTCAAAACAGGTATAGAGAAAATAAATAGAATCAAAGGCTGGATTGAGAGAAGGACAATCCAGATATTCAAATACATCAAGTTCAGTCCCATTATATTTTCCAACACATCACTGTCTCTCTCTCCTGGTAAATCATTCTTCCAGTTATATAGCCATATTTTTATTCAATTCTTTTGTTGGGCTGAAACTATTGATTGACTGAATAACAGCATTTCAATTACTTATTCTACAATGCCAGAATATTTGCATGAATACTTTATAAATGCCAAAACCATTGAGAATGGAATTAGGCTGCCTAGAACATGTCATTCCTCAGAAATGCGAATGGTCACATCTACTGACCCATTCACAAAGCATCTAGACATTCACCTATGTGAATATCTAGGGGCTGGATTAGCACAGTGGCTAGTGTAGCCACCGAAGTTGGCCATTTCCCTGAATACAAAATGGAGGAACGCAAAGCATATAGGATAAAATGGACAATGTTTGCAGCACCAGCAGGCTGCACCTAGCAGGTGTGGATTCTGTCTGCTAAGAAAGCAGACAGCACCGAAACGAACATTCCACATACTAATGAGGCAATCACCGGGATAATTAGCATGTTAATGGAACGATTCCAGATACAATGGACACAAATGGGGAAGCAACTGCAACATTGTAAAGGATACCAGACACTCAGGCACCAACAGGGTTCGAAAACAAAGAGCCTGAGAGCCCGCCCAGTAGCTAAGGAACAGCCTCAGTATTGGGGGGATTCAAACATATCGATTGGGAAGAGACCCAATCAATTCCAAGCAGGTAAGGGAGTCCTCCCAAAGGGGCGCGGATCCCTGGGACCTATAAAAGATAGGTCCCACACATGGTTCAGTCTTCTCGTCCAGCCCTCCTCTCTCTTTGACCAGCACTCCTCCGTGGACCAGCACCTCGACCAGCTTTTGCCAAGAAGACCCTGAAGGAGAGAGAGAGAGGTTCGGACAGCAGCCGCCAGCAAGTAAGTGTCTCACAACGATCGCTACCAGAGATAGACACTCCTGACCCCTTTTAACTTATACCAACCTGAAGTCTGCAGACCAGAGCAGAGCTGGTTCCCTGACCCGGCAGTTCCTTCGAGATAAGTATTAGTTTATTTAGCGGTAGGAATAGCTTAATCCTTTTAGCGTGTGCATGGGTAGTTATTATAATTGTATTATAATAAACTCAGTTGTTTGAACGTACTAATTGGTGTATGGTTTTATTGCTTTGAACTTCACCTTGAACATGTAGCGGTATCTTAACGATACCTGGCGACTCCAGAGCTAAGTAAAGAAACAGAGCCAAATTGAGTATTAAGCACACTCACCCAGAACGGCCAACACTAAACAGCTGGCTTGTAATGCAGAACAGCCAGCAGCGCAGGTTCAATTCCCGTACCGGCCTCCCCGAACAGGCGTCGGAATGCGGCAACTAGGGGCTTTTCACAGTAACTTCATTGAAGCCTACTTGTGAAAATAAGTGATTATTATTATGATGTATTCAACTGAGTGGGGAACGAGCCATTAGACAAAATTTACTTTTGCCAATGAGCCCTAGCTGGGAAAGGAACTCATCCAGCCATAATATAATCATGTCTAAACCATGGACCTGGATTCAACTTGCTGTGACCTTGTTGGAGTAACTGCTCAGTTAGTGAGAGGAGTCATGTGATGAGCCAAATTTTGTGTTTAAGAAACTATTTAGCCCCATGCCACTGGACAGAAGCAGCAGAGGACAAAAGATGAAGGTTCTCAGGTGAACACATTATTTTTCACTCTCTTCACCTATCCTGCAAACTCGAACCTTGCCTGATGCTTGACCACTCGCATATCACGGGCAGTGTTTTATGAATCAACCCAGGAGCTGTTGTCTCAAGGACAAAAATATAAATGGTTTGTCAACATGTTTAAGTCCTCTCAGTGCAGAATCCAGAAGGTCCACCAAGCTAAATTAGTCTGAAACCATCCAAGTCATCAATCTAAAAGGTTCGTATTGGACGTTAAAAACTATTGCCATGTGAGAGTACCTTTAAGAAATGGGTGTTTATCAAATAGCTATAGTGGATGTACCTTTAAGAAATGGGTGTTTATCAAATAGCTATAGTGGATGTACCTTTAAGAAATGTGTTTATCAAATAGCTGCAGTGATGTCAGAGTTTGGGTGGACCTGGGCTGTCTGTCTGCTTTACTTTCATTTTTGAGCAAGCAGCAAAAGTGTGTTTTAGTTTCGCTTTCAGAGCTGGATAGCTGCAGGCAAAGCAAGCAGCTGTATTAGGATCTCTCTCTGCAATCTAAAGACTGTCTCCAGATCATTTGAGAATTTCAAAATAATACCTGTTTCTGTAGAGAATGTAAACCTGCTGTATTTCTGTAAAAAAGTGTCTTTTGGTCTTATGGATGCTGTTAGGAAAGTTATGAAGGGTTACTTATAGAATATTGTAAATGTGAGGATTATTGGTGTTGATAGTTGTTAAGATGTTTACTGTGGGTTTATAAAGTGTTAACTGGATTCAGAAATAAACATGGTTTTGTTTTAAAAGTACCTTAGCTCTCTGTTGCATTATACTTGTCAAGTAGGCCCTTGTGCTCCCCATAACCACAATCCATTAACACCATGGGTCAGATAAACTCCATGATACACTTTGGTGTTATCTAAACCCTGGCCCATTACACTATTTAATTTATCCTCTCCTTTGTTACTTGCAGGAGATTGTTGGTGGAAGCCAGGGCATTTTAATTATTTTTATTTGGATTGGGTGTTAATCAAATAAATACTATTCTCTTCTCTTTTTAAAAACTTACAAGAAAGCCTGACTGTATGGGTTTCATACAGTCACAGTGCTTGAGTAATTAAACTCACTGAACTGGAAAATTTACTGTTTAAAACCTGTTGTGATCAGACAAGGAGTGAGATAGTGAGGAGCCATTTAATCTCCCCTTCTGTTCATAACACATTCACCTTCATACAAAATTTCCAGAATATTTCCTTATTGGAATTACATTCTAATTACAACAGAAATGGGCAGTTAAAATAAATCCAAAGTAGCTGCACACTGATACAAAAACTGAGAGCAGCAAACAAAAGATCTGCTTTTGCTTGAAACTAATTGTCGAATGGCCACTGCAGACATACATGATCAAATACACCCTGGGTTTTAGAGCCAGGAATTGCATATGCTTTATGACCAACTTGGGAAGTTGGAGAACAAACTGAATAAATTTAAAGCAAATATAAAATGTGTTTCCAATATTTTTGTTTATGTATAACGTAACTTTAACTGACACAATAATATAAATAAAGATAATTTTCAGGGGAAATCTCCCTGCACTTGGAAAACTCTTTTGATTGCTATGTCAGTTGCAATCTCTGTTAAACTCTTAACATTGATTAGCACCTTGAGATTTACTTTTCTCCTATGCACGAGATTAGCTTCTGCATTGTCAAATGAAACATGATTAAAGTAAATTAATCCATTAGCTACTCAGTCCTGGAAGTGGGAACACATTCAAAAATGAACATTTTATATATCACAAAATTAATCTTCAGGGAAAATGAAACATATGCCAAAACGGAGCCAATTTAGCGCAGTGAGTTAGTGTTCGGAGATCGGGAGCAATCCAAACAAGAACCGATCACAACCTCAGTCATGGCAGGCTTCGCTGTCCAAGAGAACTGGAGGTCAAGGAAGATGTCGTAAAATGTCCCCGGCAGGGAAAAGATGATGTGATGGATTTCACAGTTTCCTGTTAGCAAATACAAGACGGTATTCGCGTAGGGCCTAAAAACAGATCTAATACTTGGTCTGCCAAAATAAGGATCCATGAAATGTACATGAAATAGTATGGGGCAAGGCAAGGGAGTCAAAATTCTGAAATAAAAATAAACTGACCTAGATTGTTATGAACCTGGATTTAGAGAACCCCAAAGTGTATCATGGAGTTCACCTGACTCACAACTTTTACTAGATTGTGGTATGGGGAGCACACGGCCCACTCTACAGGTGTGGTACAGCAGAAATGGAAAAGTAATTTTTAAAGCAAAACAATGTTTATTCTATGAACCCAAGTTAACCTTTTTAAAACATACAGTGAACATCTTAGCAGCCATTAATTCAAATACAACCCCCAAAGAATACAACACTAAGTAATCCTTAATAACTTCCGAAACAGCATCCAGAAGACAAAAGAAACACCTTTTAACAGAAGCACATCAGGTTTACATTCACTACTGAAAACATTTATAATTCTGAATTCACCAAATGATCAAGAGATAGTCTTTTCATGGCTGAGGGAACAGCAGTACACCTGCTTTGTCTGGCTTCAGCTCCAACACTGAAAATGAAACCAGAAAATAACCACAGACACACCCACGCTTTTTTCAAAGTGAAACTCAAAAGCAGAGCCAGAGCTCAGCTCCACCCACACTCTGACATCACTGCAGTAACATGAGCAGACAAACATTTCTTAAAGTGAAATTCTCATGACAGATATAATAATATACAAAGCTGCATTTGAATACACCCCACATACTCTACCAATCGCTCTGTAATATGTCAGGAAAAACATCAGCTTGACTATTGTTCGCGCTTTTCCCTCTGACTCAAAACGGCTACCAGTCAGATTTCTGACTTTCAGATCTTCCTGACTCCACAGACCTTTAAAAAATGGCAGTCAGGATCCAGGTGCAGACATCCCACCCCCATGTCTGGTACATCCAAGTTTGGCGGCCAGTGAAATGGCACGATTCACCCAGGTGGAAAATCTGAATTCAGCAGGAACATGTAAACTAAACAGATCCCATTGTGACCATTTCAAGGGCCTGGGTCAACAGTGTGGAAGCCGCGAATTTATAGGGTAGACGTAAAAGCTCTTGATGTTTCTGTTTAAGTGACATGGGGTCAGATGTACATGACTGAGGTGGAAAACTGGAATCTGAAAATTCCCCGACTCAGTAGACGCACTTCAGGATAAAGGGCCAATTTTCGCTCTGGGGGGTGAGGGGCAGGACAGAGTTGAACCTGTTGTTCCCAGAAGCAGATCTTGGCAGGCAAGTGCCGAGGTGGGCTGGCAAGAAGAACCCACCTCGTTTCTCTGGGACTTTGTCCCAGCCATTTTCTAGACTATTAAGTCCTCTGGCCCAAGGTCCTTCACACGCCACCCCCGCGCACCCTGCCCGGCAGCTTCTTAGCCATTCACCCATTATCCTCCATAGATAGACTACAAGAGCAATGAGGGAGATGAAAAAATAAAATTCCACCAATCTAATACAGCTCTCACTATCAGATGTGTATGAGTGAAAGAATCGCCCAGTCCTGAAAAATTAAGTGCTAAGTAACGGCTGAAATGGAGAATTTGTGGTGTGTTTTAACAATGCCAAATTCAGTGCCGTCCCTCACAGATTCTGGGACCGGAGAGGGGCTAGCAGCGGCTCAGGTGAAACCCCTGGCTTCCAAGCCAAAAACGGCCAGATAATGGCTGTGTCCTTCGCCAAGCATGCGCATGGTAATGGCCTGCAACGGCCTTGCTGACCATGGGCGGACCCGACCTGCCAAATATGGCCCTACAGGCCACCCCCACCAGCCGTTGTGGAAGCTCCCCCGGCCTGTGGCATGTCTCCCAGATGTTTGAGGCGGCGCTGGACACAGTCAGCAGCCTCAACGCCAGGTTCCCGACTGCTCAGACCATACATCAGCCGCGCAGTCGGTCAGAGGGCGGAGCACTGGGGGAGGGCTTTTGATGATGCGCCAACGTCGTTCCAATGGCGTGCAGTGCACACCGACTCCATTTCAGAGGGGGTATAGATTTGAAAACCGGAGTCAGTTCGGCGCCACCACCGAGGGATTCTCTGCCCAATCGTCGATTATGATATCGGCGTCGGGCACCGGAGAATCTCGCCCAAAGTTTTAAAAATTTCATCAAGTGGTTAACCTCTAAAAGACAAAATTCTATTCAGAACCCATATTAAATAAGAGAATCCTTTAATAGTCTCTGTAAACCAACAAACAAACTGTGAAACACCTGCTGACATAATTGTAGCTTTTAAAACTCAGCCAAATATTAAGATAATAATAGACCTTGGGGATGTTTCAATGACAAACCATTAAAACTACATGGCCAGATCATATTTTTCCAAAATAAAACAGATAGCCTGTCAATCAAATAAGTCCAGCAGAAAGCTTTTTCACTTTCATGACAACTTCAGTGCGTTTTTTTTCATGTTGAAAGAGCAGATTCCTCCCCCCCATCCCGAGCGAAAACGGTCTAACTTTAAACCAAGGCATTTCTGCCAAGTCAGTAAATTCCCTGACTCGAGCTTCCTGCCTCGGGAGCAAGAAATCCGACCCCATGAGTTCAAATTCACTGCAGGAGCTGGGCACATAATAATAATAATCATCTTTATTAGTATCACAAGTGGACTTACATTATACTGCAGTGAAGTTACTGTGAAAACCTCCTAGTCGTCACACGGCGCCTGTTCGAGTACACTGAGGGAGAATTCAGAATATCCAATTCACCGAACAAGCACTTTCAGGACAAGTGAGAGGAAACCGGAGCCCCCGGAGGAAACCTAAGCAGACACGGGGAGAACATGCAGACTCCACACAGACAGTGACCCAAGCCGGGAATCGAACCTGGGACCGTGGCGCTGTGAAACAGCAGTGCTAACCACTGTACTATTGTGCTGCCGGTCATTTAGCAGAGACTGCAGTACAGTATTGAAGGAGTGCTGCATTATTGGAGGTGTTCAGGTCTATTTTCATCTAAAGCATACCAGAGGTTGGTGCACAGTCTTGCCACCCAATGCTGTCAGCAAAGGTTTGTGCTATTAAGTGGCCAGTCCTAATTTAAGTGCAACTAATAAGTTGGCATTACTAATCACAACCCCTTAAAAAGCACTCCTCTCCTTTTTAATGAGCTTGTTGGACAGCAATGTACTTCAGCAGCCGGAAGCAGGGGTATATTTTCATTTTCGGCAGTGGCTACAATTTCTATGGTAAGGAAGATCAGCCTGGGTATGGCTAGTTGCCTATCCACCACTGTGGAACTTTTCACCGTTTCCAAAATGGGCTTTCACTGAATTCAACAAGGGCTCTAGATGCTCTGATGCAACATGGATGTGCTTCCATATTGTGTTCATGGAGCAAATGTAGTAGTTGGGCGGTCATTTTGCCACCTGATGGGCAATGGATGTCTTCATGGATTTATCCACGAGCAATGTAAAGAGATCGCAAAGCAGGTAAATAGAAGTTGTATTGCTCCATGGTGCTGGCTGCAGTGCAGGAAAAAAAAATACTTCACTGACACTTCCAAAGTAAAACTTTCTTTTGCACCTCCATTAATTTTGTGCAGAGCTTTGCATCATCCCACAGCCATCAGTTCCTCCCTCCTCCTCTTAACATGCTACTCCATCAACGAGAACACAAAGCCTCCCAGCTTCCATTCATACCCCCAAAGACAGCTACAGATTAATGTTTCTTCCACCACTTGCCCACATTTGCTGCTGCTTCTTTGACATAATACACCCTCTACTAAGCTACATCATGGGCGGAATTGTCCGAACCCCCGGGGGGTCGGAGAATCGCCCGGGGCCGGCGTCAATCCCGCCCCCGCCGTGTCCCGATTTCTCCACCCCCCCCCGAGATTCTGCGGGGGCGGGAATTGCGCTGCACCGGTCTGCGGGCCCCCCGCGCCTGTCAGCGGGCCCCCCGCGGTGATTCACTGCCCGCGATGGGCCGAAGTCCCGCGGCTGACAGGCCTTTCCCACCGGCGTGGGTTTAAACCACCTCTCACTGGCGGGATTGGCGGCGCAGGTCCTGGGGGCGGGGCGATCTGCCCCGGGGGTGCCCCCATGGTGGCCTGGCCCGTGATCGGGGCCCACCGATCCGCGGGCGGGCCTGTGCCATGGGGGCACTCTTTTTCTTCTGCCTCCGCCATGGCCTTCACCATGTCGGAGGCGGAAGAGACCCCCTCCCCTGCGCATGCGCCGGTATGACATCAGCAGCCGCTGGTGCACGGCGCATGCGCGGACTTATGCCAGCCGGCGAAGTCCCTTCGGCCCCGGCTGGCGTGGCGCCAAAGGCCGTTCACGCCAGCCGGCGGAGTGGGAATGTCTTCGGCGCGGGCCTAGCCTCTCAATGTGAGGGCTTGGCCCCTAAAAGGTGCAGAGAATTCCGCACCTTTGGGGCGGCCCGACGCCAGAGTGGTTCACACCACTCCAACATGCCAGCAGCGCCGGCCCTAGGGTTGCTGGCGCCCCGGGCAAGCTGAACTTCAGGGCCCTTCGGGGGGGGCGGAGCCGGGGGGGGAGAGGGGGGGGGGGGGCGAGGGGCAGGGCCGAGGGGCGGGGTGGCGGGGCCGAGGGGGCGGGTCGGGCCGAGGCGGCGGGGGGGGGGGGCGAGTCGGGCCGAGGCGGCGGGGGGGGGGCGGGTCGGGCCGAGGCGGCGGGGGGGGCCGAGGGGCGGGCGGGCTGGGCCGAGGGGGAGGGCGGCCACCGCGCATGCGCTGGTTGGCACCGGCGCAACTGCGCATGCGCGGGACCCGAGTCTTTGGCGCCCCCTAGCACATGGCGCCCCGGGCGACTGCCCGAGTTGCCGGTACCTTGGGCCGGCCCTGCATGCCAGGACCCCCCCCGCCCCGCCGGGTAGGGGAGAATCCCGGCCCATGCATCAATAAAGCACTCCAGGAGGACATGCCACACTAACCCACTTCAACTGTTCTTGGAGGAGATGGTGACACCGATAGATATTAGCTGTGGTTCAGTGGTAACACCCACACATCTGGTGCATGTTGCGCTCCAGAAACTTAGGAAGATATTTTCTGCAAACCAACAGTGGGGCAGCACGGTAGCATGGTGGTTAGCATAAATGCTTCACATCTCCAGGGTCCCAGGTTCGATTCCCGGCTGGGTCACTGTCTGTGTGGAGTCTGCACGTCCTCCCCGTGTGTGCATGGGTTTTCTCCAGGTGCTCCAGTTTCCTCCCACAGTCCAAAGATGTGCGGGTTAGGTGGATTGGCCATGCTAAATTGCCCGTAGTGTCCTAATAGTAAGGTTAAGGGTGGGAGTTTTTGGGTTACGGATATAGGGTGGATACGTGGGTTTGAGTAGGGTGATCATTGCTCGGCACAACATCGAGGGCCGAAGGGCCTGTTCTGTGCTGTACTGTTCTATGTTCTAGTGGTTCAAGACTGTCTTCCAGGGAGTTTTGCAGTGTCCAGTACAAACTTGTGTGAGGTTCCAGTTGATGGAACTGACATTGTGCAGTCAAGCGTGGAGCATATGGTCACTTCGATGGATACTGCTGCTATTGGGTTTGCCTGACAGAAAACTTGCAACATCAATGATAACAGACAGCACTCCTTTAAAGCTGCAGTAAAGAACACCAGAACTATCTAAGAGAAATAAAGGTGGGATTCTGAGACACAGGATAAAAAAGACAAAGCAAAAAAAAATGTAAGTTTGTAAAATAACCAAAACATTGGCAGCAAGGTTGTTTCGTAATAATCATGACTGACCAGGCTGGATTTATGTGGGTAGTGACAGTCGGAAATATTCCCAGCTTGGCATACCTGCTTCGGGAAAAAAAGCGTCTCAAAATTGTAGGGAGTTGGCGGGGGGGGCTACATGCTGACAGTTTAAAGGTGGCCACAGGGGTGCCAAGTGGCAGGGCAGGCTAGTTAAAAAGACCAACCTAAGTTGTTTTGTTCAATGTAAGGCCCTCTAGACCTCATCCCTCAAATCCCCTACCCATTCCCCATGAGCATACATGCCAACGCATGCACCACACCCACCCCAAATCCCTCCCCACTCCCACCATGCCAACCTCAGCCTCCATCCACCACCTTTACCCTTACATTCACCATGCCAACTCACCCAGTGTCCACCATGGCCAGGCCTCAGGAGCCATACTGGGATAGAAAATAAAGCACTAAATAACAATTACAGACTTCACCATATAAAAATACCTTTCATTCATGAAAGTCCACTTAAATCCCCTCAAGAACTTAATTCTTTTTTTTAATGTGTATTCATATCCCCACATGAAAGACAGCTTATCCTTGAATAACCACTTATCTGTCAATCAAACTGTGAATTTACAGCTTCCACTTTCTAATGACAGGCTGTGGAAGCAGCAATAAGCAGGTTGCATCAAGAAACATCTGTCAAAACTGCTAAAACCAGTTTTTTTCAGTCAGAGGCACAGACAGGCAGTATTTTCAAAATTTAAGGGCAGGAGATTTAAATAACTTGGCATCTTGACAATTCTACATACCTTACCTGGCCTTCATGAGCATTTACGTCTCCACCATGAAGTTGTGGAACACTCACTGTGGGTTGAGGCCATTCCTGGAGTGAAAATTGGATCTGCTTGTCTTGTACACACAGTTTAAACAGGCCAGCCAATTCAATTTGCACCTGTGCTCTTCGTAGCCTAACCCCTTTCCTCTACTGATTAAGACAATACATGCAGGAAATCAGGGTGTATCTTCCAAATCTGGGTCCCGTCCACCATTTTTATAGGTCCCCAGAATATCCCTGACTCTGCGAAAATCTACTCATCATGTTTAAAATTCACATACAGTTGAAGCTTCAAAACGAGTAGTTTAGCTCAGACAGCAATTTCCTGAGTTTCATGTTTAACTACAGATGTTTGCAGTCTCTGATAGGTTTAAGTTTCGATAATGCTAAGCGCTGCCAGCCTTGCCATTATTTCTACCGCAAGAAACCGGTCAAATTCATACTTTTTGTTTAAAATTAAAGGGTTCACTCTATCTCTCTGACAAGGTGTTCTTCCAGTGACCTTGGGAAGTTGGTGAAAGGCTATCTGGTGTTCAAGTGGGGATCTTGAGATGTTCGCGACAAGTGGCTTCTGGTTGCTCGAAGTTGTCACAGCTAAGCTTCATATTGCAGCGTTTCAAATGTAAGTGTGGAAGTTTAACTCATGAAATGAAAAATGAAATGAAAATCGCTTATTGTCACAAGTAGGCTTCAAATGAAGTTACTGTGAAAAGCCCCTAGTCGCCACATTCCGACGCCTGTTCAGGGAGGCTGGTACGGGATGATGGCATCTGCTTCAGGGGTCATGAGCACCCAAATGTGCTTGTGTCCTCAGAGAGGGCTAAATGTACCATTTTGGTTGCACCTATTGCCATGGGGCTGCCTTGGGGCTGCAGTTCATCACTCCCACTGGCCTGGAGGACAACAAACACGTTTATTTGCCCCTTGACTCAACGATGACATCTACATAAGGTTGTGAGTTTCTGACATGGTCTTCATTGGATTGAACAGGCCAGTTTTCGACCCACAGATCGTTGAACACAAGGGGCAGGATGTCCTTCCAGGTCATGTGATCCAGAGTGCTCGAATTGTTGACGCTCTACCTCAATGACATTGTGACTCAAAGTGTGATGCAGCTTCATGGACAAGATCAGCCATTTTGAACAATTAGCAGCAAACTCCTCATTAATATCAATGCTGCTGCACTTCAAGGAGAGCTTCAGAGTGTCTCGGAAATGTTTTCTTTGTCCTCCCCTGGAACACTGGCCACTTGAAACTCGAGAAAACAGGAACTGGCCTGGGAGGTAAAATAACCAGGCGCCGAATATGTTCCTCAATTGCCTTTCATCATCTAATGTGGGTAAAAATCAACCCCAAGGACATCAATTTTATATTAAATGTATCAATTCTTTATGATTAACTGTGAAGTGCAAAGAACTCCCAAATTTCTCCTTCCAGCAATCAAAATGAATAAATACATTTTGATCCTGACCCAAGACAAAGCTACATGACATGATTTTTCACCAGGCAATTAAAAGCTGAAGCACAGGCAACGTTTAGAAATCCTTACCTTTATGCAGTAGTTCAATTAGGACCAAATTGAATGGCTTTGCTTGT
The DNA here is from genome assembly GCF_902713615.1 of Scyliorhinus canicula. Classification (NCBI taxonomy): domain Eukaryota; kingdom Metazoa; phylum Chordata; class Chondrichthyes; order Carcharhiniformes; family Scyliorhinidae; genus Scyliorhinus; species Scyliorhinus canicula. The sequence continues at coordinate 103,303,075 of NC_052158.1, forward strand.
GCTCTTACTCATTAACACAGTTATTCTTGACAACATGCTGCCTCTTTCAAAAACAAAAAATCAATATTGATTCCAATGCCGGAGGCGCCAAACTTGGGAAGATAGCCCTTGGCCAGAAATAATTAACCAAAGGAAAATAAATTAAATTGTGAATTTTCTATATGTGTACTATAAGGGCCGTTCCTCATGATCCCCTTATTTCCCCTCTTATTTTTGCTGTTATCATTTTGATCCATTGATGCTTAATGGAAATATGGAGCTGGTTTAGCACGGTGGGGATAACAGCTGGCTTGTAATGCAGAACAAGGCCAGCAGTGCGGGTTCAATTCCCGTACCGGCCTCCCCGAACAGGCGCCGGAATGTGGCGACTCGGGGCTTTTCACAGTAACTTCATTGAAGCCTACTCATGACAATAAGCGATAATTTTTACATATCTTTTAGGTTGAGCACGGACATGAAGAACTTGAAAGTTACAACAGAGAACACTCTGCTAGCTTTGGACACCAAGACCCAAACTTCTCAGCCCCCGAGAGGTGGGGTGGGACTTTCGTCGCGAGAGGTGGGGTGGGACCTGGTTCGCGATAGGTTGGGTGGGATGTGGTTCGAGAGATGGAGTGGGACGTGGTTCAGGAGAGATGAGGTGGGATGTGGTTCGCGAGAGATGGAGTGGGACGTGGTTTGTAAGAGGTGGGGTGGGACTTGGTTCAGGAGCGATGGGGTGTGACTTGGTTCGAGAGAGATGGGGTGCGACTTGGTTCGAGAGAGATGGGGTGGGACTTGGTTCACGAGAGGTGGAGTGGGACTTGGTTCGCGAGAGATGAGGTGGGATGTGGTTCGCGAGAGATGGAGTGGGACGTGGTTCAGGAGAGATGGGGTAGGACTTGGTTCGAGAAAGATGGGGTGGGACTTGATTCGCGAGAGATGGGGTGGGGATTGGTTTCTGAGAGGTGGGGTGGGACTTGGTTAAGGAGAGATGGGGTGTGACTTGGTTCGAGAGAGATGGGGTGGGATTTGGTTCACGAGAGATGGGGTGGGATTTGCTTCGCGAGAGATGGGGTGGGACTTGGTTCGAGAGAGATGGGGTGGGACTTGGTTCACGAGAGGTGGGGTGGGACTTGGTACAATTGGTTAGCTGGTGGCCAAAGGATTGGGCAAAAAGCCGAATTCTGCCCGGTAACAGGTGGTGATTAGGTCCTTTTCAAGTGGAATGATTTTAGAGACCCAAGGAGTTCAGTTTTGAATACTGGACATACAGATAAAAAGACCTGCTCTTTCTCTCCGTCGTGTTTTCTCCAGAAAGTGCGGCATGGCCTGGGTCACTGTCCGTGTGGAGTTTGCACATTCTTCCCGTGTTTGCGTAGGTCTCAACCCCACAACCCAATGATGTGCAGGGTAGGTGGATTGGCCACACTAAATTGCCCCTTATTGTAAAAATGTTTTCTCCAGAAAAGCTGCTGTATTTCTGAAACTGCAGAGATCTGAATGAATCTGCAGTGAAAACCATTACAGACTGGAAAGCAGAAATCACACCCTGAAAGCTGGGTTTGAAGCACAGTGTGCTAAAGACAACTATCTGAAACAAAGTCACTTTTTTCCTTGTTATTATTCACCCCTCTCTTCCCCTTTATTGTCGTGTGTGTCTGTTCATATAGGAGGATGGAGGGGGAAGTTAAAGTGGGTGGTGAGGAATTAATTGATAGTTAACCACTTGTATTTGCTGCATATTTCGTTATAGTCCTTGTTATAAATAAAAAGTAATTGTGTTCACATTTACAAACTAGGTGTCTGTAATTATTGGACAGCCAAGGGCCAAAGACATTGGGTATTTTTCTAAGAATTATTGTTTAATTCAATTGTATTGCAACTCTAGGTTAAGTGGTCCTGGAATTGAATGCACACTAGCCCAGGGGGTCGTAACAATACACGATTACAATCAGCGGCGTGCAGAGGGGGGGGCCGACGGGGCGCTGGCCCCGGGCAGCGACTGGATGGGGGCAGCACCGCGGTCGGCCCGAGCGCGCCTGCGCACCGCGGTCGGCCCGAGCGCGCCTGCGCACCGCGGTCGGCCCGAGCGCGCCTGCGCACCGCGGTCGCCGCGGTCGGCCCGAGCGCGCCTGCGCACCGCGGTCGGCCCGAGCGCGCCTGCGCACCGCGGTCCGCGGTCGGCCCTAGCGCGCCTGCGCACCGCGGTCGGCCCGAGCGCGCCTGCGCACTGCAGAGGCTGGAGAGGGAGCAGAAAGGGCGCGAATTTTCCAGAATGGACGGCATTGCCACCATGGGTGAGTTTTATTTATTCATTTATTTATTTTATTTATTTGATCTATTTTAAAACTCTTCTCTGCACCCTCTCTGTAGCTGTCAACTTTTAAACTGTCGTGCCCAGAATTTGACATTTGGGCCAGGGGCACCCATTTGGGACAGAACCAGTATTTTATAAAAATTCATCATGGCCTCTTAACTTTTGCCCTCTTACCCTTTATACTTAAAGCCCAGGGTCAGCAGGGTGCAGGGGAGATTCTCAGAGACTTGACTGCAAGCTGCTGGAGCTCGGATCTTGAACAGAGCTTTTATATCTGGATTTGGGGACCCTTTATGCACTGGCATAGTGCACAAACAGGCCCCACATGACCAGGGTTTTGTGAAGAAGAAGGGATCTGGAAATGTGTTGACTGTGAAAATTATATTTGTGGAAATTGGGTGAAGTAGTTTGATGAGACTTGGTGCTAAAGCTTTAGAGAAATGAAGATGGAATTTGATTTGAAGAAGTTCAACGTTTTGAAGGATATTGTGGCTGAAATGAAAGCGATACGTGCTGAATGAGCTGACCGAAATGTGTGAGATATGTCTTTGTATCTGCTATGTGTAATTTATCGGTCATATTATTGCAATTTTCCTGTTAATTCATGTTTAATTTACGTTGATTTTGGTGTGATTGCTAATATAAAAGTGAAGTCCTGTATATTGGTCTTAGTTGGGTTGTTTGTAGTTGTTTCCACAAGGGTCATAACAGTATTTCCATGACGTTCTGCTCATATCCTTCTCCATGGGGGTTGCAGAGGAGGGAGGCGCAACTTTTGAGACATAACATCTCACCCATTGATTTAGATTTAGAACAGTACAGCACAGAGCAGGCCCTTCGGCCCTCGATGTTGTGCCGAGCAATGATCACCCTACTCAAACTCACGTATCCACCCTATACCCGTAACCCAACAACTCCCCCTTAACCTTACTTTTTAGGACACTACGGGCAATTTAGTATGGCCAATCCACCTAACCCGCACATCTTTGGACTGTGGGAGGAAACCGGAGCACCCGGAGGAAACCCACGCACACACGAGGAGGACGTGCAGACTCCGCACAGACAGTGACCCAGCTGGGAACCAAACCTGGGACCCTGGAGCTGTGAAGCATTGATGCTAACCACTATGCTACCGTGTTGCAAAGCAAAATGACTGAAGAAGAGAACAATATCCCTAGAATTCCAGCGCTAAGGGGAAATTGACTAACTTACAGCGCAATTTAACCTCAGGCAGCCGTCCTATACCTTAGAGATGGCAAAGATAAAGAGGTCAGTGAATAGCTCTAGAACGGGTGCAACTACGTTTTTTATAGGTTATTTGGTGATATTTAATGAAATATTTACGTGGGATGTAGTAAGAGTGAAGCCTGGATGATCAGAGGACTGCTATGGCATTTAATCTCGGAATAGGAGACATTTATTCCTTAACATGCTAATATTTGAATACAGATACCACTAATTTGCAAGTTTATGATATAAATTGCACAAAATTATCAGTGGAGATGAACAAGAAAGAGAGAAATTAAAAAAGGAATGTTCAGACTTTGCAAATTATTATGACAATGATGTGGTTGCAATTCAGTTATATGACGAAATTATTGATTTTGTGATGCTCCTTCGAGCTGGAGGGACTAGAGTTCCCCCTGATCCTAAAGATGCTCTGGAGTCTTTACTGCAGTATGGGAGGGATGTCTTTCCGACGCTGTGTGTTTCATACAGATTACTGCTTACAATTGCATTTTCAGTCGCAAGCTGTGAAAGGTAATTTTCAAAACTGAAATTAATAAAAACATATCTGAGGTCTTCTATGTCACAGGAGCGACTGACCAACCTGGCTTTAATAAGCATTGAAAAAGAATTTCTCACAGCTGATGTAAAAAATGAAGTAGTTCAGGTGTTTTGTGACAGGAGGTATCATTTGGGGAAAAGAACTTAATAAATTTGATTGATTAATATTAAAATCGAATAAATCAGGGTAGCATGGTGGTTAGCATAAATGCTTCACAGCTCCAGGGTCCCAGGTTCGATTCCCGGCTGGGTCACTGTCTGTGTGGAGTCTGCACGTCCTCCCCCTGTGTGCGTGGGTTTCCTCCGGGTGCTCCGGTTTCCTCCCACAGTCCAAAGATGTGCGGGTTAGGTGGATTGGCCATGCTAAATTGCCCGTAGTGTCCTAATAAAAGTAAGGTTAAGGGGGGGGGTTGTTGGGTTACGGGTATAGGGTGGATACGTGGGTTTGAGTAGGGTGATCATGGCTCAGCACAACATTGAGGGCCGAAGGGCCTGTTCTGTGCTGTACTGTTCTATGTTTAAAGCGTTTATTTCATGTTTCATCTGTGTTTATATATTCAAAATGTTTTCCTTTCTCATAATATTTCTCAGTATATTAGGCCTTATACTTGAGTCTTTGGGGGCATATAATCAAGATTTGCCCCGGGCATCACCAGATCTCTGCACGCCGCTGATTACAATTCCAGGCCACTATCCATCTAAATATCCATCTTGGGGAAAAATGTATGGGAGTGTTGATTAGTCATGATCATATTGAATGATAGAGCAGGCTCTATAGACTGAATGGCCTATTCCCACATCCATATTCCTAAATATAGAACCACAAAGAAATCCACCGATGTGGAGCAACTTCTCTTGGGCTTGGTCAGAATCTTGGTGAGGTTGTTCCCCTTCTCACGGCATTTCTTGCACATGCAGTTGCCAAGTACAGCAAAGGAAAGCACTAATGACACAAAAAGGAAACATTCCACACTTGCAGAAAAACAATCTTAATGAGCAGCACCAATCACGGTTCCACTGTGCAGTGGCAGACGCAGAGTTGCTCGCTCAAATTCAAGCTGTGTTTCTTCTGAATCTGTAACTAATACACTTCAAAGGACACTGCATAAATTTACTCTTGCACGTCAAACACCAAACTCCCATGTGCTCCCCTCAGTTTTGTTCTGGAATGCCAATTCACAGATTCAAATTGATGAATAAACAGTTATGAATATTCAGAAGAATTGTAACAGAAGGAAATGTTAAATAAACTTGGGAGGAAACTAACTGAAGAATTGAACTATTGCAACCTCAGTATAATCCTCAAGCATCATTGAATGCCCTGAAACGTATAGATTAAGTTGCTTGCCCAACACGCACATCAGCCGCTTGCTGTGATTAAAACCATCCGAAGATTCTTGCTGTATTTTCTATCCATTTTGTCACTTATTCCCAAGTGATTTATAATGCTGCTACAGTGAGTAAACTGGAGCACAGCTTTAGTTTAAGTGTCACAATCACACTTCTGATTCAACAACCATAACAACTCCTGGCAAGTGAAGACCAGAGCACTGGTTTGAATTTTGGTTAAATGTCAAGCAAAATACTCAAACGCAGTGGGTGAGAATTGTCATGACAACGGATCATTGGACTTTTAAATTAAAAAAAGGACATACAAGCAAAAACTGGGTGAGACTCCACTTGTTGGAATTCCTAAGTGGATTACATTTGACCAACTTGTCCAGAGAGAACGGAACTTGCACCTTTTTCAGACAGTGACACTTCAAAGGATACAATACAAAAACTGAACTGTAATCTCCTGTGGAGCTAAAAGAGGTTGATTACCATCTCATCCAAAACCATCTCCTGTGAGTTATATCCCAAACCCCAAAAGCGTCTCCTGAGAGTTATATCCCACACTGTGGACATAATGTGATTTCAAAGAAAGCAGTTCTGGATGAAAGGCACATGTGTTTTTCCCTTTCCAGGGATACATAGAAAATAAATTAAAGCCCAACTGCAACCCTGCTCTCTGGGTGCTACTATAGTGTTCTAGTTCTGCTGTGCTATGAAGGTCACAGCTGAGGGACTGGGCATCCCTGCGCTGCAGGTAAAAAGTCTCTCTGATTGCTGAAGTTACCAAAGCCACCATCAATAGGAATCTACGACAGCTTCTTTCAGCTAACCTGCAGGACCATAAATCTCCAAACCAACTGCTCAACTGCCAAAGTCAGTGCTACTGGAATCACCAAACTTCACAACCACAACATTTCAACATCTACTCATCACGGATAAGCCAAAGACTGATACGTATATATTTAATTTTTAATTTTGGACTCATTTCTCATATCTAATCGGTGTGTAATGCATGTTGTGTTTTTATTGTTTTATTCTCACGTTTTTATAACTAATAAACTCTTTAATTCAAGAAATCCTGGTTAAACTGGCTCCTTTTAAAATAGAGATACCTTCAGAATGGGAAAAGGTATTCGAGGGGGAAGGGGTTCTTTTTAAATTAACCATGTTGCGACCAACTAAGGGGATTGAATAAATAAGGGGAGCCAATTCATTCCTCCTCACCCAGGGACATAACAATTTGGGAGTATCTTGTTCAGAATCATAACAAATTGGAGGACCAATCATAATAAAATATATCCTTCTTCGTTATACAGGTTATGGGAGCCCATAAAAAACTCCCCTGCAATGTGGACTTCACCACCGAAAGAGTTGGTGTAAGAGAGTTACGGCCAAATGAGAAGCGTTCACATCGTGCCATATCAAACTGTTAATCCATTCTTATTCCAGATTTAATTAATTGAACAACAAACTTTCATTTCCCAGTTGTTGTGTTGGGATTTGAACTTATGTCCAGTAAAGTAACCACTATGCAATTTTCTCTTTTTGATGTAAAATTTTATATTTGGGAATTCCCTGGAGGTTTCAAGAATATAACTCTGTCAAGCCATTTTCACTCCGAGAGGCCTCATTAGCATGCTGCTAATTCATTCACCATCTGGAACTGGAATTATGAGACAAAGTACCATGGAAAAGATCATTCTTTTGAATCAGTTTTATAGCCCCAGATATTCTCGCGCGAATCTGAAAGGAAGCTGCACACAAAAATCTAGCGAGCTCTGTGGCATAGATTTCATATTTACCAAGGTTATTTATTTAGTTCCAGCTATAGGGGATCTCTGGCATCCAACTACAGTGATATCATCAGGCGAGTTAAGCAGCAAACCAGGAAATAAAATTCACTGATTATCTTTCACTTGTTAATTCGTTTACAGGGAGCGAAGATAGATTACAGTATACATTTAAGATCAAGATAGAAGCTGAAATGTCAAAAAGATATTCTTAAATTAAATTAGCTTGTATTATTCGAAAGACCTATGTAATGGTTATCATGAAATTGAGAAATTTGACATCCCACAAATGTAAAATTAGTTTTTCAGATCCAAGGAAGTTGTTTGGCAGTAGTTTGACAAATTCCTTCATTAAAAACCCAATTACACATTATTCAGCGAGGCTTAACTTTCTCGAGGGGTTTTACAGCAAGAAAAGAACACAAAAAGTTAAGTTCACATCAATTCAGTGATCTCTAATTGAGTTCCACTTGCAAGGATTTTAACAGCATTCCCTGTGGAGGAATAGGAAATCACAGACCTATTGATGTCTGTATTTAACTCCGCACAGGTACAGACGTCAGAATGTGTTGGTGTTTTCACAGAGTAATGACATAAATATTGACAACTGTGCTGTTATTATACCTACAAAATTCAGACTGTAACATTTTTTCTATAAAGAAAACAATGCCTGAAGTGACCATTGGGAACAAACAGTGAAACTAAATGAACATTTTTTAGTACCAATCATGTGGAATAAGTTACCAGTCATTCGATTGTCAATTTTCAAACCAAGAATAGGCAGGTATTTCTCCATCTATCACGATAGACCAATGCCCCAAGCATGGCTTCTTATTGGATGTGGCCAACATTTCATAGCAGTCAAATTTTTCATTCTACAAAAGCAATTATGAAAAAGATGCCTTATACCATAATCAACTATCTGCACATTGTGCCATTCAACTCTGCTGGAAACTTGGATTCAGTTCAACCAATTGAAACCCCTTGGTAGAATAAACTTTCACATCTTTGTTTCTGTTTTTGTTTACAAAACAGCTATGTATATGTGCTTGGTTGTCAAAATGGCATGGGAGCAAACATTTTAAGTGCAGTGCAATAAAGATGTGGCTATAAACATTTTGCCCTGAAATTCATTGCTTTCAGCTTTTTCCAGTTTGGATACCCTTCGCAGGAGTCACTGAAGAACCCTCAAAGTGATGCTCAACCTCATGCTCTCCTGAATGCACTGTTATTCCAAATTCTGGGTCCAAATATGTCTGTCCGAAAAAAATGTTATTCAAGGTATTAAGGAGACAATGTTTATATGCATCCTGTATCTAAAAGGCTGCTTTATATAATGACCTTGCAATACTCGAAATTTCTAAACAACTTACATTTATCCCTCAAGGGACGCCAACTTTAGCCACAGGGAAATACAACACATGGCAGAATTTCTAGTAAATAATTACAATGCTAAATTCGATTTGATGGTAAATTTGGCTTACGAGTGAACACTTGCACCACTGGGTATAAACCTCATGTCAGGTTAGTGCAAATCTAAGCCAACAAGTCAATGGAATAGTGAAAGTGTGCAGATTTGTCAGATATCATGTTAATCCAAGGTTAAGGTTTCAGCTGCCTATTTTCGTGAAAAATTATTTAAGAATTCTGACCAAAATGACTCCCATGCAATAGAAATATAGATTATTTTGTGGAATATCACAGGTCCTCAGTCGCTTTTTAAATTAATTCATGGGATGTGGGTGTCACTGGCTAGGCCAACAGTTATTCCCCTTCCCTAATTGTCCTCGAGAAGGGTGTGGTGCAGGTACATCGACAGTGCTATTAGGGAGGGAACTCCAGGATGTTGACCCAGAGACAGTGAAGGAATGGCAATATAGTTCCAAGTCAGGATGGCGAGTGGCTTGGAAGGGAACATCCAGGTGGTGGTGTATTCAGGTATCTTCTGCCCTTGTCCTTCTAGATGGTGTTGGTGGGTCTGGAAGGTATTATCTAAGGGGCCTCGGTGAGTTTCTGCAGTGCATCTTGTACTTGAGACACGCTTCTGCGACTGTGCGTCGGTGGTGGTGAGAGTGAATGTTTGTGGATGCGGTGTTGCTTTTGTCAGTGAAACACCAGCTCACAATGTGAAGAACTGTGTGATCTTCAATTTGATCATAGAATCCCTACAGCCTAGAATTAGGCCATTCAGCCCATTGAGTCTGCACCGGCCCCTGGAAAGAGCACCTTGTTTTCTTTAAAGAAATTTAGAGTACCCAATTCTTTTTTTTAAATTAAGGGGCAATTTAGCATGGCCTATCCACCTATCCTGCACATCTTTGGGTTGTGGGGGTGAAATCCACGCAAACATGGGGAGAATGTGCAAACTCCACACGGACAGTGACCCAGGGCCGGGATCGAACCTGGGACCTTAGCAACGTGAGACAGCAATGCTAACCACTGCGCCACTGTGCTGCCCTAGAGCACCGTAATTAAGCCCCATCCTATGGGGGCAGCATGATACCACAGTGGGTAGCACAGTTGCTTCACAGCTCCAGAGTCCCAGGTTCGATTAGCACTCGGGTCACTGTGCGGAGTCTGCACATTCTCCCAAGTCTGCGTGGGTTTCCTCTGGGTGCTCCGGTTTCCTCCCAAAGTCCAAAGACGTGCAGGTTAGGTGGATTAACCATGCTAAATTGCCCCATAATAGGTTGGAGGTGTGTGCTTAAGTGGGGTGGTCTTTCCAAAGGCCAGTGCAGACTTGATGGGCCAAATGGCCTCCTTCTGCACTGTAAATTATATGATTCTATGATTCTACCCAGTAACCCCACCCAAGGGGCAATTTAGCTTGGTCAATCCACCTAACCTGCAAATCTTTGGACTATGGGTGGAAACCGGAGCAACCGGAGGAAACCCACGCAGACACTGGGAGAAAGTGCAAACTCCATACAGGCAGTCACCCGAGGCTGCAATTGAACCCGGGTCCCTGGAGCTGCAAGGTAGCTGTTCTAACCACTGTGCTACTGTGCGCTGATATGTAAAATATAAATGCACATATTACGTTTCACTTAATTACAACAGAAAGAAATCAGAGTTTGCTACAAATCACTACTTAGGTCGCAATTTGTGGTATGTCCCTGCACCATCTCATATTACCATGCAGGAACCACAGAAATCATGTCACTTGCCTTAAAATTATAGCAGGGAAATGAGGAATGACAGTAAAACATTGACCAAACATTGAAAAAAATAACTAATTATTTAATGATGTTTTCAAAATTACTTCCACAAAGATCACTAGGTCAGTGCAAAAGAAAAAGCCACAATTCGCTGGTGCTCCTCAACATTGTGACATTTAAAACATATTCATACATCTACAGAATTTATTTTCAGTTCCAAGAATGATTTCATTAGTCATCATATATGATTGTAGTTAAAGTTTTGCTGCTGCATTAAATTAGATAATACTCTGGGTATCTTAGTGAAAAGAATTGCACAACCAGTATATTTACCCATGCCTTTACTCTCAATCTATGTGTATATATTGTACAAAGCACAGATGTATTTAAAATTAGCATAAAGGAAGTTTTATGATGTGTGTTAAATATGCCCGACCTGAAACACCGTACAACAATAAAGGAGTGCTTCTGTGTAAAACTATTATTTATTCATGAAGGCCTGCCTTCTCAACCTTGCCCCTCGCCTGAGGTGTGCTGATCCTCAGGTTAAATCACCACCAGTCTCCCCCTCAAAGGGGAAAGCAGCCTATGGTTATCTGGGACTATGGTGACTTTAACGTACCTTATTATTTAAACAGACAGATCAGGTCCCGTACCAGCCTCCCCGGACAGGCGCCGGAATGTGGCGACTAGGGGATTTTCACAGTAACTTTATTGAAGTCTACTCGTGACAATAAGCGATTTTCATTTCATTTTCATTTAATTGTATCCAAAAACAACAGAAACCTAATACTGCAATGGGTATAAATTGAATCTCCATATTGATTTGGATAGATGCTGAAAAACATGAAAGGGTAAATCTGATGGTTTGGATGAACCTGTCATTCTCAAACATACAACAAAGATGCGACACTGCAAGTTTTTGTGAGGTTATATTTTTTTGAGTAGTGACACATTTTATTAATATGGGTTTAAAATCAATAACCGGTCCAGGAATTAAGGAATTAATCAGCGGTGTAAAGCCCTAATTCAGGACAAGTAAAATCCACTATCTAGTAACAATGGCTATTCTAATGAGGGATTTCTGTAAAGAACTGTATTCTTGAAAAGTCCTTCTTATAAAATACCAAAAATATAATTCTGGCCAAGTAGTCCCTTGGAAGTGACCAATAGGTCTTGAATATGTCATGTTACATCTTACTCTATACACCTTACTCACGTAACATTGAGTTTCTCAGTTACTTGATAACTTTACATTAGGTCTTCATAAGTTGAGAACTAGTCAGGCTTGCTCCAATAACTAGGATTATTCTTAGTTAGATTTAACTAATGCAATTAACAAGGTACTGAGAGTGTTCATAATATTTTGTCCATGAATAATATGAAAAAGACCATTATTATCACTTAATGATTAATGAAACAATGATAAATTCTCAAATACAAGTGTACACTAATTAGTAAAAGGTATTTAACATTTCAAATTTGATGTAAGCTATTAATGGACTAAATAGATTGTGGAAAATACACATTGAATCAAACTAAAGAAAGTTACCAATGGTGAAACCAAGTTAGGGACAGTTAATGTGATAATGTAAAGACTTTCAAATCAATAATGATATAACAATAGACACATAAGTGCCAAAGGAATTAATTTCAGAAATGAATGACAAGTTGAAAGTTTGGTTCCTCAACTAAAATTAATAAATAGGTTTACAGGTAAGGATGGTCAACTTTTTTTACATTAATAATGAAGACAGATGGACAAATAATTTCAGTGTATGATGCTGGACATGTTTTAGGGTTTTGCTATTCTTTACAGGGCTCCAATGACAGAATAATAGCTCTGGGTTTTTTAAACAATAGCTTGAAATGATTATGACAAGGTTAGGCCTTATATGTGTACTTACAGAATTCAAGGAATATTTTTAATAGTTTTCTAAAAAGGCTATTTCTCCTGCATGGCCATCATTATGCTAAATAATGAATTCAACAAGCTGAATAATAAGTAAGGTTTCTGGTTTTCACTGAAAAATAAATGGATTTACGGAATGTGGACCCCAAAATGCTGGGAATATGTCCTAAACACACCATTGTCAAATCAATAAAAATAAAATTTGAATTTAATTTATTGTTGGTAATCTTCCAACAATGCATCACCCACTGACAACACAAAGCAGCAAAACAGTAGTTGCACAGTATGGATCAAGAAAATTACCCTGACTCAGCCCGGAATAGCCCATAGTACTTCACTGATAAATGATGTTCAGCAGAAAGGAAGAAGTTAAGAGAAGTGACTGAAGTCTTCGTCAAAGAGATGGAGTTTAAAATGTTTGTAAAAACAGGATGGCAAAAAAAGGATCACAGAGAGAATTCCAGAAAATAGGACTAAGATAGCTGAAGGGGCTATGAGCAAATGGTTACAGTCTAAATGCACCATCTGAGAGTATGGTGGAGGCAGGTTCAATTGAGGCATCAAAAGGGAATTAGACTGTCATTTGAAGAGGAAGAATGTACAGGGGTATGGGGAGAAAGTGGCAGAATGACACTGTGAATTGCTCATTCAGAGAGCCATTGCAAGTACAATAGGCTGAACGTAGAGATGGACTTTCAAAGAAACACAGCGTTTGCGCGAGGCCCCAACAAATGGGAGGGCCCCATAGGGAGAGGTGACAGTTGCATTGGGAACACCAATCAGAGCCTTGGTAGCTCTTTATTTTTGCTGATAGACTGCCTATTAGCAGACAATACAGAACAACACAGCCTATCAGCAGGCAATACAGAACAACATCGGGCTCCGATTGATGGACTCAAAGCCTTCAGCATGACAAAGAGGCAATACTGACCAACAGCCAGAGGGGAGCAGCAGGGTGACGCTCTAGCTCCAGGTCAGGGCTGAAGAGGGTGGGTGGGAAATCAACCATAAAGAACAGAGGCCAGATAGCAATAACCAGGGAGCCAGCCAGGAGCACATGCGGTCATTTAGGGTCGAGGCTCGAGGCCTGGTCACCCAAGTGAGAGCAGAAAGATGAGCAGAGCAGCAGTCGAGAGGTGCAAAGGTGGCCAGGCAAGCACCGACACTGGGTAACCTTGGCCTGCAGGACTGGGGCGACTTAGCCAGAGGCCAGCCAGACAGCAGTGCTGAAGATGAGAGGGCTGGACTGGGGAGCAACTGGACTGGGCAGTGAGGTCGAGAGAGAGTAGAGGCCAGGCCGGACAGCCAGCAGCAGTGAGGCGGCCAGCAGGAACACAAGTGGTCATCGAGGGTTGAGCTAGAGCAGAAAATGATGCAGAACAGCCATCGGCCAGGCAACTACCAGTGTCGTGTCTCAGGGAATGAGGGAACAGCGGCCAATGGGAGCAGGGCAACTCGACCAGAGCCAGAGGCCAACAAGAGAGCAGGGCTGAGGGCAAGGGCGCTGGACAGCTGTTAGGGAGAGAGAAAGCAGAGGCCAGAGCAGAAAGCCAACAACAGCAGCCAGGCAGCCAGCCAGGAGCATTGTCAAGCAGTGATTTTGGATTTCTGTGCCTTGCATTGCGTGAGCTGAGGATGAGTGGGGTCAGGAGAGCATTAACATTATTCAGGGTGGGGCTCAATGTCATTGGGGCCCTGCAAAGCGAGAGCATGCGGGACACCCAAAAGAGTAAGTCCTCCTCTGGCTGAACAGCCTCCTCTGCACTGTAACAATGCTGTGCTGTGTAAAAGGAATTTTGGAAAGAAAATATAAGACTTGAGCAGGTGGAAGAAATAGATTGGATACACATTTGAAAACTACGATCAGGAGTTTAAATTAATGTATAGGGAGATGGGGAGCTGATGTAAGTCAGCAAAGATAAGGATAATGGGTAAACAGGATGTAATGTAGCATGGGATATGCACAACAAAGCTTTGCTCAATGTGCAGTATTGAAATGGATGTCGGTATTGGGGTAGTTGAGTCAAATGCAACAAGGGCATGCATGAGGATATCAGTGGCAATTGGGCAAATGTAAGGATAGAAGTGGGACACGTAGTAGAGGTGGAAGTAAGCAGTCCCTGTGAGACAATATGAAGTCTGTGCTCAGCTCAGGATTGAACAGAGCTTTAAAGCTTGTGCACAATTTAATTTCAACTTGAAACAATGATGTTGGTAGGGAAGCATCTAATGATGAAAGAGTTTGTGAAAGAGACGGAAAACAGATTTCAGATGGACTTGCCAGGTGACAGTGCAGGAAATAGAAGACTTCGCCTTACTGAGAACGTCCTCACTGCATTTGGAAAGATGTCACTGGAGAGATATTGGTGGAGAATCATGCAATCGGGGAGGATGCGGAGGGATAAAGCATGACAGTCAGGATCAAAAAGACAGTATTGTTACTTTAACTAGAGACATACTTGAGAAAAGGCAGAAGCCAGACTGGAGCAAATTCAAACATGAAATCATGGGAGTAATGGGCATGTAGCTTGGCCATAACAGGGGAAGGGTCATTGGAGAGACAACAGAAATGACCAATTATGTCAACTATTCTAATTATAAATAAATGCACTCAAGGAATGTGATTCCAAAATACCAGCAAACATACAGGATCCCACAAAATAAAAGCTGAATTTGATATCTTCAGAAACTAAATCAGATAAAAGATAGAGACTGGTTAGAAAATCAGTCCATAATTTTAAGAGTGAGGCTATACAGAGTTTACTGGATGCTAATTTAAATGTAATATTTAGGATCTCTTTAGACACAAGTTACTGAGGTTGCTATTAAAGTTTCTGTTGGTATGCAGCTGGCCCACTTTTTAAATAATAATCTGCTTCTTAAGCAGTTTTGTCTAAAGGAAGTGAACCATTTAAACAGAGCACTTATGTAAAAATGCGAATCTGATCCATGAACATTTTTAAATTTCTGCAAGACATGTTTTCATTCTGATGTTGGTATTCAAGATCTGACTACGCTTCTTAAAGGTGGTTTTTGATCTCCCCGAGTTGTACTGCCTCGGATTTTCCACCTTCAAGCATGTTTCTGAAAGAAAGCTGGACTGGATGTCCATACACATTAAAGCACAGAATTTACTGTCATACTGGTGGAAATCAAATGAAATATTTGTTCAAGGAACTTGTAACAGAAAACACCATTGGATTTCACTGCTGCGTTATATACTACATTGATAAAAAAATATTCTACATTTTAATGTATGTGCTTCAATACTATCGTAAAATAGATTTCTGGACTAGTGTGCATTCAAAACAAAAAAAGAAAACAAAGTACTTAGTGGGTCAGACTAGCGCACATTTAATTCCGACATGATGATGGAGTTCCCAGCACAGAATGCCATAAGCTCTTTCTTTCACCAATAACATTTTTACATATCTGCAGTGTATTTTTACTGAAGAGTTTGTTAGTACTCTTTAGCAATATGTATTTAGTACTTTATTATTCAGTATTTAGTACTTGATAAGTATAGCATATAAATAGAAAAGTGGATACCGGTTACTGAAAATGTATATTTTACATGAAGCCTACAAAAATCCTACCACTTTTTCTAAATAGTAATGCATCAATATTCATCCATTCTCCAAAGTAATGAATTAGTGAAACATTATATTAACACAACCTTCAATATTGTATCCAACCCTCTTGAACAGAATAAAAACACTGAAGCTTTTAGCAGAGCAGCAATTAATTTAATGCACAAAGTCACATTTACTTTATTGGACCCACTGAGATCAAAGGGCTGTGATTAGCATAATTGCATTTGAATGTTATGGGCAGTGCATTATACTCCACAGATCAGTAGAAATAACATTATTGCTTTAGCTGTGAAATTATTCTCTGGATTACGCAATGGAGCACATCTAAACTACTGAGTAAAACAAGAATATTTCTCATACCTATATTTCATCCCTGTCAGTTTTGCTGTTGACTCCTTCAGAGAGATGTGGTGCTGAGGAATGAAGTGTCCCAGACTCCGGGCAATGATAGCGACCGTCCGAAATTTTGAACGGGCCCCATTCCCTAATTTCGGGCTGCTGGGGTTCTGCTTATGCCTGTCCTCGTTACTCCGTGTCTTCAAATTATGATCGGTGCAAGCAATTGAGACTTGCATCTTTTTTTGTCAATGGTGCCGAAGCAAAATGCTAACCTCAAGTCAACAAACCAGCTGCTTTGTACTAGTATAACCCTTGCGGAGCAGCAAAGAGAGCTGTTGGTTTAATCCAGAGAGACAGTAATTAGCAAAACATCGCATCACAGGTATTCGAGTGCTATACTCAGTCCAGATAAGTGATAGTGAACGAAGCTAAGACTGATGCAGGGCAACGGGTGACACGGGGCCAGCACTAAATATTGAAAGCTTTTCACACAGCATTAAGCTTTCCCCCCACTTTACACTTTCCTCCTTCCGCCAAATCTGCAGTGATTTAACTCTTTGGTGAAGAAAAACAAACACTTGAACGTTATGCAGCCTGAAATTCCCAACTCTGCCTTCGGTTGCCTGCAGATTTTGATACAATG
Organism: Scyliorhinus canicula; assembly: GCF_902713615.1. Taxonomy (NCBI): domain Eukaryota; kingdom Metazoa; phylum Chordata; class Chondrichthyes; order Carcharhiniformes; family Scyliorhinidae; genus Scyliorhinus; species Scyliorhinus canicula. Next base: position 103,319,932 of record NC_052158.1, read on the forward strand.
TGAACCGGCTCCTCCCACGTCCTGGCCAAGCCCCCAGTTGCTATTTCACATTAGGTTGCATGCTTTCCTTGACACACTCTTCTTAACTCTTTAACTGTTAACTGTCGAGCGGACAAGTTGTTTAAAAAAAATCTCTCACGCAAACTCAAAGGAAACAAACCGAGGATACGTCCAGCAGTCGTTTGGAATAACAGCCCAGGGAAGACCGAAAAGAATTTACTAAGACGTTCAGCTGCCTGTGATTGTTATCGGACCCCAGGCACTGGGAAACAACAAAAGCTGATGTATGGCAGGGTTCTTTGACAGATCGCATCGTTATTACAATAAGCAGCAAAGGTCTGATCTGGGCCACTGCTGTGCGGGTATTAGCACTTCCCTGCTCGGCCATATCAATTTTCAATAAAGGCATAACCGAATATGCAGCAATGGGGGGGGGGGGGGGGGGGTACTGTACAGGAATCGTAGCGTCCTTCAGCTCTGAATCAAGTCATTCTGCCCTTTGTGCTTAAACCGGCTCCTTGATAGAGCTATCCAATTAGTCCCACTGCCCAGCTCTTCCCCCATATTTTTCTATATTTCCCTTCAAGTCTTTATGTAAGGTACTATTCTGTTTGTTTTCACAGTCCCTCTCAGACTTGCCTTCCACATCACAATTTCCCGTACATAAAGTTTCCTCATGTTGCCTTTGGCTCATTTGCCTCTCATCATAACTCTGTGTCCTCTGCTTAGTAACCTTCCTGCCACTGGTAACTGATCCTTCTCATTTACTCGATTAAAACCGTTGACGATTTAGAACACAAGCTTAATCTCCTAATATTTCTGCTCTAACGAGGACAACCTAAGCTTCTCCAGTCTCTCCACATAACTGAAGTCCTTCATCCCTGATACCATTCGAGTAAATTTCTTCTGCAGCTACTTTAGCACCTTGGCATTGTGAGAGGTAGTGTCCAGAGGTAAACACAAGACCCCAGATCAGGCCTAATCAGGGTATGATAAAGGTTTAATGTAACATTTGTGTTTTTGTACTTCATGCCTCTATTAATAAAGTCAAGAAACACATATGCTTTTTTAACACCCTTCTTAACTTCGAGCAGGCTTGAGGGGCCGTATGGCCTTCTCTTGCTTCTATTTTCTTGTTTAACTTGTCTTGCCATGTCTAAAGATTTGTGAATGTACACCCCAGGTTCATGTTTTTGAACTTTTAAAATTATGATATTTGGCTTATGTTGCCTCATTATTCTTCCTACCAAAATGTTTCACTTCACACTACTCTGCATTGAATTTCATGTCACATGTCTGCCCTTTCCCACCAGTCTGTTTACATCCTCTTGTAATCTCTAACCATCTTCTTCATTGTTTACTACATTTCTGAGTTTTGTGTTATTTGCAAACATTGAAATCATACCTACACCCAAATCATTAATATATATCAAAAAGAGGAATGGTCCTCTTGAGCAACATGGCAGTATGCTTCCCTTTAGTCAGAAAACTAACCATTCACCACTTCTCTCCTGTCCCTTCGGCAATCTCCCATCTATATTGTCACTGTGCCTTTAGCCCCAGGGAGTTAATGTTTCAATTAGTCTTGATGGTTGTTGGTTCACATGAGAAGGACAAGCTAGGCCGCCAGGGTAATTTAGTTGTATTAGCTATATAGCCTAGAAAAGAATTAATATGATCCTGACAGCAAGCTAAAGATGAATGCTAGACACAAAGGCAGAGAGTAAATATATGTACCTATACCAAGGTTGCATCTGCTTGGAATTTTGTAAACAAATAAAGAAGAGTTGCTATCTCCTGTGAATCATGATGATAGATGCTTTGCAGAAGCTGGGAATGTTATATTTTCTTAGGAGGGAGACATGGTTTAGTCATGGCTGCCTTGATAAGGGAGGGCAGAGAGCCAAAACCAAATAGTGCAAGAGGTCACAAAGTCAACACCAAAGCAATTTGAGGACAGCATATATGATACCTCTATGGTGGGCTTTTGGCTGTCAGTCAGTGATTGGTTAATAGATTTGATGGTATAAAATGAGATTATGTTTATGCATGTGATGCTGCAGTCACCTGACCTTGGTGGTTGTCTACGTACGTCAGGTCAATTCTGTAGTCTGAGGGAAAAAATGGTTCACTTGAAAAGAAAAGTATTGTGTTTGAGACGACTTTGGCACATTAACTCCGGAATGGGGGGGTGCAGACAGACATTAGTGCTGAATGCAGGAGTCCCAATGCTGTGGGTTTTGTTTAACTGCAGTTGTGCTTTTCTATTCTTTGAGTAGAAATAAATTCTATGAAAAAAAGGGAAACAACACTTACTTGCCAATGAACTCACAGCGTGACTTTGAATGCCTACATGTAGTGTTTCACTTTACAATGTGCACACGCTCACTGACCTAGCACAAACACCAAATCATCAGATAATGATGAAACTGAGTGGTAAATAGATGAGCTTGAAGCCTGCTAACAGGAATATTGTGACCACATCCCTAAAGAATATATAACATACTGTATTTCGGCTTTCAAAAAGCATTTGATAATGTTCCACATGATAGACTATTAGGTAAACTAAAAGTGTGGGGATTCAGGATGGAACTTGGGTATGGACAAAAATTTGCTGAAGGTTAGAAAATGATACATTGTGGTTAGAGGGTTAATTTCAGAGTGCAACAGGTCATTATCCCGCACAGTGCCCTAGGGGTCAGTTTTGAGATTACTGCTGTTTCCAATAAACATTCAAGGAAATGATCCGCAATTGAGAGAATACGCTAAACAAAATCTGTTAGAAGACAGAATGTTTTGGGGGCCAAGGCATCTGAGGGGTTGATCCTGTAGAAGTATATCAAATTGTAAATGCTGTGAGAAGGATCATCCAAAAAATTGTTTGAAATTATGAAATGAGAGCAGAATGAGGATCACAACTTCAAATTAATAAAAAGCAACTTTACGAGTAATACCAAGAAGTTCTTTTTACAGAATGGTGCAGATGTACACAGTGGTGGAGGCAAAAATCTGGAATGATTTAAGAAATAATACGATAAAATGGGTGTTCTGGATAGATTAAAATTAGGCCAAACAGCTTTCCTAATCTATGTATCACTCCATCTTCAAAATCTAGGATAGTTTAATTATGTCAAGTTTAATTATGTCAACTGTTAAGTTAAAAAAAACACATCAGTTTTTGACAATACAATCTTTCATTTACAGTAAGTACTTAAAATAATAGAGATGGCAGGCATATATCCCGAATATAATGAGTTACTCTCTTTTAAAGCTAAAATAATTTGCATCTCCATGTCTCAGAGAAGTATCCATGCAGTATGATGTGAAGTCAATGAAATGAAGGTATAATGCTGGTTGTGCATTACTGCAAATTGCATGGAGGTTGACCACAGAGAACCTTTCTGCATGAATGTTTCAAATGCATGAGTGAAAACCTGTTCTCAGGTAGTGAACTTTTAATGTCTGAAGGAAAATACGAACAGGAATATTGCTTCGCTGATGATGTTCAAAACAGATGTCGATACAGAGTTTTGGAAGTTTCCAGGAAGATCAACAGACTGCCTGGGCAACTCACATACAATCCTGTGCTGGTAGAGAATCATATTGTAGCTGGTGCAAATTCAAAGTGCTATGAGATGGCCTCATGATGAATTGTTACACTGCTTGGCTTTACCGCGGATAGGAGTGAGGCCAGGACTTAATTCTCAGGATATAATGCCATTTTCACATTGATGCATACTTGGAACTGTTCCACATTGATTTTGCTGCTTTGACTTTCTAACTGCAGTATCAACAGACTGCGTATTTAAGTAATAAAATAGTAATGTGAAGCTCCCTCAGAATTGAATGGCTCCTACTAGTTACAACATACACTGTTTAAATTTCAAACTCAGAAACCAGTGATTTTAACTCCCCATAATTGGCAGGAATGGAGTGGATGAAGAGTTAAAATGGAGCAGCTCCATTTTCCGATCCATTCCTGATGATCCACAATACCAATGGTCTTGTTATCACACAAAGCTCAAACCAGCTCTAGTTTTCTAAAAACAAATTGGGGTCCCTTGACTTGTAGGAATCCACAGTGGAGTTTTGGCTGACCCCTGGGTGCCGGAGTGCTCCTCAGGGCACCATAAGGAAAGTCCAGGCCTCTGCTATCTCAGGTTCCCCTCCTCTCTCTAGCCAAGAAACCTCACAAATGCCCCCTCACCTTCCCAGACTTACAATATTGTTGTTAGACTTCTTCCAATGTCAGCAGTTAGCCTCTGGACAGGTTGACTTTCATTCCTCCCACCAGCCAGAAATGGCCAGGCAGTTACCTAGTGGCATTTAATCAAGGTAAAATCAGTCTTCCAACTCATACTTCCATGTGAGATTTCTATTTTGGTTAATTAGCCTCTATCTCATTACTGCAGAGGGATTCAGATCCAAGAGCATTCAAACAATGTTCCCATCAGTATAAGTCAATTTTGTAACAAGAAAATTGGGTAAAAACTTTCAGAAATGACTGAAGTTAATTCGCCATGAACTTATTATGTATTCAAGTTTAAAGTAGATCTATTCTTTGCATCTACCAAATGTATTTAATGAAAATCAAGAATCCAGAAGTTAGCATTTTTCAACTTGGCTTATTACCTCATTACAATGCATTTGCCACTACAGTTGTAACAGTATATTTATCATCATCAGTGGTCTGTACAGACCGGTTCTGTTCAATTCCAGCTTCCCCAAATCTGACTTTTGCTTCACATGACCCCTATGTAAAGGAGTAAAAGTTTTCCTCTACAAAGCACTAGTTAGACCACATCTGATGTACTGTGCACAGTTCTGGGTCCTACAGCTGAGGAAAAATACACTGACATGGAAGGACTGCAGTGCAGATTCACCAGAATGTTACCAGGGCTCCATCGGTTCATTCTGAGAGATGACATAATCCTGGCTTGTATTCCTTGGATTATAAAATGTTGCAGGGCTATTCGATTGAATTGAGGGTTTATAGGGCCTTGAAAGGAATTCATAGAGGAGATAGTGAGAAATTTCTTCCACAGATTGGTGAGACTAGGACCCGGGTGCATAACCTTAAAACCAGAGCCATACCAATCGGGAGTGAAGTTAAGGAACAGGTCGTCATAAAAAGGTTAGTAGTAGTGTGGAACACGCTTCCATAAAAAAAGTAGATGCCAACTTAATTAATCATTTTAAATCTCAAATCAATAACTTTTACGAGCCAAAAGCATTAAGTGAAATTGCCAAGGCAGATAGCAGGATTTACAACATCTATGATCTCATTGAAGGCAGTACAGATTCAAGAGGCTGAATAGCCCACTGCTTTTTCTATGTTCCTAATTCTTCAGGTCTCCATTATCAACTCCCTGTTCTTCTCTTTTTATTTTTTCCTTTCTATCATTACTGCCTAGAAACATCATTCAGGAAACTTGACACAATTCAGGACAAAACAGCCCACCTGATTGGTACTTCATTCACAAAGATTTACTCCTTCTACCACGGACGCACAGTAGCAACTGTGTGCACCATCTACAAGATGCACTGCAGGAACTCACAGCATCTTCCAAACTCGTGACCACTACCATCTGAAAGGGCAAGGGCAGCAGATACATAGGAGCATCAGTGCTTAGAAGTTTCCCTCCAAATCACTCACCATCCTAACTTGGGAATATATCACTGTTCCTTCACTGTCACTGGGGTAAAATCCTGGAACTCCCTCTCTAACAGCACTTGGCCTGCAGCACTTCAAGAAGGCAAATCACCGCCAAGGGCAATGAGAGATGGGCAATAAATGCTGACCTAGACACTGAAGCCCGCATTCCACAATTCATTTTTTTTTTAATCACATCCCTTCTTAATATGTGCCCAATCCAATTAATTTGCTTTCTTCTGATATGAAACTATGTGCATCTGTCATCATTCCCAACTCGTTACTTCTATTGTCTAACCATTTTACTTTATCCATGAATCTCCAAAGTCTCATCTCCAAGTTTGCTAGGTTTTATATAATACTATAGAATTTACAAGGCAGATTTCAGGCTTACTATTTCCTCAAGTGTCCTTGTTTCAGCACAGTACAGCACCATGCTTCACATCAAACTGCTCACTAATCTTTTCTTCTGTTCTCTGTCTAATTGAGCAGTCAATATCCTCTTCCTTCAAGTAAGTGCCGATTGTCTCAGTGTAATCCTAGCTCTTGCGTCCTGGGCACAACTGCCATCCATAATCTTTATGCTTCTGTGTCTCAACTGATCCAACTATTCCTCATTTGTTAACCTGTATTTTGAGAATCCTTATAACTTTGGTCATACACACATCAACCATCATTTCAAAGTCTATTATTGCAGCATTTAGGCTATTTACAATAACTCAAAACCATTAATGGCATTTTCTACCAAGAATGAGTCAATTAGGTAGCAGTGTATTCAATTCGTATAAAAATCCAAGATCACCTAAAGGCGAGAGAATTATAAAGTTTCCATTATTTGAGTAAAAGGAGATAATATACATTACTGCTGAGATATTCAATTAATTATTCAAAGTAAAAATAATGACAGGAATAAATGTATGTACTTTAAAATTATAATTTTGATTGAACTAAATTTCATGTGAGTAATATCATGAGTGTCAGTGGTTCCTGTGGTGACAGGACTTTGGTAAACCTCTGCTCTGGGCTCTGGGTGTGTTTTTGATGTCATGGTCTCAGTGTACAGAGGGATGCTCTACTGTCTAAGTGGAGATGACTAGATTCCTTCTCAGGACAGTGGTAAGTTTGAGTAGGAATATCGAGGTAAATAATTATCATTTGTAATTATATATTCTGAATGTAATTAAAACAGCAATCCTTGTTTTGTGGATGTTCTGTGGTTGACTCTTAAATGCCCTTTGAGATGGCAAGCCATTCAGTTGTATCAAACGACTTTAAGTCAAAAAGGAATAAAACTGGTCGGACTGCCCAACTTTGACCTAGGCACTGAAAACCACACAGCAAACCCAGCCCTGTCGACCCTGCAAAGTCCCCCTTATTAACATCTGGGGGATTGTGCCAAAATTGGGAGAGCTGTCCCACAAACTAGACAAGCAACAATCTGATATAGTCATACGCATGCAATCCATACCGTACAGACAATATCCTATCACCAACCCTGGATATGTCCTTTCCCATGGCCAGGACAGACCAATTTGGTGTGGAGGTACAATGCTATACAGAGAAACATAGAATCATGGAAAATAGGAGAAGAAGACCATTCGGCCCTTTGAACCTGTTCCACCATTCATTATGATCATCGCTGATCATCCAACTCAATAGTCTAATCCCAATTCCCCCCCATATCCTTTGGCCAAAACTGCACACAATATTCCATGTGTGGTCTCACCAAGCCCTGTATAATTGTAGTAAGACATCCCTGCTCCTGTACTCGAATCCTCTTGCTATGAATGCCAACACACCATTTGCCTTCTTTACTGCCTGCTGTCTCTGTATGCTTACCTTCAGCGACTTGTGTATAAGGACACCTAGACCTCGTTGTACATTCCCCTCACCTAATGTATGGCCATTTAGAGGACAGCCTATGTTCCTGTTTTTGCTAACAAAGTGGATAACCTCACATTTATGCAAATTATGCTGCATCTGCCATTCATTTGCCCACTCACTCTCCTTGTCCAAATCACACTGAAGGACCTCTGCATCCTTCCTCCTAACTTGGTGTCCTCTGCAAATTTGGAGACATTACATTTTATTCCCTCATCTAAATCATTAATAAATATTGTGAATTGCTGGGGTCCCAGCATGGATTCCTGCGGTACCTCACTAGTCACTGCCTGCCAATTTGAAAAAGACCCATTAATCTCTATTCTCTGTCTGCCAACCAGTTTTCTATCCATCTCAATACACTACCCCCTTATCCCATGCAGTCTGATTATACACGCTAATCTTTTATGCGGGACTTTGTCAAAAGCCTTCTGAAAGCCCAAATAAACCACATCAATTGGTTCCCCCTCATCAACTCTACTAGAGGCGGCATGTGGCACAGTGCTTAGCACTGGGACTGCGGTGCTGAGGACCCAGGTTCGAATCCCGGCCTTAGGTCACTGTCTGTGTGGAGTTTGCACTTTCTCCCCGTGTCTGCATGGGTTTCACCCCCACAGCCCAAAGGTTATGTGGATTGGCCACGCTAAATTGTCCCTTAATTGTAAGAATAATGATTGGGTACTCTAAATTTATAAAATAAAAAACTCTACTAGTTACACCCTCAAAGAATTCTAGTAGATTTGTCAAACATGATTTCCCCTTCATAAATCCATGCTGACTCTGCTGAATCCTGGAAGATGATGACCAAAGCATTTCTAGAGCCACTTCCTTAAGTACTCTAGGATATAGATTATCAGGCCCTGGGGGTGTATCAGCCTTCAATCCCATCAACTTCTCAAACACCATTTTTCTACTAATATTGATCTCCTTCCTCCCTCCCATTTCTGGTATCTTATTTAGTTGTATTTAGTTGCTTAGCCATTTCTTTGTTCCCCATTATACATTCCCCTGTTTCTGACTGTAAGGGGCCTACATTTGTCGTCATCAATCTTTTTCTCTTCATGTACCTATTGAAACTTTTATAGTCAGTGTTTATGTTCCCTGCAAGCTTACTTTCATACTCTATTTTCCCCCTTTTAATCAATCCCTTAGTCCTTCTTTGCTGAATCCTAAACTGCTCCCAATCCTCAGTTGTTTTCCTTGGCCAGTTTGTATGCTTCTTCCTTAGATCGAATACTATCTCTAATTTCCTTGTCAGCCATGGATTGACCACTTTCCCACTTTACTTTTGTACCAGACAGGAATAAACAATTGTTGTAGTTTCCCCATGCGCTCCTTTAATGTTTGCATCTCCTTCAGTAAAGTTTCTCAATCAATCAAAGCTACACAGTCAGGAGGGAGTTTCTCTGAGAGTCCTCAACATTGATTCTGGAGCCCATGAAATCACCTGGCATCAAGTCAATGATGGACAAGGAAGCTCATTACCATCTATCACCCCCATGCCCAGCAAATAAATCAATATTCCTAAATGTTGAACACCAATTGGAAGAAGCGCTGAGGGTGGCAAGGATGCAGATTGCACTTGGAGCAAAGGACTTCAATGTCCATCACCAAGACTGGCTTGGGAGCATCACTATAGACCGAGCTGACTGAGTCATAAAGGACTGGGTCATGGTAGGTAGTGAGGGAACTAACAAAAGGAAAAACTTCAGCCTCACCAATCAACTTGTCACAAATGCATCTGTCCATGACATAATTGGTAGGAGTGCTCACCACACAGTCCCTGTGGAGACAACGTCATGTCTTCACCTCGAGGATTGCCTTCATCATGTTATGTGGCACTACAGTCGGGCTAAGGGGGATAGATTTCAAACAGATCTAGCAACTCAAAACTGAGCATCCATGATGCAATGTAGGCCATCAGTAGCAACAGAAATGTATTCAGCCACTATTTGTAACATCGTGGTCCAGCATATTCCAAACTCTACCATTAACAACAAGACGGGAGCTTATCCTTTGTTCAATGAAGTGTGCAGGAGGGCATGTCTGGAGCAGCACCAAGCATACCTAAAAATAAGGTGTTAACCTGGTGAAGCTACAACACTGGACTACTTGCTTGCCAAACAGGCTGAGTTAAACAACCCCCCCAATCAACTGATGAGATCCAAGCTCTACAGTCCTGCCATATCCTGTTGTGAATGGTGGTGAACAAATAACTGAAAGAAGAGGCTCCACACATATCTAAATCTTCAATGATAGAGAAGCCCAACATATCAGTACAAAAGATAAGGCTGAAGCATTAGCAATATCTTCAGACAGAAGTGCCGAGTGGATGATCCATCTCGGTCTCCGCTTGTGGTTCCCAGCATCACACATTGCATTCAGGCAATTTGATTCACCTCACAATGTCAAGAAATGGCTGAAGGCACTGGATACTGCAAAGGCGATAGGCCCTGACAATATTCTGGCAATCTTACTGAAAACTTGGATCCCATGAAGGCTCCAGAACCAGTCATGCCCCTGTTTCCGTACAGTTACAATACTGGAATCTACCCAGCATTGTGGAAAATTGCCAAGGTATGTCCTGTTTATGAAAAGTAGGACAAGTTACCACCCCATCAGTCTACTCTCAATCATCAATAAAGCGTTGGAAGAGAGTGTCAACAGTGGAATCAAATGGCACTTACTCAGCAATAACCTGCTTACTGTTGCTTAGTTTGCTTTCCACTAGGGCCATTCAGCTCTGATCTCATTAAAGCCTTGGTCCAAACATGCACAAAACAGCTGAACACGCAAAGTGAAGTGATAGTGACTGCCCTTGACATCAAGACAACATTTAACCAAGTGTAGAATCGAGGATCTTTAGCAAAACTGGAGTCAATGGGAATCAGGGGGAAAACTCAAACCACATAGGAAGATAATTGTAGTTGCTGGAGGTCAATCATCTCAGACCAGGGTCATTGCTGTAGGAGTTCCTCAGGGGAGTGTCTTAGGTCCAACCATCTTCAGCTGCGTTATCAATTAACTTCCCTCCATCATAAGATCAAGAGTGGAATGTTCGCTCATGATCAGGGGCGGAAGGGTGGCATAGTGGCTCGCTCTGCTGCCTCACAATGCCAGGGACCTGGGCTCAATTCCAGCCTTGGGTGATTATCTGTGTGGAGTTTGTACATCCAGCCAGTGTCTGTGTGGCTTTCCTCCAGGTTCTCCAGTTTCCTCCCACATTCCAAAGATTGGCAAGTTAGGTGGATTGGCCATACTGAATTGTCCCTAAGATGAGGTGAGGGTTACACAGATCGAGTGGCAGCTTGGGCTCAGGTCGTGTGCTCTTTCAAAGAGTCGGTGCAGAATTGATGGGCCGAATGGCTTCCTTCTGCAGAGGAATTCTGTGATTGCACAATGTCCAGTACCATTCACGACTTCATGGATACTAAAGCAGCAGTCCATCTCCATATACGGCAAGACTTGGACAATATTCAGGCTTGGGCTGATAATTGGAAAATAACATTCATGCCATACAAGTGCCAGGCAATGACTATGTCTAACAAGAAAGAATCTAACGATCTCCCTTTGACATTCAATGGCATTACTATTGCTGAATTCTCCAGCATCAACATCCTATAGGTTCCCATTGACCAGAAACTGGGTTGGATCAGCCACACAAATACTGTGGCTACAAGAGCAGGTCAGAGGCTGGAAATACTGCGCTGAGTAACTCACCTTCTGACTCCTCAAAACCAATCAACCAGCTACAAAGCACATGTCAGGAATGTGATGGAATAATCTCCATTTTCCTGGATGAGTGCAGGAGCCCCAACAACACTCAAGAAGCTCACCACCATCCAGGACAATGCTGCCCACATGATTGGCACTGCATTCTTCACATTAAATGTTCACTCCCTCTATCACCAGCACACAGTGGCAGCAGTGTGCACCATCTACAAGATGCAATACAGCAACTCACCAAGGCTCGTCTGACAGCGCCTTCCAAACTTGCCACCTCTACCACCTAGGACTAGGGCAGCAGATGCATAGGAACACCACTAACTGCAAGTTCCCCTCGAAGCCACACACCACCCTAACTTGGAACCATATTGCTATTCTTTCCCTGGCCGGGATTCTCCCCTACCCAGCGGGGCAGGGGGTCCCGGTGGGACGGAGTGGCGGGAACCACTCCGGCGTCGGGCCTCCCTAAAGGTGCGGAATTCAGGTGCTCCAGTTTCCTCCCACAGTCCAAAGATGTGCAGGTTAGGGGGATTAGCCATGATAAATTGCCCTTAGTGATCAAAAAGGTTAGGTGGGGTTATTGGGTTACGGGGATAGGGTGGAAGTGAGGGCTTAAGTGGGTCGGTGCAGACTTGATGGGCCGAATGGCCTCCTTCTGCACTGTATGTTCTATGTATTGGCTAGCACTCGCTCTCCCTGGTTGAATACTCGCTCTTTGGAGTTTTGTTCCTGCCTAGCAATCTGAGCTTGTTGTTGTTGTTTGACAATCTCTGAATTATTAGCTGGCATTCACAAATCAAACTGTGTTCTCAGTTTCCTTTTGAACAGCAGCATCGCCAGTGAACTCTGTATTGTTGCGTATGCAGTGTTCTGGTAAGACATGAAGAATTTGTTCACTCTTCTTGCCAATGTACCTTGGTCCTTCAATGCCATGATGGAATGCTCCAATGATTGAACAAAACGTTTGACCAATCCATTTATTGCAGGATGGTACAGAGCTGCCTTTAAGTGGTGTAAACCGTTCCCTCCTAAGCAGATCTCAAACTCTTCCAAGATGAACTGAGCAGCACTGTCACTTACGACCTGCGCCAGTGTACCAAATCTTGCGAATATTTTGTTTATCTTCTCAATCGTTTGTTCGGTCATCGTAGATTCATGATCCTGACTTCCAGACATTTGGAGTGTACATCCACTATCACTAAGAACATGTGCCCCTCCACTGGACCAGCATAGTCTATGTGCATTCTCTGCCATGGCGATGTCAATCATTCCCACGGATTAATGATTCCAGTGGTGGAGTGTTGTTAGTTTTGCACAGGATTGACATTGCCCCACTTTCTCTTCAATTGGAGCATCTAATCCTGGTCACCAAAAGTAACTGCGTGCCAGTTCAGTCATCTTCACCGTACTAGGATGCCCCCCCCATGCAGTTGGTCAAGGACTTTATTACGTAAGCACTGAGGAATAATCACTCGGATTCCCCATAATAAAACTCCATTCTGCACTGTCAATTCTTTGTGTGATGTAGGGCTTGAGGTCTGTATTTTTATGATGAACATCTGACATTGCTCCTTGCTGGACCAAGGCAATCACCTTCCCCATCACTGGATTGGTTCTTGTGTATCTCTGAACTTGGAATGAAGTCACACATATACGATTCACGAATGAGAAATAAAAGATGTTGATGAAATGTTCTTCAGATTCACCTGTAGCGACAATCTTGAGAAAGCATCAGCTTGTTTTGACTTGTGAATTTGGATATCTTACGTGTGTGCCAACACTATCAAAGATCATCCTGTAACCTACTAGATGCGAAAGAAGGAATATCTTTATACGACCCAAAGATTGTCTTCAAGGGTCGATGATACATCAAAAGAGTCAAATGGCGGCCATAAAGGTAGTGGTAGAACTTTCTTACCCCAAAAATGATGTTCAAAGTCTTCTGCACTAGTAAGAGTTTATGAAGCAAATGCTATTGGTCATTCCTCTCCTGAAGGCATTATGTGCAAGACAATTGCACGGACCCCCCAGGGTGATGCATTGCAAGTACGTTGTAACTTCAGCTTGGGATTGTAGTGACCGACAACTGACTTCTGTAAGGCATCTTTTACCTCATCATATGCACTTTCGCATTTTTCCGACCAGTGCCATTTGGCACATAACAAGATGTGTAAAACTTCAATCCTGTTGCTAGGTTTGGGAAAAAATTACCATAATAATTGATTGATGCTAAAAAAGACCTCAGTTGTGACACATTTTGAGGACATGGTGCTTCTAAGATTGCTGTCATTTTCTTCAGCTCCTTGTGCAAGCCATCATTATTGATAATGTGGCCCCGGTAATTTATGGATGTCTTTAAAAAGTTGCACTTTTCCTTTTTAACTCTGAGATTATGGTTTTGTAGACGTTTCAGAGTAGCTTCACTGTTCTTCAAGTGTTCCTGTTCACTCAATCCGGTGATGACATACACCTGTGAGAGATCAATTTTACTGAATTTCTGTCCTTCAGAAAGTCCAGCAAACAAGTCTTCAATCAGCAGCAGTGGATAGCGATCTGCGCACAATGCAGGATTAATACTGGTTTCAAAATCTCCACACATTCTCACTGAGCCTTCACTTTTCAGTACAGGAACTATTGGTGTTGCCCAATCACTTCAGTAAAATTGATCTCTCACAGGTGTATTTACAAATGAATGTGGCTACAACATCACAGCCACTACTCACTATCGTGATGCACAGAGGTCTGTTTTGTTACAGAAGACCTCCGTTTGGAATAATCTCTGCTCCTGCTCTTTTTTATTGGTCCATGGATTAAATTCTAAGTGGGCTAAATGGGTGTAATGTTATTTAGATGACATTGTCATCACCGGTTTGAGTGAACAGGAACACTTGAGATCTGGGTCCTGAGTTATACTAATACTTCTACACTTTGATGCAATGGTAGCAGTATAACTGCACTATTAGCAGTTGCCTAGAGCTCCAGAACATTCATTTGTTATATCCTTCAGATTGAGTCAAAGACTTTTATACATACTTGATGGGCTATTATGTTCAAATCAGTAAACCATCAGTGCAAGTATATTAATCTAATAATGCAGAATATTAAAGCATTTGGGCAGATAGCAGAGAATGGGAATAGAGTGGATAGATCCAGTTTTTAAAATAAAATTTTTTTTTAATGGGACATAGATGTCAATGGCCAGGCCGGCATTTCTATTCCCCTTGAGAAGCTACTGGTGAGCCACCTTATGGAACCACTGCAGTCCATGCAGTTAGGTACAGTCACAGTGCTGAAGGGAGGGGGTTGCAGGATTTTGAACCAGCAACAGTGAAGGAACAGCTCTATTGTTCCAAGTCAGCATGGGTGTGGCTTGGAGGGGAACTTGAGGGTGGTTCTGTTCCCAGGTATCTGATGCCCTCGCCCTTCTAGGTGGTCATGGGTTTGGAAGGTCCTGCTGAATGAGGCTTGGTGAGTTGCTGCAGTGTATCTTGTAGATCGTACACTCTGCTGCTGCTGTGCGTTGGTGGTGGAGGGAGTGGATATTTAAGGTGGTGGATGGAGTGCCGATCAAGCAGGCTGTATCTCTGGATGTCGTCGAGCTTCTTGAGTGTTGTTGGATGCACAGTTATTCAGATGAGCGGGGAGACTTTCATCACACTCCTGATTGGTGCCCTGTACATGGTGGACAGGCTTTGAAGAGTCAGGAGGTGAATTACTTACTACAAGATTCCTAGCCTCTGACCTGCTCTTGTAGCCATAGTACATGGGCAAGGCAGTGGTGCAGTGGTATTGTTTACTGTACAAACAATCTGGGGACTCAGGTTCAAATCCCTCCATGGCAGATGGCAAAATTTGAATTCAATAAAAATCTGGATCTATTGAAACCATTATCGATTGTTGTAAAACCCACCTGTTCCATTAATCTCCTTTAGAGAGGAAATCTGCCATTCTTACCTGGTCTGGACTACATTGTGACTCCAGATCCATAGAAATGTGGTTCACTCTCAAATGCCCTCTGAAATGGCGGGCAGTTAGGGATGAGTGATAAATGCTGGCCAAGCTCATGTCCCATAAGTGAATGCCGCTCATCAACCCAACCTTGACTTCTCTAAGCCTTGCTGCGTTTGGGCACAGACTGCTTCAGGGGATGGTTTAGCACACTGGGCTAAATCGCTGGCTTTGAAAGCAGACCAAGGCAGACCAGCAGCACGGTTCAATTCCCATACCAGCCTCCCCGGACAGGCGCCGGAATGTGGCGACTATTGGCTTTTCGCAGTAACTTCATTTGAAGCCTACTTGTAACAATAAGCGATTTTTATTTCATTTCATTTCAGAATGGCTGAATGTTGTGCAATCATTAGTGAACATCTGCACGACTGACCAATGATTCCCATTGGCTCCAGTTTTGCTTGGGCTCCTTGATGCCACACATTTCAAGAGATAGCACCAGCACAGGCATGAGTATCCTCCTTTTCTGTCATTTCTATGTTTCTGCTAATTAATGATAGTAAATGGATCGTATTGCAGCTTCTGTTGCCAGCACACCATCTGTATCCACTCTGTGCCTTAATAGTGTATTTTCTGAAATACGCAGTGATTTTATTATGATACATTTTATAGCTCAATTACTTTTCCCATAACCTACTTATTTTAGAAAATCCCAACAGAGAGAATAATTTGTACACACTACTCAGTTTTCTCTTCCATTGACCATATAAAATGAGCAACCTCTTCAATATCGGCCATTTGTTCATTCAAGTTCAAATTACCCCACAAATTCTGAATGTGACATGACAGTTACTGGTCACTGAGGTGACAAAAGCATTATTGCAGAATGGGGGTTTTTACTGACCAAGCATTCTATTTTTTATCAAACTTTATTATTGCCCCCATGGAAATTTTGAATGTAGGGTGTTGAAAGCAATTTTTTCGATGCACTTCATTAAGTTCTCTGCACAGCGGTCGGATGTGAATAAACAAGAGGATGGATAATGCTCCTGGCATGGTGCTCATTTGGTCCTGCGCATTCATGTGGTGCATCCTGCTGACCCCATGCTATGGTGTGATGTAAGCTCATTAGAATAGATATTTGGAAATCTCAGAAAACAATGCATGCTATCAGGTGCTCCACAGGGTCAGCAGCAGAATATTGAATGTCAGCCGCTCTTAAAGGATTGTTGTTCATCTTTCAAACTGACCTTCAACTGAAGGTGAAACAAAAAGGCTTATACACAGTGTCACAGTCTGGAGGCCCTTCTAGAGATATTAAGGAGTGTGTGGTAGCTCAAGACAATACACTGGGGACTTACAGTAACAACAAAGGTGGTTTATTAACAGTAGACACAGAGCAATGCTGGATAGCTCTCGACTCTCCAGCTCCGGGGGCCACACTTCCTGGGCCCCTGCTCCTAGGCCCCTGCGCTTTCTCTCTATAGGCTGGGGCTCGAGCGCTCCTGCGAGATGGGTCCCGATCCGGACACGTGAACCGCAAAGCCTGCCCCCTTAAAGGGGCTGAGCTACCACATCCCTCCCCCCTTAAGCCCCTCATTACAATTTACAAAGTGAGCACTAGAGAAATCCTACATACAAGGTCAAGAGACATAAGGTAAAAGAGTTAATCACAGAGATTGTCTGTCCAGGACCTTCAAGTCTTTGTGAATCTCCTTAGTCCCCCCCGGCCGGTTCCACCGTCTGCAGAAGACGACAGTTCAGGAGACTCCGCCTTTTCTGTAGGGCTGTTCACCTCACCACCTCCCAGCTGAACTGCTGGTGGGGCTGAGTCTGACATTTCTGGCTCCCTCTTCTCTGGCACAGCCACAGGAGCGCCAGCGGCACTAGTTAGATCTATCTGTTCTGGAATTGGGGTCATTGTCCCTGGCTCCTCAGAGATCGACATGCTTATGCATTGGCCTGCCATTGACATTTACCACATACAAAACGGGTCCAGATTGGGATCTGGCTGGCTCACCAGAGTGGGCCCGAGACAAAAGTTCAAACTAGAACTAGGTACAGGTAACCTTTTACAAAGTAAATTGATTTTTCTGGGACCCTCCATGCCTCCACTCTCCCCGCCAAATTTGGAAATATCAAGTCCAAGGTTTTGAGTTCTATACCGGCAACATACATGATAAAAGCTAATCAAAGTTGCATTGACTGAAAATGAATGTGCCCCAATTTTAATTGCTGCTTTATTGGCTGCTTTCATTTCCTACATTTTCCATGGCTGTTCGCATATGTAAGACTTAGTTGAAAATATAATAAAACACAGCGGCAATCGATCGACAGCAGATCCTATCTCCCTGGCCCTACAATCAACTCTCGAACATCTCGACAACAAGGACACCTACATCAGACTGCTGTTCATAGACTACAGCTTCGCCATCAACACTATTATCCCAACAAGACTAATAACCAAACTCTGCAACCTTGGACTTGACCCCCTCCCTGGGCAGCTGGATCCTCGACTTCCTCACCAACAGGCCACAATCTGTCAGGATTAGTAACAACATCTCCTCCATAATAGTTCTCAACACCGGGGCCCTGCAAGGATGTGTGCTCGGTCCTCTACTGTACTCCCTATACACACACCACTGTGTGGCGAGATGCAACTCCAATTCAATCTATAAGTTTGCAGATAATACGACTGTGGTGGGTTGTATTTCAAACAACAATGAATCAGACTACAGAAGGGGGATGGATCGCTTGGTTGCATGGTGTACCAAAAACAACCTCTTTCTAAATGCTGGAGAGACCAAGGAACTGATCATCAATTTCAGGAAGTGTAGCACGACACACACACCCGTCTACATCAATGGCTCCGAAGTAGAGATGGTCGATAGCTTTATGTTCCTGGGGGTCACCATCACCAACAGTCTGCCCTGGTCCACTCACGTGATGCAATAGTCACGAAAGCCCAAAAACCTCTCTACTTCAGAACCTTAAATAATTTGGCCTGTCTGCATCGACTCTCACAAACTTCTACAGAAGTGTAGTAGAGAGCATCCTATCCGGCTGCATTAGAGCTTGGTAACTGCTCAGCCCAAGATCGCAAGAAACTGCAGAGTGTGCTGAACTCAGCCCAGTGCATCACACAAGCTTGCCATCCTCCCATTGATTCTGTATACACCTCCAGTTGCCTCAGAAAGGCAGACAGCATTGTCAGATACCCTTTACACCCAGGCATTGCCTTATTCCAGACCCTTCCATCAGGCAGAAGATACAGAAGGCTGAAGACCCGCACATCCAGGTATAGGAACAGCTTCTTCCCCACAGCTACTAGACCTCATCAACTCTCCCTTGGACTGATCTGTTCCCTGGAAGAACACTATTCACGATGCCCTATGCTGCTCTTGCTCATGTATTTGCTTTGTTTGGCCTTGTTGGGCTGAGTACTGTAACCAATCACTATTTGCTGATGCACCACTGTCAATGTACTCTTGTTGATTATTCTTTTGTCTACTATGTATGTACTGTGTACATTCCCTTGGCCGCAGAAAAATACTTTTCAATGTACTTCCGTACATGTGACAATAAACATCAATCAATCACAACAACCACAGAGACCTTGGCCAGGTAAAGTGCTCAAACAATTTGTCATAACGTCGATTCCCTGCTTAAGAATGCTAATGCTGTGCTTAGAAAGGGCCTGAGAAAGCACGTATCACATTGTATCTCTTGTCAGATCTTTCATTGAACTTGAATTTGCAGTGATATTATGAGTCAGAGTTGCAGTTTGTATCCTTGATCCCCCACTGCCTTAGTGGTCCCTCAGATCTGCCATAATGACAAGCATTCACATGTACACCATGGGTGGTAACTCTTTCTGGGAACTAATACAGTAACATTGGGGGCAAAGGCACATTTGGACATATGAATAGATTGACATGACATTCTGGGGAACCTTGCCCCATGGTAAAACAAGTGTTGCTGCTGGATGTTTTTCAAAATGCCATGACAAATAAAGTGCCAACGACTTGCATGTCTCATGTGTACACTGTGTGGTGACCACTGATTGTATAATAGAGGTAATACAGTAAGGCCCCTGTTCTACACGTACGGGGGTAGATCTCTGCCTGCTGGTTCCGCCCAGTAGGCGGAATATAAATGTGTGTGCACACCGAGTTGCTCCCATTCTGGTAGCAGCTGCAGGAGGCCACACCTCTGCTTAATGAAGCCTCGGTTACCCTCTACTCTCGTCTCGTCGTAATTAATAGTGCATCAATTTATTAAGCAGAGATGTTACAGCGATGGAACTACGCACCAAGCCAGATCGCCTGCAGCTGCACCCTCAAGCAGCCAACGCCACTACAGTATTGCCTTCAACCACTGGCTAGCGTGCTTCAAAAGCTACCTCGGATCAGCGACTGAACAGCCCTCGGACGCACAGAAGCTTCAGATCCTTTACTCACGGGTGAGCTCCGAGATCTTTCCCCTTATCCGGGATGCGCCCACTTACCCTGAAGCTATGGAGCTTCTGAAAGGACACTATATCCAGCCGATCAACAAACTCTACGCCAGGCACCTCCTATTCACGAGGCAACAAATCCCCGGTGAGCCATTTGACAATTTCTGGCACGCCCTGCACATCCTGGCGAGGAACTGCGATTGCCAGGCAGTTTCCACCGTTGAACGTACAGAACTCTTAATCAGGGACGCTTTTGTTATGGGCATGGAGTTGGCGTACATCTGCCTGCGCTTCTTATAAGGGGGTACGCTCGACCTCGTGGCGACCAGGCAACTCGCGAACTCACTAATGGTAGCCTCCCATAACGTACAGTCGTATGCCCCCGACCGCACGGCATACGCCCCCGACCGCACGGCGCCCTCATCGACATTGTGGGCCCCACCAGCAGCCTCCCCAGCCAACCCCAAGCCTGCACCGCGTGCAGCCAGCCAACCCCGGGGGGCCCAAGTGCTATTTCTACGGGCAGACAAAGCAACCCCGACAGCGCTGCCCAACGCAGAGCGCAACCTGCAAGGCCTGCGGAAAGAAGGGACATTTCGCTGCTGTGTGCCAAGCCCGGTCGATCGCTGCTGTGCATAGGCCCAATGTTCCTGCACCCCCTACATGCGACCCGTGAGCGCTGCCATCTTCTTCCCCGCAGACCACATGTGGCCCTAGGGCGCCGCCATCTTCCTCCCAGCAGACAATGTGCACACCGTGGGTGCCGCCACCTTCAGCGTCATTTTGGACGGCGCCTCAGGACCCCTGCTCGTCGGGGACTTCATCTGGCCGTTCATCGCCTGCCACTGCCACCGACCAGCCCGGGGCTTACCAACACCAGCCGCAACTCGCCTCCATCACGCTCGACCAGTCCCGACCACACAACCTCGCAACTGCAATGACGACGGTGAAAGCCGATGGGCACAAGACACCTGCCTTCTTGACTCTGGGAGCACGGAAAGCTTCATCCATTCCTCTACGGTAAGGCGCTGCTCCCTCGCGGTACACCCCGTATACCCAGAGAATCTCCCTGGCCTCCGTATCCCATTCCATGGAAATCCGGGGGTACTGCATCGACTCCCTCACCGTCTGGGGCGTAGAGTTCAACAACTTCCGACTCTATGTCCCCCCAACCTCTGTGCTGCCCTGTTACTTAGCCTGGATTTCCAGTGCAACCTCCAAAGTCTAACTCTGAAATTCGGCGGACCCCTACCACCCCTCACAGTATGCGGCTTCATGAACTTTAAGGTTGACCCACCTTCCCTGTTTGCAAACCTCACCCCAGGTTGCAAACCCGTCGCCACCAGGAGCAGACGGTACAGCGCCCAGTACAGGACCTTCATCAGGTCGGAGGTCCAGCGGCTGCTGCGGGAAGGCATCATTGAGGCCAGCAACAGCCCCTGGAGAGCCCAAGTGGTGGTAGTAAAGACTGGGGAGAAACAGAGGATGGTCATTGACTACAGTCAGACCATCAATCGGTACACGCAGCTCGACGTGTACCCCCTCCCATGCATACCTGATATGGTCAATCAGATTGCACAGTACCAGGTCTTCTCTACTGTGGACCTGAAATCTGCCTACCACCAGCTTCCCATCCGCAAGGCGGACCGCCAATACACTGCAGATGGCCGCCTCTACCATTTCCTTAGGGTTCCCTTCGGCGTCACTAACGGGGTCTCGGTCTTCCAACGTGAGATGGACCAAATGGTTGACCGGTACGGGCTGTGGGCCACATTCCCGTACCTAGATAACGTCACCATCTGTGGCCATGACCAGCAGGACCACGACGCTACCATTCTCAAATTTCTCCAAACCGCCAAACTCCTTAACCTCACATACAATAAGGAGAAGTGCGTGTTCCGCACCAACCGTTTAGCCATCCTCAGCTATGCTGTGGAAAATGGAGTTCTAGGGTCCGGCCCCGACCGCCTGTGCCCCCTCATGGAAATCCCCCTCCCACACTGCCCGAAGGCCTGAAACAATGGGTGGGGCTTTTCTCCTATCATGCCCAGTGGGTCCCTAACTATGCGGACAAGGCCCGCCCACTCATCCGCTCCACAATTTTCCCCCTGATGGCTGAGGCCCGCCAAGCCTTCAACCGTATCAAGGCAGACATCGCCAAGGCCACGATGCACGCGGTCGACGAGGCCCTCCCCTTTCAGGTCGAGAGCGATGCATCGGACATCGCTCTGGCCGCTACCCTCAACCAGGCAGACAGACCCGTGGCATTCTTTTCCCGCACCCTCCATGCCTCCGAACTTCGGCACTCCTCTGGTCGAAAAGGAGACCCAAGCCATCATGGTGTGGAAGCTGTGCGACATTGGAGGCATTACCTGGCCGGCAGGAGATTCACTCTCCTCACTGACCAACGGTCGGTTGCCTTCATGTTTAATAATACGCAGCGGGGCAAGATCAAATGATAAAATCTTAAGGTGGAGGATCGAGCTCTCCATCTACAATTACAAGATTTGTATCGCCCAGGGAAGCTCAATGAGCCCCCCCCCCCCCCCCCCCCCCGCCCCCGATGCCCTATCCCGAGGTACATGTGCCAGCGCACAAGTGGACCGACTCCGGGCCCTACACAATGGCCTCTGTCACCCAGCGGTCACCCGGTTCTTACACTTCATAAAGGCCCGCAACCTGCCCTACTCCATGACGGGGGTCAGGGCTGTCACCAGAGACTGCTAGGTCAGCACGGAGTGCAAGCCGCACTTCTACCGGCCGGACCAAGTGCACCTGGTGAAGGCCTCCCGCCCTTTTGAACGCCTCAGCATGGACTTCAAAGGGCCCGTCCCCTCCACCATCCGAAACACGTACTTCCTGAACGTGGCCGATGAATACTCCAGATTCCGGACAGGCGCCGGAATGTGGCGACTAGGGGCTTTTCACAGTAACTTCATTGAAGCCTACTCGTGACAATAAGCGATTTTCATTTTCATTTTCATTCACTATCCCATGCCCTGATATGACGTCTGCCAGGGTTAATGAAGCACTCAACAGCACCTTCGCCCTGTTCGGTATCCCCGCTTATGTCCGGGGATCCTCCTTTATGCATGATGAGCTGCGTCAGTTCCTGCTCAGCAAGGGCATCGTCTCGAGCAGGACGACCAGCTACAACTCCCGGGGAAACGGGCAGGTGGAGAGGGAGAATGGGACGGTCTGGAAGGCCATCCTTCTGGCCCTGTGGTCCAAGAATCTCCCGGCCTCCCGCTGGCAGAAGGTCCTCCCCAACACGCCACTCCATTCGATCACTACTCTGCACGGCAACTAATGAAACCCCCCCATGAACGTCTCCTTGCCTTCTCTAGGAGGTCCACCTCCGGGGTTTCGTTCCCAACGTGGCTGGCAACTCCTGGACCTGTCCTCCTCTGAAAATACGTGCGGATCCACAAAACGGACCAGTTGGTCGAAAGGGTACATCTATTGCACGCAAACCTACAGTACGCCTATGTGGCGTATCCCGACGACCGCAGGACACCGTCTCCCTCAGGGACCTGGCACCAGCTGGATCCCCACCCACAGCCCACCACCCGACACCCTCCCGTCCGATTGCCCCGGCGACACCCACTCTTCCCCCAGCGCACCTCACTACAGCCCCCGCCCCAGGACGATCCGCCCTCCCACTGGCTCCACCCGGGGATGAAGATGAGGACTACACGCTCCCGGAGCCACAGGTGACCAAGCCGGCGTCCGCATCACCACCAGGACTGAGGCGCTCACAGCGGAAGATCAAGGCACCCGGCTGGCTGAATTTGTAAATTTTTACCAGACTGTCACAAACCTGTAAATGTTTTCCATGAGCCCCGCTGGACTCTTTTTTTTAAACAGGGGGTGAATATGGTAGTCACCACTGATTGTATAATAGAGGTAATACGGTAAGGCCCCTGTACTACAGGTACGGGGGTAGATCCCTGCCTGCTGGCTCCGCCCAGTAGGCGGAGTATAAATGTGTGTGCACACCGAGCTGCTCCCATTCTGGTAGCAACTGCAGGAGGCAACACATCTCTGCTTAATAAAGCCTCGGTTACCCTCTACTCTCGTCTCGTCGTAATTGATCGTGCATTATACTGAAGATTGGGAGATGTAACCAAGATTCCAATGACTGCTTGGAAGCAGTTTTTGACACATAATTTCAACGCGACTAAAAAATCTGCAGCCACTAACTCATCCTCAATGTTTCTCAAGTCACGATGCAGGAATACTAATCTCTGAAACGTAGATGTTTAGCTCACTCAGTTAAATCGCTGGCCTTTAAAGCCAACCAAGCAGGCCAGCAGCACGGTTCGATTCCCGTACCAGCCTCCCCGGCCAGGCGCCGGAATGTGGCGACTAGGAGCTTTTCACAGTAACTTCATTGAAGCCTACTCGTGACAATAAGCGATTTTCATTTTTTCATTCATGGAAGAGGCTGGTTCTGTGTACATGATGAGAGTTTAAGAACAGATTGTCACAGAGCAGCTGAAACACAAATCCACTCATGTGGCATAGCTTCTAACCCTCCATCTACACAATTTGCAACAAGAGATTTGTTGCATTACATATGATTTGAAAATATTGACACAGGTGACAGATGATGTACAGCTTTAAGTTGTCGGGAAGGTTTTAGTGGGATTTTCTACCTCCTTTATCCAACCACTGAAACGCAGGGCAGAATTTTCCCATCCTACCCATGGAAGGTTTTATGGCAGGCGGGAGCAGAGAATCTATCAGCAGGCAAAACGTCGGAAACCCACCAGCATAAAAACAGTTTGCAATTCTCTATGTGGCGGGTTAATGGAGGGGGGTTGGATTTCACACTGCCTAGTGACATGAACGCCATTTGCATTCATTATCATACAAATGCACATTAGAACAGCTGCTTACCGGAATCTCCTCACGCCTTCCAAACATTTGTCACGGCAACAGAAAATTGTTGGTCTCAAACCCAGTTGAAAATGCGTGGCGTGCATAAGTCGGACTTCAAGGTGAGTGCAACATACAGAGCCTACCTGGCAGAGCGCTGCACCACTCTTATTGCAATGAGCCACACAGTTGGGGCTGTAGCATTGTTCCGCTCCTGCACTTTGCTGACGTTGTCCGGGAGGATACCACTGCATTGCAGCACTCACACAGGCCTCCATTTCCAGACCAGGACCGTGCGGCAGGGCTGAGAAATGCAGAGGGTCGTCTGGCCCCAATGGTTGACACCATTATCCACAAGGATACCACTGTGCAGTGGTACTCAGGCAAAAGTCCGCACTTTCACAAATGAGTATTTTGACTGGGGTGGGGTCTGAGGGAGGGTGAGGATAATGGGGAAGAAGGGCTGTGTAAAGGCTGTGAGGAGATCACATGGAGACTCAGAAGGTGGGGAGTATGGTTTGGGCGGGACTACTGTAATCCTTGGCAACAGGGAACTCTGTACAGGTCCACATCATTGGTCTAGGGCCAGCAGTCAGGAGTCACAGGGTACAGACACCCCTGTGGCAATATGGAAAGAAGTCACAGATTACAGACAGTCCAGGGCTGTCTGGAACTCATAGTCAGAGGTCAGAGACAGGAGACAGTCCAGGGATGCACAGGGAGTGTAGCAGGAGAAATCATTGGGAGGATGGTGTACTCCAGCTGCAGGCTGGCACACACTGCACATTTGTGCAAAGTACCCTGGGGATGTCATGACTCTTACACCCTGAGTCACTCAGATGCCTGAGATATTTGAGGAGCCAGTACATCTGCAGAAATGGCTGCTTGATGATAGAGGGTTCCCATTGAAACACTGGCTGATGACACTAGTGCATCACCCTCACAGTGGTTCCGAGGAGAGATACAATGCTGCTCACAATTCCACATGCTTCCTTATAGAGCAGCTCATTGGCCTTCTGAAGATGCACATCAGATGCCTGGACCACTCTGGTGGTTCCCCACAATACACTCCCAATAGAATTTCCCACACCATTGCAGTGTATTGGACCCTTCACAATCTGGCAATGCAAAGAGGTGATCCCTTGCCAGAAGGTAAACTGGAAGAGGATGAGAGTTCATTGGAGGAGGAAGATCCAGAGGCCCAGCAATCTCATGAGGTCGATGAGCGTCAGGAGGAGTGTGATTATGCCATGGAGGAAGGAAGATGTGGGAGACGTGCCTGTGGTGCTTTAATTGCTGACAGGTTCCAGGAAGAGTAAAATGAGGCATGCGCCCAAACTCTCCTAGCCCTCAATGCCATTTCCTTTCATCTCAGCCGATGTCCAACTACCCGCAGCAAGAATGAGCCCAACATTCACACTTACTTGTCCTAGCTTCATGATTCACCAGGCCGTGATCTCTGCTTTGCTCCATGGTGTCCTGTGAATGTGCTCACTCTGGGAACTGAGAGTCCATTGAGGAGCAAGAGAAGACGCAAGGCTTTTGCTACTTTATAACCCCTACAGTACAGATGGAGGCCATTCTGTCCACTGAGTCTGCACTGATCCTCTGAAAGAGCACCCTACCTAGGCTCAATCCCCCACCCTATCCTCGTAACCCCACCTAGGGGCAATTTAGCATGGTTAATCCATCTAACCTGCACATCTTTGAACTGTGTGAGGAAACTGGAGCACCCAGAGGAAACCCACACAGACAAGAGGTCTGGTGACTGTGAGGGAGCAGTGCTAACCACTGTGCCACCCCTGAGGGTCTCCTCTTCCTGTGCATGTCTTCTACCACCACCACTGAGGAGACACAAATGCTGCTGGAATATCAATGCTGATGAGCTGCCCTCACTCAATGATGTTCCTTGAGGAAGAAGGATTAGAAATGCTTACATCACACACTTCAAATAAAGATTTAAACACACCTCCGTGACATCACACAAGGTGGCAGAGACTAGTTCAAATGAGGTTGACATCAAATTAATGTTATTTTCACTGTGGAACACTATCATTGAGTGGGGGCATGTTAAACCTCAACATACGAGGGTTCCAATGTACAAATTTACAACGCTTTCAGTTGACAAAAACATTCACATAACAATCAAATACAATCACAAAAGTACAACTTCTCTACAGTGATAGCACACCCATGACCCAAAAGTGAGATCAAAATTTGTTTACTTTCCTAACCCTACCACTCAGCCTGGGCGCAGCCACAACATCTGCAGTGGAGGTGGAGGCAGCTTGTTGACACTGCCCCCCCCGTGTGCGATGGGCTTGGCGAGCATCCTCTGGAGGGCCCCGGCTGGATAAAGATCTCTTGCTCAGGGGCAGAAGCGCCCTCGGCCACCCAACCAGCTGCAGTAGATACGGTCACAGGCAGAGGGGACTGTGAGTGCCGTCTGGGTGCCCAAGGGCCCCAGCTTGATTCCTTGATTCCTGCAACAGATGGGGAACACGGAGGGAGGTCAAGGTTCCTCATCCCCATGTGGCCTCTATCCTGATTCTGCCTACCAGAGTGTGTAGCCATGGAGTGGAGCAACAAGCCTAAATCTGGCAAGATCTGCTGGACCAAGGTCTCCATGGTCGCCACCAATGTTTCCATAGTAACCTCGAAGCACTCACATCTAGGAGCCACAACAACATGGACTCCTCCTTGTGTGCTCTAGTCTGCTGAGTGACTTATGAATCTCTGCCCGATGTTGTGCCACATGACATTGCACCTCCAGCACTGGGCTGTCGGCTGCTTCCAGAGGCTCATCATCTGACTGGGACTGAGCGGGTCTCCAGTAACACTCCAAGTGCTGAAGAGCTGGGCTGTCCCTGCCTCTAACTGCTGAGGGAACATGTCAGTGATGTGTTCTCCGGAAAGCGCCCCACCGAGATGTGTGCCTCTGCACAGGTAGAGAGTGAACGCGATGACCTTTCTTCCTGAGCTTCTTCTTCAGTTGTGATCTGGGGGCTTGGGCTGGCACTCGGCTGCCTTGTGGGCCTCGATCTGCTGGTGCCTGGAAAATAGAGAACAGAGTTTCTGTTGAGGACCATGAACTATATAAGATTGCGTGCGATTGCCAGGATTTGATGAATTGATCTTTTAAAATAAATGTCGAGTAAGCAATTCTTTTTTTTCCAATTAAGGGACAATTTAGCATAACTTATCCACCAACCCAGCACATATTTTTGGGTTGTGGGGCTGGGACCCATGCAGACACAGGGAGAATGTGCGAACTCCTCATGGACAGTGACCCGGGGCCGGAATGAAAATGAAAATGAAATGAAAATGAAAATCGCTTATTGTCACGAGTAGGCTTCAATGAAGTTACTATGAAAAGCCCCTAGTCACCACATTCCGGCGCCTGTTCTGGAGGCTGTTATGGGAATCAAACCGTGCTGCTGGCCTGCTGGTCTGCTTTCAAAGCCAGCGATTTAGCCCTGTGCTAAACAACCCCTACATGAACATTTGTCCTCGGCGCTATGAGGTAGCAGTGCGAACCCCTGCACCACCGTGCCGCCTAGAATTGACGGAGCTGAGTTCCATACCAGGGTGTTGGGAGGTGTCAATCTCACCTCCCCCCCCCCCCGGACTGATCCCTGGTGTCACCAGCCAGCTCGGGTTCAGCCTCCATGAACTCAGTGAGGGAACTGATGTTGCTCGTCCCTCCCACAATCTGTAATCTGATTGGATGTGTGAGATACGCGAAGAGAGTAGCCATTTGAGTACACCATGCCATGATGAGAGTTTGCTATTGGAGGGAATTGAAGGATGACGTATCTTGTTGGTGTTTCAGGCGCAGTTGGCAGCTGTGCTGACCTGCTCTGTGATGATCTCCCAGGCCGGAGACATGTTGGTGTGTATCATGGTGCTATCACTGGAATGCAGGAAATCCCTGTGCTCCCACACTCCTCTGATCAAGGCTTCGAAGGACTTCGAAGTGGTGGAAGAGGGATGCTGTGCTGTCTTCCACTTCAGTCTGGTTGCTAGACATCTGTGACAATCTCCTGAAGACAGGTGGGCTGGAGAGAGTGAGATGTATGTGTTGGACTGGCATTTAAATATGGCGTCCAGACCTTTGACCTAGCCAGCTGACAGTGGGCAGACAAATCAACCCCTGGCATACCAGCCGACCCAGCCCAATACTCACCTGTGCATAAGTACAGAGCTTCCGGGCACAGAATTGGGCCTGAGTTCCGCCATTCTGGCCAACAGGGTGGGTGCTGCTGAAACAGCCCTGCACTTAGTCCCATAAATAGTCCCAGAGTTTCCAATCATGGACTAAAATAATAATCTACATTTAAGAGTAAGGATTCAACTGAGCAATATAGACTCACTTCCAAAGCCTATTTTGTATCAGAACTTAGCCACGGAAGGCTGATCAGATGCTCCACTCATTGCATGGGGATTGAATGAGAATCCAGGCATTTGTGAGCATCAGAGCATCAGATATTCCGGAGGTCTCAGCGTTGAATAGTGCAAGGAGCTGGCGCAATGTGCGTCAGCAAAACAATTGCAAAAATCACATTACCAGATCCCTAATCCAAAAAGAAAGGATGAACTTTGTCTCATTATGAAATCCAAACAAAACCTTAAAATTACTTATTTTGATCCACCTCAATAGTACACTGTCCTGTTTTCATTTATAAATGGGTATAAACACCACTTACTTCAACCATGTTAGCAATTCAAAAATGCGGAGAAGGCTTTTCAGTGTCATCAAAATGCTCTGAGGAATTCTGGCCCTGCAGCATGTCTCCAGCTCTTATGTCTGTACATGAGTACAATCATAATGACATGACTGGAGTCACATGAATGCCATGTTTCGTCACTAGATTTTGCAAAATTAACCATTTGTTGTGAACGCCATAACTGTCCTGTGAATTAATTTCTTATATTTGCAAGGAGGAATCCGACTTTCGTCTTCATAAGTTCAAAATTTACCTGATAGACCAAATTCTGACTTGAAATGATGACTTCCTTCTTGCACCGTTTTCAAAAATCCATACAATTTATACAACATTTGTAAAAATACGTTGAAAGGTTCCTGGCAAACATGCTCCAATTGGATTTTGTCTGTTCCAGGCACAATCAAGCTCTTTCCTGTCATCATCACACATCCCCCCCCCCCCCCCCCCCCCCCCCCACCCCCCCTGCCACCTACCCCCACAACCCACTATAATCCCAGTCATGCCGAGAAATCTCAGAGCAATTCAAAGGCACCAGAGACTGGTGGAATTTTACAAGGCAATTGAAGGCAAACTCAGGGGCGGGGGTGAGGGGGATTGCAGAAAAGCAACAAGATGGATCCACAAGTTTGCAAATGGAGTTATCCACCAGTTCCATGCAGGAAAGGATGAACTTTAAGCTCTGCGTAAAGTCCTGTGAAAAGTTGGTGCTGGACTGCTCCGTGCTCCTTGACATTTATTGCAGGCTTTCTGACAGGAATCCCAGTGGGACAAGCATTTTGTTGTGCATTCTTCTTCTGATGGGATGGCCAATCAAATTCCTCACCTGAGTGCTCTGCAGTAGAAGCCCTCAATGAGCTGACAACTGCGTTAACCTTGCCCTCTGCCCTGGCCACAACACACTCATGCCCAGTTTCCCATCATTTACAGGTCCTATCTCTAATCCATACTCTTAAGGCAGCTTCAGTATCTGAACTGGTGGCTGTGAGCATGAGATAGAGTGACAGTGCTGTGTCTCCATCATCAACCTTTTCTTGGTGTCCTTCCGCTGTTTGGCCAGACTGCACCTCCTGGGTATCTGAAAGAAAAAGACACAAGGAGAAGACTGTGGTGTTGGGAAGAGATTGTGGCGGGACTGGGGGATGGAAGTGGGTGGTGTATGATCACATCATCTACAGTTTGCAAATCAGAAGAGAATGGAGGATGAGGAGGAATTGGGATGTAAGAAGAAGGATTAAGTATGAGAATATTTGATTATTCAGCCTGCCACTAATCACAGCTGGGCATCCCAATAACTACCATCAATTCATCAAATCCTGGCAATCGCACGCAATCGTCCACGTGGGTGAGCACATGCAAGCACACCTGTCCCCTGTGGGCAGCTCCTGCTGCCAGCTTTTCCCGAAAAAGAGAGGGAGGTGTGTTAGTGAGCATTGAGCAAACTGTTTGCCTAATGAGGCCACCGCAGTTGAACAGATTGCAGTGTGTGTGCAAGCTGTGAGATGTGGGTTTGAAACTTGTATCAGTGTTACGTCTGTAAGTTGAGGAGAAATATATGACTGTTTGATATGAAGCCTGATACTGATTATTAGTAGATGAATGGTGGGGGTGCTGTGATTTGAACACCAGCTGAGACTACTGCTGCCTTTGGTTAGATGTGGCATTTGAAGATGCATTCACTGACCTGGGTCTCTTACCTTAAATGTTGCATTTGAAAATCTTTGACCCCACTCTGTCCCCTGTTGTTCCATTCCTCATTTGTTTCCAGGCCGTAAACTCTTCAACCATGAGTCCCAGCATCTGTTCGGCCACAATGCAGTGCCTAGTTTTAAGTGATCATTGCCATTCACATTGCTAGCCCTCTGCTGATGTATCCAGCCGATGGAGCCTGCAGGTAAGGCTGGCCGGATGCAGATATTATTTGAGTAAGCAAGTGACACAATGAGCAGTCTGGAATCAGCTTCTCTCCACGTGCACAGTTTTATGCTGTGTGCAAGGTTTCCTGCAGTTGGCAGATGCTTGAACAATGTCCCTCTATATTCTAACCAATGATTCACACAGGTCAGCAGTACCGCTTTGTTTTTGTACTCTATACCATTATTTAGCAAATTAAGAGACTAGTAATTGGTTAGTCCTCATTTTGGGGCGTAGGCGTCACAATTGTGACCTGCCGGTGGCTGTTCAGATTGAGGTGGGAAAATATTCAAAATTTCTGTCCCCACCTCCTCTGAATGATTGTGGAATTGGGCCGAGCAGCTCCAACGCTGCTGTCTCCTCCTGAACACTGCCTGCAGCCTCTGTGTAGGCGGGTTCAGAAGGATTATTTGCAGCCCACGCAGCACAGTCGACCTGCTCTTCCTAAAGCCAGGCTGTAACTTAAAGTGAAGCTGCTCTCAACAATCCTGCTGCAATGTAAATTATTGCAAAGTGAACACCAGGGCAGAATAAGGGAAAATTAAGTGCACTAAATATATTTGCAGTTCTGCATTCTTTCACAACAGTTTGGACAAACTGCGCTAATATAAATCAGCACACCCTCTGCCCTTGTATCTCCATATGTCTGTGGTATCAGATGTGCTTGCCTGAATAAGTTCACCAAAGAATTAAACCGATTTTATCCAGCAACATTGTACACAAAGAGGGGTAATAAAAGAAATTTGGAAGTATTAATGTAGAGCACAAAGACAAAACCTGCAAAATTGCAAGCGAGTAGGACTGATGACTGACTATCATCCTGCACAGGTGGAATTAACAATATGAAAGTAGTAAATCTGCTCTGTTATGTTCAAACAGCGAGGCATTTCACACATTATTCTATTGTCCCGAGCAATATGCGCACTGCTGAATTTTCTCTGATGTAATGTAAGCCGTCTCTTTGTACGAGGCAGACTGCTTTCGACAGGTGACAGCCTCTTACCTGCAAAAGGATATCATAGGCCAGGAAGTACAATTGCAGGAAATGCTCAAGTTTACAGAGATGGCAATTCTCCTGTGTTTGTTTCTGGATAACTAACTACACAGCCTTTGCCAATATGTCTTTCATCGGATTGAAAGTAGTGCTTAAGCTTGACTGTATAACCCATCATTTACTTTCAGTACAGTAGCAAAATGCATAACAATGAGCTCATTAGGTTCCATCTTTTATTTCACAGAAAAGATAGAAACTAGGGAAGGCGAAACCAGTACTTTAGATGTGTGGTGAATGTATTCACCATAATACATGCATGATACCTTAACCTGTGACCTTTGACCTGGAAGTGGTGATATGAACTGCTTCCAGGTGCTGTACTGTAACACCGGTATGGCGCCGCCTCTGGCTCCGCCCACACCGGGGCCATATATAGTCCGGCTTCCTGTGGGCGGCATTCATCTGTACCACTGATTCTGGCTAGGCAAGTTCATGACTAATAAAGCCCACTGTTCACTCGTTCTCTCTGCCTCACTGTGAATTGAAGGTATATCAATTTATTAGTCACAGACAGCACTATGGAAGCCGCTCTATAGCCAGACAGGCTTGAACTCGACGCCCACGCATCTGAAGCCAAGGAAATATTCGAACATTGGCTCCGATACTTCGAGGTCTTCCTCGACTCCTCCACAACGCCTCCCTCAAAGACTCTCAAGCTGCGATTCCTCCACTCTCGGGTGAGCCACCGAATCTCAGTGATGATCGAAAAAGTGGCCACATACGAGGCGGTGGGCGCAACTCTCAAGGAACACTTTGTGAAGCCCAGAAATGAGGTATTCACCAGGCACCTCCTCAATAATCAAGGTCAACGTGCCGCAGAATCTCTGGACGAGTATCTCGAAACCCTGACCCTACTCGCGAGGAACTGCAGCTATCGAGATGTGACGGCGGAGGAACACATGAACTCACAGATCGGGCGGGACACCTACGTGGCGGGGGTCCGCTCGAATTATATCAGGCAGCGCCTGCTGAAAAACAGGACCTCTGACCTGCGGGACACGGTAAAGCTAGCAACCTCACTAGAGGTGGCCTACCAGAACCTCAGCGCGTTCCCCACGGGCCTAGCGAACCGTCGTGGACACCCTCGTCGTGGCCCTCGTCGGACCCGACTACGTCGCAGGCTTGTGCCGCGCGTCTGCCAGCCCAGCCCGGGGAACCACAGTGCTACTTCTGCGGCCAGGGTCAACACCCCCGGCAGTGCTGCCCAGCCCGCACAGTGGCGTGTAGCGATTGTGGGAAAAAGGGGCACTTTGCTAGAGTCTGTCTGGGTCGGCCTAAGTCCCAGAAATCAATAACGCACTAGGCCCGACCCATGAATTCGCAACCCCACAGACCTATCAACGTAGCTGCGTGCCTGCCCGGAACCCCCATGTCAGATGCGTCATCGGCATCGTGCGACTCGTGGAGGCCGCCATCTTGGTCGCCAGCCCCAACACCAACCGACACGTGCGACTCATTCTGGCTAGCGGCCCCGGCACCGACCAACACGTGCGACCGATGGGGACGGCCATCTTGATCGCCACCTACACCCCAGCCCGGCACGTGCGACTCATGGGCGCCGCCATCTTGTGACTCCACCGACCACACAGACTACCCGCAGCTGGGCGCAGTCGACCAGTCGCAGCCAAAACAACTGAAGAACTCCATGATGGTCGTCCGGATCAATGGGCATGAAGCCTCCTGTCTTTTGGACTCCGGGAGCACCGAGAGCTTTGTCCAACCTGACACAGTGAGGCGCTGCTCCCTTCACACCTACCCAGCCTCCCAAACAATCTCCCTTGCCTCCAGGTCCCATTCGGTTCAGATCGGGGGTACTGTATCGCCAATCTCGTGATGCAGGGCGCAGAGTACGCTCATTTCAAGCTCTACGTCCTCCCCCACCTCTGCGCCCCCCTGCTGCTTGGATTGGACTTTCAATGTAACCACCGAAGCCTGACCTACAGTTTGGCGGACCCTTGCCCCCCCTCACGGTGTGCAGCCTCGCGACCCTCAAGGCACCCCCCCCATCACTCTTTGCGAATCTCACCCCTGTCGTCTGTAAGCTCATCGCCACCAGGAGCACATGGTACAGTTCGCGAGACATGCCGTTTATCAAGTCTGAGGTCCAGCGACTGTTGAGTGAAGGGATCATCGAGGCCAGCAACAGCCCCTGGAGAGCGCAAGTGGTGGTTGTCCGGACCGGGGAAAAGAATTGGATGGTTGTGGACCACAGCCAGACAATTAACCGATTCACGCAACTCAATGTATACCCCCTCCCCCACATAGCGGAGATGGTCAACCAGATCGCACAGTACCGTGTGTTCTCAACGGTCGATCTGAAGTCGGCCTACCACCGGCTCCCAATCCACCCGGAAGAGCGCCACTACACTGCTTTTGAGGCAGCCGGCCGACTCTTCCAGTTACTCAGGGTCCCCTTCGGCGTCACTAACGGGGTCTCGGTCTTTCAGAGAAAGATGGACCGAATGGTGGACCAGTACGGTTTGCGGGCTACATACCTGTACTTGGACAATGTGATCATCTGCGGCCATGACCAGCAGGACCATGACACCAACCTGCAGAGGTTCCTCCAGGTTTCCCAACCCTCAACCTCACATACAACAAAGAAAAATGCGCCTTCCGTACTACCCGACTAGGCATCCTCGGCTATGTTGTAAAGAACGGAGTCCTAGGGCCCGACCCTGACCGTATGCATCCCTCACAGAACTCCCCCCCTCCCCACAGCCTCAAGGCCCTAAAACGATGCCTGGGGCTGTTCTCCTACTACGCCCGGTGGGTCCCCAACTATGCAGACAAGGCCCGCCTGATGCACTATCAATTATGCAAAGACGAGAGTAGGATGTAATCAAGGCTTTATTACACTGAGATGTGTGGCCTCTTACAGCAGCTGATGAAATGGCTGCTGTATGGGGAGCACAAATATTTATACTCCGCCTACTGGGCGGAGCCAGCAGGCAGGGTTCTACCCCCGTACCTGTAGTACAGGGGCCTTACCATAAAGCACCTATAACAACATCCTCTATATACAATATAAACATCAGTGGTGACTACCACATTCACCCCCTGTTAGAAATGAGTCCAGCGGGGGTGAGAACTATATACAGAAAATTGTGTTTTAAAAGTACAGTTAAAATTATAAATTCAGGTGGTCCGGTGCTTTAATCTGTCGTAGAGAGCGCCGTAGTTCTGGTGGCAACTCCGGCGGCGGCTTGGCCTTCGGAGACTCCGGGAGCGTGTCGAAATCCTCTTCATTCACGGGTGTGGGCAAGGGGAGGGTGGAGTATCTAGGAGCGGGAGCTGCGGTGGGGTGCGCTGGGGGAAGGGAGGGTGGCGCCGGGTCGGGAGGGGGGGGGTGTGTGGGAAACCAGCTGGCACCAGGTCCCTGAGGGAGACAGTGTCTTGGCGGCCGTCGGGGTACGCTACGTAAGCGTACTGCGGGATGGCGTGAAGTAGCTGTGCCCTTTCAACCAATGGGTCCGCCTTGTGGAGTCGATGTATGTACGGAGGAGAATGGGTCCTGGAGCTGCCAGCCACGTTGGGAGCGAAACTGCAGAGGTGGACTTCCTGGGGAAGGCAAAGAGACATTCATGAGGGGTTTCATTAGTCACGGTGCACAGGAGCGACCGAATGGAGTGGAGTGCATCAGGGAGGACCTCCTGCCAGCAGGAGGCCGGGAGATTTCTGGACCATAGGGCCAGTTGGACGGCCCTCCAAACCGCCCCATTTTCCCTCTCTACCTGCCCATTTCCCTTGGGGTTGTAGCTGGTCGTCCTGCTCGAGGCAATGCCCCTGTTGAGCAGGTACTGGCGCTGCTCATCGCTCATGAATGAGGATCCCCGGGTGCTGTGGACGTAGGCAAGGAAACCGAACAGAGCCAAGATGGTGTTGAGGGCTTTGATGATGGTGGCAGATGTCATGCCGGGGCATGGGACGGCAAAGGGGAATCGGGAGTATTCATCGACCACACTGAGAAAGTACGTGTTGCGGTCGGTGGAGGGGAGGGGCCCTTTGAAGTCCACGCTGAGGCGTTCAAAGGAGCGGGAGGTCTTCACCAGGTGCGCACAGTCTGGCCGGTAGAAGTGCGGTTTACACTCCGCGCAGACCTGGCAGTCTCTGGTGATCACCCTGACTTCCTCGATGGAATAGGGCAGGTTTCGGGCCTTGATAAAATGGTAAAAACGGGTGACTCCTGGGTGACAGAGGTTGTCGTGCAGGTTGCGGAGTCGGTCCACTTGTACGTTGGCACATGTACCTCGGGATAGGGCATCGGGGGCTCGTTGAGCTTACCGGGGCGATACAAAATCTCCTAGTTGTAGGTGGAGAGCTCGATCCGCCACCTCAAGATTTTATCATTGTTGATCTTACCCCACTGTGTCTTGTTGAACATGAAGGTAACCGACCGTTGGTCAGTGAGGAGAGTGAGTCTCCTGCCGGCCAGGTAATGCCTCCAATGCCGCACAGCTTCAACGATGGCTTGGGCCTCCTTTTCAACGGAGGAGTGCCGAATTTCGGAGGCATGGAGGGTGCGGGAAAAGATTGCCACGATCCTGCCTGCCTGGTTGAGGGTGGCGGCAAGAGCGAGTCTGATGCATCGCTCTCTACTTGGAATGGTAACATCTCGTCGACCGCGTGCATCGCGGCCTTGGCAATGTCGGCCTTGATATGGTTGAAGGCCTGGTGAGCCTCGGCCGTTAGTGGGAAAATGGAGGATTGGATGAGTGGGCGTGCCTTGTCCGCGTAGTTTGGAACCCATTGGGTGTAATACGAAACTAACCCCAGGCATCGTTTGAGGGCCTTTGGGCAGTGGGGGAGGGGGAGTTCCATGAGGGTCGCATGCGATCGGGGTCGGGCCGCAGAACTCAGTTCTGGACCACATAGCTGAGAATGGCTAAGCGGTTCATGCTGAACACACACTTCTCCTTGTTATACGCGAGGTTGAGGAGAGTGGCGGTGTGGAGAAATTTGGCATGGTTGGCGTCATGGTCCTGCTGATCGTGGCCGCAGATGGTGACATTGTTCAGGTATGGGAAGGTGGCCTGCAGGCCGTACCGGTCAACCGTTCGGTCCAACTCCCGTTGGAAGACCGAGACCCTGTTGGTGATGCTGAAGGGGACCCTAAGAAAGTGGTAAAGGCGGCCGTCTGCTTCGAACGCAGTGTATGGGCGGTCCGCCTTACGGATGGGGAACTGGTGGTAGGCGGATTTCAGGTCCACTGTCAAGAAGACCAGGTACTGTACAATCTGATTGACCATATCAGATATGCGTGGGAGGGGGTACGCGTTGAGTTGTGTGTACCGATTGATGGTCTGACTGTAGTCAACGACCATCCTATTTTTCTCCCCAGTTTTGACTACTACCACTTGGGCTCTCCAGGGGCTGTTGCTAGCTTTGATTATGCCTTCCCGAAGCAGCCGCTGGACGTCAGACCTGATGAAGGTCCTATCCTGGCACTGTACCTTCTGCTCCTGGTGGCAACGGTTTGCAATCCGTGGTTAGGTTTGCAAAAGGGGAAGGTGGGTCGACCTTGAGGGTCGCGAGGCCGCACACAGTAAGGGGTGGTAGGGGCCCGCCGAATTTCAGGGTTAGGCTCTGGAGGTTGCACTGGAAGTCCAGGTCGAGTAGCAAGGCAGCACAGTGGTTGGGGAGGACGTAGAGGCGGAAGCTGCTGAACTCCACGACCTGGACAGTGGGAGTGGCGATGCAGTACCCCCGGATCGCCACGGAGTGGGAACCGGAGGCCAGGGAGATTCTCTGATTGGCAGAGTGTACCGCAAGGGAGCAGCATCTTACCGTATCAGGGTGAATAAAGCTTTCAGTGCTCCCAGAGTCCAGCAGGCAGGAGATCTCGTATCCGTTGACGTTCATTTTAGTTGAACCAGTCGCGAGGTTGTGTGATCGAGACTGGTCAATTGTGACCGAGGCGAGACGTGGCTGGCATCAATGGTTGCAGGTGATGAGCGGCCTGGTGAGGTGCTTGACGGGCAGGGGTCCTGAGTTGGGCAAGATGGCGGCACCTACGAGCCGCACGTGTCGTGGGGGAGGCAAGAAGGCGGCGCCCTGGGGCTGCACATGTCTTCTCTAGGACCCTCTACGCTTCTGAAATTCGACACCCCTCGGTTGAGAAGGAAGCACAAGCCATAGTGGAAGCAGTGTGGCACTGAAGGCACTACCTAGCCAGTAGGAGGTTCACCCTAGTCACCGATCAACGATCGGTAGCCGTCATGTTTGACAACGTATAACGGGGCAAAATAAAAAATGATAAAATCTTGAGGTGGAGGATCGAACTCTTCACCTACAACTACGATATCAAGTATCGTCCTGGGAAGCTCAACGAGCCCCCAGATGCCCTGTCCCACGGCACATACTCCAGTGTGCAAGATGACCGACTTCGGGCTATCCACAATGACCTCTACCCGGGGGTCACCTGGCTTACCCACTTCATTAAGTCCCGCAATCTGCCTTTCTCCACCGAGGAGGTCAAGGCCATGACCAGGGACTGCCAAGTCTGCGCGGAGTGCAAACAGCACTTCTACCGGCCAGACAAGGCCCACCTGGTAAAGGCCCCCCGGCCCTTTGAGCGCCTAAGCACTGACTTCAAAGGGCCCCTCCCCTCCACCAACCAAAATATATACTTTCTCACCGTCGTAGACGAGTACTCCCGCTTCCCCTTCACCGTCCCCTGCCCCGACATGACCTCAGCCACGGTTATAAAGGCACTGCACAGCATCTTCACCCTATTCGGTTTGCCTGCCTACGGCCACAGTGACCGGGGCACATCGTTCATGAGCGATGAGCTACGTCAGTACCTGCTCAACAAAGGCATCACCTCGAACAGGACTACAAGCTATAACTCGCAGGGAAACGGGCAGATGGAGAGGGAGAACGCAACGGTATGGAAGGCCGTTCTTCTGGCCCTTAGGTCTAGAAATCTCCCAATCCCCCGCTGGCAGGAGGTCCTCCCTGATGCCCACCACTCTATCAGATCGCTCCTCTGCACAGCCACGAATGAAACCCCTCACGATCGTTTGTTTATCTTCCCCAGGAAGTCCGTCTCCAGGGTCTCGCTTCCAGCTTGGCTGAAAACTCCGGGACCAGTCCTTCTCCGGAGGCACATGAGGAGCCATAAGACTGACCCCCTGGTCGCGAGGGTCCAGCTGCTCCACGCGAACTCCCAGTATGCTTACATCGCGCACCAGGACGGAGGGCAAGATATGGTCTCCCTACGGGACCTGGCGCCAGCTGGTTCCCCCGCCAGTGCGGCCTCCCTGCCTACATCCCCCCTCCCCACTGCCCGCCCCCACCCCGTACACTCCCCTGGGTCTTCTGTATTGTTCCGCGCTGACACTGTCACCACCCATCACCCCCCCCCCCCCCCCCCCCCCACCACCCCCGCACCCCAACCATCTCCGACACCCCGGACTGAGGCTCAAGCTCCAGACACAATGCCCCTGGAATCACCACCTGCGACAACTGTGCCCACCGCACCACCAGAGCTGCGGAGGTCGAAGAGAACGATCCGGCCTCCAGATAGACTGAATATGTAATGACCCCACGTCACCCCTGCTGGACTTGATTTTTTTAACAGGAGGTGAATGTGGTGAATGTATTCACCATAGTACATGCATGATCCCGTAACCTGTGATCTATGACCTGGAAGTGGTGATATGAACTGCTTCCAGGTACTATACTGTGACCCCCGTATGGCTCCGCCTCTGGCTCCGCCCACCCCGGGGCCATATATAGGCCTGCCGCCTGTGGGTGGCATTCATCTGTACTACTGACTCTGGCTAGGCAAGTTCATGACTAATAAAGCCTATTGTTCACTCGGTCTCTCTGCCTCACTGTGAATTGAAGGTATATCAAGATGCCAGAACACATTTCTGCACTCACATCACATAGCAAACACCAGCTTAGAGCTGCATACTTCAGAGGTTATTAGTGAATTTGAGAAGGAATTGCAGAGTCAATCACAGATCATTGTAGAAAAAGAGATAAACGGAGAGACAAGAAGGGAAAATCGCATAATCATGAACCTTGTTGAGTTGCTTTCGGATTCTGGGCTCCTGGGAAAAGCTGGACCATAGCTTATTTTTTGAGTATTAATGGATGGTATTGTATTTGATTTGCGTCAAATGGTAAGCATGACACTCATCTGGCTAATCAAAATGGAACTGTTCTGAGTAATGTTGCAATTTCTACCACCGAGTCCTGCAAAGCTAATGAGGAGTACTCGTCTGTTCTGAATAAGCTGCAGCTGCAAGCAGATCTCAGGCATACGGATGAATTATCACTCTTGGGGTATCTCTCAGGGGCATTCTCACTGCTGATAACTAGGCATTGAAGTCCAAATTACAGGAAGTAATTAAGGATGGCTGTAACACACTTAACACAGTAGAGATAACCATGAGGGAGAAATTCAAAGTCCATACAGCAGCGCTGATCTATGCTTACAGAGATCATTGGCCAACTTTGGCATTCAGTCTCCAAATCTAGAACTCGTGCAGAAAGATGGCAACAAGTTGACATCAACACTTGCCTGTGACGATGGAAAAGTATCAGATTTTTTGATGCTTGCAACATGCAGAACCAGAACAAGACTGGTTAATCCAGGTACACACTCAAAGGTATTTGTGGCCAGTGCATATCTGACCAGCTTTTGGAATAAAAAACAACAACAACTTATAATTACATCGCGCCTTCAACGCAACAAATTGGTCCAGGGCGCTTCAAAAGAGACTTGCCTTCAATTTTTCTCTGAGAGTACACTTTGGAGTAGTAAACAAGACAATCCAGGTCATAGATCTTGCGATATACGAATGGATTCCAGTCCCTCACATTATCACATTCTATACGTGAATTCTTACACAACAAAAACAATTGAAACCTAAACATATTGAATGAACACAAAGAAAAAGGACACTGAAGCTTTTGGCAAAAAAAATCATAGAGATAGCAGACAAAGAAATGTATTTATAATGGCAGCACGAGTCTTGAACCACTGACAGCAACTACAGCCATATATAGTGAAAATTTTGCACTTGGATAGCAAGATAAAAATCCACCTCATTAAATTTATGCTTTGTAACTGTATGTTGTTTTATGTGCATTTTGGAAGGACACAGGTTCAATTTGCTTTGTTTGCAGTGAATTTCCCATGTCTTCCAACCTTCCATTCGTTATTTTCTGGAAGAATAGTTGGGTCAAGCCTCTGTTTGCTTTCAATTTTCAGATCTGCTTCCAGAGATAACACAATTTACTGATTACATCTCCAGTGAAGCATAGCTTTTGAACACACTGTTTTTTACTGAGGTTCAGATAGCTGACAGCTGCAGTAGTCATAATGCGTTGGGCATAGGCAGTTAAAATGGTCCGCTCCTTGTGCTTTCTAACTTACTAGCTGTCCTCTCCTGCTGTCCCTGCTTTTCCATCTACCCATGATGCTGTGTGTGTACTGCAAGGCTGTACTACATTCAATAATATATCTCCTATCTTTCCTCCTCTTTAAACTTTGCTATGTTACAACATCCCTTATTGATAGCAGCATTGATGCCTATGTCAATGGGAGAGAATGAATGTGGGAGAAAGTTACTGCCAAACAAGATTGTATCCTGTTAATTACTCATCACGAAGGGCTTTAAAGCAAAACTCCCTTTATGCTAATACATGGGCTGCAGCGATCAAAACACAAGTAATTTCAAAGGAAAATGATCACATCATCAGTATTAACAAGCAAAAATACAAACCAATTAACTTTACTCAGCATTGGCACCACCACAAACACACAGAAAAACTATCCCAAAGACTGTTCCTCTGAGCTATGCAAGGGTTCCTTCAATTCACACTTCATTCAATGTGCACCATCTTTCTTCTTTTCCATCCAATTCCCAAATTATTTCTATTGAAAAACAAAAACTGTATAATTTATTGATAGCAGTACTGCTGTCTATTTTTAAGCAGAACACTATATTATAGTTCTTGAAGTAACAGTAAATCAATACAATGCCACAAGATGTTTTGTTTGCTCACACCGACTTTCCTCACTGTATATATAACTATAGTGTGACCCAGTTTGACAAGTTAATGGATTTTGCTCTATCTGAAAGCTCCTGACGCAATGCGTGAGATTTATTTGTCAGTTAGTCTGCCTTAGTCTGTCTTCATGATAATGTGCAGAAAACAATTTTATAAAAATGCATGCAGTTACATACATCGAACATAGAGTTCGGAATAAATAATATTTGTTATTTTTCATTTATCTACTCTTCCACAAAGTCAATGTAATCTAATAAGAACAAAGAACAAAAAAAGGTACAGCACAGGAACAGGCACTTCGGCCCACCAGGCATACGCCGACCATACTGCCCGTCTAAACTAAAATCTTCTACACTTCCAGGGTCTGTGTCCCTCTATTCCCATCCTATTCATGTATTTGTTAAGATGCCCCTTAAACGTCACTATCGTCCCTGCTTCCACCACCACCTCCGGCAGCAAGTTCCAGGCACCCACTACCCTCTGTGTAAAAATACGTGCCTTGTACATCTCCTCTAAGTCTTGCCCCTCGCACCTTAATCCTATGCCCCCTTGTAATTGACCCCTCTACTCTGGGAAAAAGCCTCTGACTATCCACTCTGTCTATGCCGCTCATAATTTTGTAGACCTCTATCAAGTTGCCTCTCAACCTCCGACATTCCAGTGAGAACAAACCAAGTTTATTCAACCTTTGCTCATAGCTAATGCCCTTTATACGAGGCAACATCCTGGTAAATCTCTTCACACCCTCTCCGAAGTCTCCACATCCTTCTGGTAGTGTGGCGACCAGAATTGAACACTATACTCCAAGTGTGGCCTAACTAAGGTTCTATACAGCTGCAACATGACTTGCCAATTCTTATACTCAGTGCCCCGGCCAATGAAGGCAAGCATGCTGAATGCCTTCTTGACTAACTTCTGCACCTGTGTTGCCCCTTTCAGTGATCTGTGGACCTGTACATCTATATCTCTCTGACTGTCAATACTCTTGAGGGTTCTACCATTCACTGTATATTCCCTACCTGTATTAGACCTTCCAAAATGCATTACCTCACATTTGTCCGGATTAAACTCCATCTGCCATCTCTCTGCCCAAGTCTCGAAACGATCTAAATCCTGCTGTATCCTCTGACAGTCCTCATTGCTATCCGCAATTCCACCAACCTTTGTGTTGTCCGCAAACTTACTATTCAGACCAGTTACATTTTCCTCCAAATTAATAATAGAAGACCAATTCAAATTTTGCAGGCTTCCTTATCGTAAAAGAGCAGTGTTGGTAGGTGAAGATGCTGGAATCAGGACTATATGATTTCCTGTGACCTCCCCGGAATATGAACTTTCCCTTTAAGACAGTGATAGGTACCTACTTTTCTTATAGGTAATAAAAGTTTACAGGAAGTAATGATTTAGTGACATTATACTATTAAAAATCATATATTAGCCATGACAGCAGAGAATGCTGAGAGCATGGGAAAAGATCTGATAAGGAAATCAGTCTTCAAACTGAATAGACTCATTGTTATCATTATTGGGCAAACATCCCAGTTCTGGAAAACATGGTGGGAAACAGGTGGTTTGAAAAAAGTTTTCCTGTGCCATATTATCTCTTAAAACCTGACAGATAGACATTTCGGTCAATTTGATGAATTAAAATTATTTTAACCCAATCACAGTCAGAAAGGGGACAGAGTCTAAAATGATTATGATTTCTTTCAGAGACCGGCAGAAAATCTTTGCTCACTCTCTCTGAATTAATCTTGAACCTAACCTTTGAAACATAGTCCTACTTTGCTTTGCAAACAGTTATTTCCTTTTGTTTCATTTTTGTATTGGGCGTTTTGATCTGAATAAATTACCACAAACTGAATTGTATTTTGAATTCAATTCAACCATCTGTATTTACGTTGGACAAACAACTTTCTAGATTCTATATTTGCATAAAATTTGACTTGATCAGTAGACTTTGAACCTGACATAAATAAAGCTATACTTGACTTCACCCAACAAGCTCAGTCTTGAGTACTGTAAGATTAATATATAGTACGGCGATACATATATATTAACAAAGTACAGATCCATCAGACAGGCAGGCCTTC
Source organism: Scyliorhinus canicula (assembly GCF_902713615.1). NCBI lineage: Eukaryota > Metazoa > Chordata > Chondrichthyes > Carcharhiniformes > Scyliorhinidae > Scyliorhinus > Scyliorhinus canicula. Next base: position 103,364,291 of record NC_052158.1, read on the forward strand.
CCCTTTTAGGGGGCTGGGTTCCCCCTTTGCAAGGAGAGCCCCAGTTGTATAAAAACCCTGGCCGAGCTCCCTTAGAGGAGTGGAGGAGTGTTGTAATTGTATTGAAATAAACCTTGGGCGCAATTCTCCGCACTCACGACGGTGCGGAGAATAGCGTGGCTCGTAAAATTTTACGGCCACGCTAGTCCGACGCCCTCCCGCTATTCTCCCCCCCCCCCCCATGCCCGACTCCCGATACGAATCGCTGCCGCCGTTTTTTTACGGCCAGCAGCGATTCTCAGCTGGCCGATGGGCCGAGTTCCCAGCCCTTTACGGCTGTTTTTACGAATGGCAAACACACCTGGTCTGGCCGTTCGTAAAAACGGCCGTAAAGTCCCGATTTTTAAAACCATGGCACCGATTGGCACGGCAGTACCACGGCCGTGCCAAGGGTGCCATGGGCCCGCGATCGGTGGGCACCGATCGCGGGCAGCGGGTCCGATGCCCGCGCACTCTTTGTCCCTCCGCCGCCCCGCTGTATCACTTCGCGGGGCGGCTGAGGGGCATCCCGGCCCGCGCATGCGCGGGTTTCGCGCAAATGCGCGATGACGTCATCCGCGCATGCGCGGGTTAGAGTCTTCCAATCCGCGCATGCGCGGCTGAGATCATATGACGTGTCAGCCGGCGCAAACTCTGGCAAGCGGGCTTAATGAAATTCGTTAAGCCCGCGATGCCGGAGTTTACGGCGGCGGCATGCTAGCCCCGACCGGGGACCAGAATCGATTCCCGGTCGGGGGGGGGGGGGGGGGGCTGGCGTCAAACCCGCCCGGATTTGACGCCAGCCTTACGATTTCTCCCCCTCTGGGAGAATCGCGCCCCTTGTTCTGTAATTTCTACTTCTGTCTATGCATTCTGCCGACCATGGATTTAGCAGTAGAAAACGTGAAAGGATTTTCGGTTCAAAAGGAAAGGTGACGAAAGTATATCTCTCAAAAAGCTATCCAATTAGTCCCACTCTCTTTCTCTGCCAATTTTTCCCCTTGTATGTAAATGTCATACTCGCTTTTGAAATTTACCATTGGATTTGCTTCCAACACTCTTTCAAGCAGTGCATGCCAGATGACAACAACTTGCTGCGTAAAAACACTTCTCATCTCCTCTTTGTGTTTTTTGCCAACTACCATATTTACTTGGATCCTCTGGAGGGAAGATCTTATGAGAGAAGGCTGAGGGACCTGAGGCTGTTTTCGTTAGGGAGAAGAAGGTTAAGAGGTGACTTAATTGAGGCATACAAGATGATCAGAGGATTAGATAGGGTGGACAGTGAGAGCCGTTTTCCTCGGATGGTGATGTCTAGCACGAGGGGGCATAGCTTTAAATTGAGGGGAGATAGATATAGGACAGATATCAGAGGTAGGTTCTTTACTCAGAGAGTAGTAAGGGTGTGGAATGCCCTGCCTGCAGCAGTAGTGGACTCGCCAACACTAAGGGCATTCAAATGGTCATTGAATAAACATATGGATGATAAGGGAATAGTGTAGATGGGCTTTAGAGTGGTTTCACAGGTCGGCACAACATCGAGGGCCGAAGGGCCTGTACTGCGCTGTAATGTTCTATGTTCTATGTTCTGATTATCAACCCGCCTGCCAGTGGAAGCAGTTTTGTCTTATTTACCGTACTAAAAACTTCATAATTTTGAACACTTGTCGTGAGCATTAGAGATGCAGTGTTTTCATGAGCTCTGGCTCTACTTGTCTTTTAATCCTTTAATTTATACCAATGCACATCCCATAACTATGTATTTTCAGGATATATGTATTACACTATGTTCCTGGATGATCCTGGCTGGAGTTTGGTGATGAGAAGCCAAGTTAAATCAGAGAGAATCCTTGTTTGATTGAGGCAGTCGGAGATGGCTGGTATGAGGCCCCGCTTGCAGTGGTGGTTTTCCTGGTGATCAGGCCTACGCCTCGGCGATGCTGTCAGCTTCGGGATGATGTCATTGCGAATGAGGTTTGGATGATGATCTTGGCTCCGTGTGTAGGTGTTTGGTGCTTTGAACTGCGAAATATCCTTAAGGAAATAGTGGAAGCGCTGAAAGGAGCCACGGGAATGTGAACCCATGGGGCTGCCGACTCTGCAACCTACTGCCCAGGAATTGATAGGCACAGGAACAGCTGGTCTGTTTGTGCTCTGCATGTTTGCTTTAAACAGAGAGAAAATAAATGGTGAGGAAGACAGGCCGAAGGCTCGGTAACACAGATCAGGGCGCTGCAATCCAAAAATGGCGGGAATAAAAGGCATCCTGGACTCATTTGATGAGGAGGAGGAGACATGGAACTCTTATGAGGAAATATTCCGAGTTGCTCCTTAAAGCCAATCAGGCACCAGCAGACCTGCACACTGCAATCTTTCTCAGCTCAGTTGGGAGAAAAATATTAATGTTGCGACAGAATTTAGTACACCCAGCTAAACCTGGAGACAAGTCTTATAATGAGTTAATGACGATCGTGCAAGAACATTTCTCTCCCTGTCCACTATTAATAGTGAAAGATTCCACTTTCACCATCATGCACAGCAGGAAGAGGCGAACATTTCACAATTTGTTGCATTACTGCAAAAGCTCGCAAAGTACTGTGAATTTGGCCAGACTTTGAATGATACACTTCACAACTGATTAGTTTGAAGCCTCAGGAATGAAACCACCCAAAGGAAATTGTTGACTGAAGATGCAGTAATCCTAAAATCTGCTATAGAAATCGCAATGTAGGTGGGACTTGGTGCGAGGGAAGCTTCTCTGAATGCAGCTAAAGTTAACAAGATGGAGTCTGTGAGAAGCAGGTCCACCAAGAACCTATCATATCATTGCTGCAACCAAGTGGGGCATGTGGCTGGAAATGGTGGAATAAGCAGAACAAATGGAAAAGTTGTGGTAAAGTTGGTCACACTGCCAAGGCATGTTGGTCACGCCAACCTTCATTAGCACAAAAGAAGTGTACCTAGAAAAATACTGCAAAATCTACAGAGTAACTTTACCAGTTATGCGATCCAACTGAAAACTCATTGAGTACCATAGTGTCAAGTCGGCTTAAGCAATTTAAGCTCGCTGTTCTAGCAGTATAAAGAGTCCAGCAACGATTATGGGTGTATCCAAAATTAAATGGGAACACTATTAAGATGGAGCTCGATAAGGGCGCTGCAGTATCACTTATACCTTATTACCATTAGAAATGGAAGTATCTGCCATTGCAGTCATCTGATGTGGTATTGAGGACATATACTGAGGAGCTTGTGCCGCTGAAGGGCTTCGTCAAGACTTGGTGGCACAGTGGTTAGCACTGCTGCCTCACAAAACCAGGGTCCCGGGTTCAATTCGAGTCTTGAGTGACTGTCTGTGTGGAGTTTGGACTTTCTCCCTGTGTCTGCGTGGGTTTCCGCCCAATGCTCCTGTTTCCTCCCGCAATCCAAAGATGTGCAGGTTAAGTGGATTGGCCAGGCTAGATTGTCACTTAGTGTCCATGGATGTACAGGTTAGGTTACAGGAATAGGGCAGGGTAGTGGGTCTAGTGAAGGTGCTTTTTAAGAAGATCGATACAGACTCGATGGGCTGAATAGCCTCCTTCTGCGTTGTAAGAATTCTGATTCTAAAATGGAGTTGCCTCTTCACATTGTTCAAGAAAACTTACCAACATTGTTTAGGGGATCATGGTTAAGGAAGATTAAATTAAACTGGTCCTTTGTGAACCAACTTGTTGATTCTCCGAATGATCTTCAACCACCAGTGAGAAAGTATGCGATGATATACAAGGAGTCACTCGGATCCATAACTGGGTTCAAAGTGAAACTCGAAATAAAGGCAGACAGTGTACTTAAGTGTTTGAAAGCGTGTACTATACCCTACGCTATTCGACCTAAAGTGGAAGAAGAACTCGAGAGGTTGCTGAAGACAGGAGTGATTGAGCCTGTTGTTGGCCATGGGGAACGTGTTCTTGTGAGAAATTACACCTCAGGCGAAAACTGGACATCAGCAATTGTACTAGCAACAGGTCCTATTTCATATACTGTGCAAACTGACAATGAACAGATTTGGCGTCGGCACGTTGACCAATTGTTGTCTGCACGCTGTAAGACTCCAGAATCTGTACCAGATGTTTACACCTCAAGAGTATGGGCAGCGACATGTCAGACTTTAGGACTACAACTGCCAAGATTCTGGAGCCTGTTGCAACAGAGGCAACCACACAACCAGAGACAGTTGCTGAGTTGATTTCGACAGATGTAACACCAACCAGTGTACAGGAAGACACTCCTAGTATCCCTGAGAGCCAAATTCCTGAACATCGTGTTCTGCCAAAATGAGATGGACATCCACGCAAGAGACTGCCTTACTCATGTACATATGTATCCATAAAGTAATAATGTTAGTTATGGCATAAAGTGTTGGATCTATGTTAAAGTGTTTGATTAAGTAAAAATGCTGGGGACATTGCAGGAGTAAAGAAGGAGGGGTGTTATATATCAAAGTAACACCATCGGCTGGTTTAATGTCACGTATGATACAATAACATAATCAGAGCGTTTTGTGGGCTTTTGTGGAGTTCACCATTGTACCCGGTTTTGAGCAGCAGCTTGTAAATAAACCCCTTGCACTATGTTACATGAACGTGGGCCACCTCGGATTCTCTCTCTTTGTGGCTACAACAAAGAACATAACACATCAGCTGCAATGTAGCCCTTGACATCCAAAATTGCTGAGAACATTGTAGATGGTGGTATGTTTCTGTCTTATGCCCCTTCTCAATACCAGCTCACCCTTATTCTATCTGGGCTGATGAGCAAGCTCCTGATGGTGACACCATGGAGCTCATATTTCCCAACCCACGCCCCTTCCCTCATACCAAACGTCTCCTTCCAAGCCCATGTTTGCAGACACCGGAGAACTACTGCCTGCCCAGCCACATCCACCCAAGAGGAGGAATATGGGCAACAGAAATGCACTAATGAAGACGGCCCCGCCACTTAATCTGACACTCGCAGCCCAGCTCAGATACCAGCCCTGATTGTACATTGGAGGCAATTATAGAGTTGGGATCTGCACATGGTAAGTTACTAGGCATTGTGGACTGCAGCCAGGCCAGGAGGTAATGGTTAGTTTATTTGTCAGCTACCCCAGGGCAAAATTGCAGACCAGGTGAGGAGACCAGTGGGATAGCATACAGAAAAATGCTGATAGTCATGTAACTGAGATGCTGGGTGCATTAACTGGCCTTCCAGTCTGCCTTCTGTCACAGTCATGAAGCATGGAAGAGTGTGACTTTTAGTGGGAAGGCGTCATGGTATGGAGTTTGCATAAGAATCACCTTTCTTCTAATTTGGGAGCCTAACCCTTTAAATGACTCTACTTCTAGGCCCAATTTACAGCAGAATTCTTGTTTACAGAGTGATCAATCAATTTGTTGCCAGGACTAGCATTGCCCAAGTTATTGATCCCTCATCACATCAGTAGCATCCAACATAAGCAACATTGGGCCTCCATGGAACTGCCTCCAGTGGCCTTACATAAGAACATAAGAACTAGGAGCAGGAGTAGGCCATCTGGCCCCTCGAGCCTGCTCCGCCATTCAATTAGATCATGGCTGATCTTTTGTGGACTCAGCTCCACTTTCCGGCCCGAACACCATAACCCTTAATCCCTTTATTCTTCTTACAAATGAGGATGTTGTACCCTGTGCCGCATGCATAAAATACCAGAATCCCAAAAGCATTATCATTAGTCAGATGTGGCAGCACTAATTGTACTGCTGGTCAGCTATGCACCTGTTCACCTCAGAGCCCCCAACGGGGAAGGCTGGGATGAACCGGTTTCTTGACGGACTGGACATACCAGTCGTGGGAGAGGGCAGAAAACGGGATCTGGAAGCACCACTAGCACTGGGAGAGATCATGGAGAGCATTAGCTCCATGCAGGCGGGGAAGGCGCCGGGACCGGACGGATTCCCGGCGGACTTCTACAAAAAATTTGCGACAGCGCTGGCCCCGCACCTGCGGGAGATGTTCACAGACTCGCTAGCTAGGGGCACGTTGCCACCCACGTTAGCACAGGCCTCAATCTCGCTGATACCTAAGAAAGACAAAGACCCAATGGAATGTGGGTCATACAGACCCATATCTCTGCTGAATGCAGACGCAAAATACTGGCCAAAATCCTAGCCAAAAGGCTAGAAGACTGTGTACCTGAGGTGGTCACAGAGGACCAGACGGGCTTTGTCAAAGGTAGACAGCTTACCGCGAACATCAGGCGCCTGCTGAACGTGATAATGACCCCCTCCGGGGAGAGAACACAAGAGGTGATCGTCTCCCTGGACGCAGAAAAGGCCTTCGACAGAGTCGAGTGGAAATACCTCATAGAGGTACTGGAGCGGTTCGGGCTTGGAACAGGGTTCACCGCTTGGGTAAAGCTCCTGTACAACGCTCCCATGGCGAGTGTACAGACCAACAATACCAACTCCCAATACTTCCAGCTGCACAGGGGCACCAGTCAAGGATGCCCACTGTCCCCGCTGCTGTTTGCACTAGCAATTGAACCGCTAGCAATCGCGCTCAGGGCAGCAAAAAATTGGAGGGGGATCCGAAGGGGAGGTAGAGAGCACAGAGTCTCACTCTATGCGGATGATCTGCTCCTCTATATCTCGGACCCACAAAGCAGCATGGACGGAATCATCGCGCTCCTGAAAGAGTTTGGAGCCTTCTCGGGCTACAAACTCAACATGAGCAAAAGTGAGATCTTCCCAGTACACCCGCAAGGGGGGGGGGGGCAGCACTAAAGGGGCTGCCGTTCAAACAAGCCCGACATAAATTCCGCTACCTGGGGATCCAAATAGCCCATGACTGGAAAGGGATCCACAAATGGAACCTCACCAGCCTGACGGAGGAAGTTAAAAAAGACCTGCAAAGATGGAACACACTCCCGCTCTCCCTCGCGGGGAGAGTTCAGACGATCAAAATGAACGTACTGCCCAGGTTCCTCTTCCTGTTTAGATCCATTCCGATCTACATCCCCAAGGCCTTTTTCAAAGCGCTGGACAAACTCATCATGGCGTTCGTATGGGGGAGTAAAAATGCTAGGATCCCAAAGAAGGTCTTACAAAAAACAAAAACCAGGGGAGGGTTAGCCCTCCCGAATCTACAATTCTACCACTGGGCAGCAACAGCCGAGCGAGTAAGGGGATGGATCCAGGAGCCAGAGGCTGAGTGGGTGCGTGCGGAGGAGGCCTCCTGCATGGGAACCTCCCTCCGGGCCCTCGCCACGGCAGCACTCCCATCCCCACCCAAAAAACACTCCAGCAGCCCAGTGGTGACAGCCACCCTCCAATCCTGGAACCAACTGCGGCAGCAACTTGGCCTGACCAAAATGTCGAACAGGGCTCCCATCTGCAACAACCATAGGTTCACACCAGCACTGACTGACGCCACCTTCAAAAGGTGGAGGCAGGACGGGGGGACACTGACAGTCAGGGACCTATACACGGACGACAGGATCGCAACACTGGACAAACTGACAGAGAAATTTCAGCTAGCTGGGAGGGAACGAGCTACGGTACCTGCAGCTCAAAACTTCCTACGAAAGGAGACAAGGACGTACCCACAACCGCCACGACAGACACTACTGGAAGACCTACTGGACGCAAGTATCCTAGAGAAAGGGAACTGTAGTGACATGTATGACCGACTGGTAGATAGGGACGACACCGTACTGGACGCAACAAGGAGGAAATGGGAGGACGACCTGGGGATGGAGATAGGGTGGGGACTCTGGAGCGAAGCACTGCATAGGGTCAACTCCACCTCCACGTGCGCAAGGCTCAGCCTGACGCAACTAAAAGTGGTACATAGAGCCCACTTAACAAGAACCCGTATGAGTAGGTTCTTCCCGGAGGTGGAAGACAGATGTGAACGGTGCCAAAGAGGCCCGGCCAACCACGCCCACATGTTCTGGTCTTGCCCCAGACTCGTGGAGTACTGGACAGCCTTCCGAGGTTATGTCCAAAGTGGTGGGAGTGAGGGTGGAGCCATGCCCGATAGTGGCGGTCTTCGGGGTTTCAGAACAGCCAGATCTATTCCTGGGGAGGAGGGCGGACGCCCTTGCCTTTGCCTCCCTGATCGCCCGCCGTAGAATCCTGTTTGGCTGGCGGTCAGCAGCACCGCCCAGAGCTGCGGACTGGCTGTCCGACCTCTCGGAATCTCTCCAAATGGAGAAAATCAAATTTGCCATCCGAGGGACGGACGACGGCTTCCACAGAACGTGGGAGCCATTCATGCAACTGTTCCGGGACCTATTTGTGGCCAATGTACAAGAGGAAGAATAGTCGGGGGAAGGTAGCGGGAGGGGGGGGGGGGGGGGCTACAGGTTCGTTACGGGGGTTCGATGGCTAGCTGAGGCCCAAAACCAAACTAATAAACATGTTGAGGGGGGGGGGGGGGGGGGGGGGGGGGGGCGCAGTTACTACTACGAAGATGCTTACCTGTAAATATGTATGTTAATTTTTGCGTGTTTGTTTTTTTTTTTCTCTTCTAACAATTTGTAATTTGTTCAATATAAAATATGTAAACTGAATAAAAACATTTATAAAAAAAAAAGCTATGCACCTGTTTGTGGGGGACAGGAAATCGGGCCTACACAGGGGCTGGTTTAGCTCACTGAGCTAAATCGCTGGCTTTTAAAGCAGACCAAGCAGGCAAGCAGCACGGTTCGATTCCCGTACCAGCCTCCCCGGACAGGCGCCGGAATGTGGCGACTAGGGGCTTTTCACAGTAACTTCATTGAAGCCTACTTGTGACAATAAGCGATTCAAACCGAACATGTATAACAAACTGCAGCTGCATTCTGCAACCACTAACCTCTCTCTGCACATTAAAAGCCATTACTTGTGTCACTCGTTCAGGTGCTGAAAATGTCAACACAATTATGCCATTTCATGAACAACGAGCACAGCCAGTCTGAAGATGGTAAAAGTCAAGAACCATGCTGACCTTGATGGGCACAAGTGTGGAAATGTACTTCCACTTCTTGTTGCTCTTCTTGGAAATAAAACACATTTTATGATTCATGGAAGGACTAATTATTTAAGTCTCTGAATGTAAATGCTACCAAGGAAATTGGGAAAATTCCTTGCTCTTCTTTGAAGATTGCCATGGAAACCTTAACATCCCACTGGGAGGGCAGACTGGTTCAAAGTTTAACATCTCCTCTACAAGGTGGCACAGCTCTTCTTCATATGGAGTACCATATGAAGCTACCATTGGGAACCACGGTGGTGGCACATCTGGACAAGTCTCTGGAATAGGGTTATTGATAAAATTGCTATCACTGAGCCAAGGTTGACACCCTGGAGTAGGAGATTTTCAACTGCTAGTTATCCATATCCACCAAAGAAATGAACTTGTGATTGCAAAGAACTGACCGAGGAGCAATGGGAGAATATCTGATACATATTATATTCTCTTCAGTTATATTGTGTAAACATGGATGGTGCAAAGGGGAATCATACTTCCAGATTAATTTTTCAGTGCATCTGTCCTTGTACTTTCACTTACCTAGGCCAACCTGATGAGGTTATCAAAATGTTTCCGGCACTATACTGCTATTTGTTGGGTCACTGATGTTGCAATCTCTGCCTGTGCCATATCCCTCCATATACAGTCTGCATCTTTCATTTACAGAACTTCCTGCCTCGCAAGTAACATTTCTCTCCTTGCCTTTATCTCATGGAAGCCTCTTAGGATCCAATAATAATAATCTTTATTGGTGTCACAAGTAGGTTTACATTAACACTGCAATTAAGTTACTGTGAAAATCCTCATGTCGCCACACCACGGCTCCTGTTCGGGTACACTGAGGAAGAATTCCGAATGTCCAACTCACCGAACAAGCACATCTTTCAGAACTTGTGGAAGAAAACCGGATCACCTGGAGGAAACCCATGCAGACTCGGGGAGAATGTGCAGACAGTGACCCAAGCGGGAATCTAACCCAGGTCCCTTGCAACCTTCCCTTCACTAAAGTAGACACCATTGACCCTCTCCTACCACCTCCACCCCTCCCATGCTGGTACTGATATTCTCTTCTCACTGTTCTTCTTCTGCCTTCTTCCTTCATAATTGAATTGACTTCTAGTCCACTAAGGTACATTGAAGCTAGATTTTCTCAGGGATACTCAACTAATACAGTGGTGCAATGTTCTGTAAGGATGGGTCTTTCAGTATTGAATATAATGTTTTTGTTGTTGAACTGGGAGAATTTGTTCCTTTGTAAATTTGTTCTCTCTGCCTCATTCAGATAGTTCAATGGACACAGCCAATGGGATTGTTATTCGTTCAAATATTTTAGCTGCAACTTTCATTACCAATGTCTCATGAAAATGTTATATAGAAAACTGAAGGCATTAAAAATACATAGGGCAACATAGTATGCTTGATGTCTTGTATATCAACATTCACTGACAACAAAATCTATACTCCAGCATTAACTGAATTAACGGCAACTGGTGTTTATATTCTTTCCAAAACAGACCAAGCTCAAAAGCTGTTGAAAGCCTACCTTAAATGATCAAGCGAATACAAAGCAAATCCTGAACTAGAGTTAGTAAATACAACAAAGGACTTGGATTCAATGATTCAACTCTGTAAATGTGAGTTTGGTTTGCCCGTGGCACGCAATCTCGTAAAATTGGCTGGCAATGTTCGCTGAATGCCACAATACACAAATCACGATTTTATATTATTCAGGGGAGTTTGGGAAATAATCCTTTTGTACAGTTTTACCACAATTACTCATCTATTTCAAAAAAACTCAAGACATTTTACATTTTCACATTTATTTGTAAGATCTGCTTCATATATCTTCAAGCCTTGACTCCACAAACACTGACGCCAATGTTTAGAGAATTCGGAGGTCAATTTACTATTAAGAAATTATGCACCTGACAAGTCTGTAAGTTTAATGTTGTATTAGCGTGAAAACGTTTTTTTGTATGAATATTGCTGTACTATTAGTGAATGGCTCCTCCTGCTGGTTGCTCGAGTACTTCCCCAATTTCTTTGGCATCGTTAACACTAAACAAATTGAAAACAGTTCATACCTGAACATAAAGAATATTAAAATGAGAAAATGTTGGGACAATGTGGGTGGATGTTGTACATTTCCACTGAATAAGTGTAGCTGTGGAGACACAGAATTTCAGATGTCTGCAGAATCAATGTTTGTTCCTTGGGCAAATTCACTTTTTTCAAGTTTGCACGTACTAATTAATCCACCAGATCAAAGAAAATCAGAAATAATTATCACCATATCTTTAACTGTGACTGAAATCGCCTTCAAAAATAGTTCCTAAATATAATAAACTTTTAGGTTCATGGGTAAAATATTTGAGTTAAAACAATCATTAGTCATGCTCCATCTTGCCATCTGTTTCAACATTTGAGCAGAACGCATGTGATGTAACATCTGGAAGAATCAATAGAAATTAATTGGCAGGATTTTCCCATGGGCTTCGGCATCCTAACTTCAGGATCAAATAGGGGTCCTGAGTCCACACTTGCTGGGTACAAGACCAGTGGCACAATCTTCCTCCTCTGTACTCAGCCTTCTCTTTAAGGACAGTGGGCAGGCTCCTGATGAGGCGAGCCCAATCACAGGACCAACAGTTCTGTAGCCCTGGTAGTCCCACTGGGTCCGGCATGGTAAAGGTGCCTCAACATGGAAGCTCCTTCACAGTTGTAAAATTAAATTAATTATTCGAATGGGTGGAAACTGGAGCAAAGGGGAAACCCCTGAGTGAATCATTTGAACTGCAGGTGTGGTCTTTCTTGCCCACAACCCTGTCATGGAGCATGCCATTGGGAGGTTGAAGGCCTCTACATGTGGCGTGGAGCCACTTTGCTGCTGGCAAAATGCAAGGCCACAGATAAGCCTCCTAATTGGTGTCTCAAGAATGTTAATTGGCTGATCCCCGAACAGGCGCCGGAATGTGGCAACTAGGGGCTTTTCACAGTAACTTCATTTGAAGCCTACTTGTGACAATAAGCGATTTTCATTTCATTTTTATTTCATTTCATTTCAACATAAGAAATAGGAGCAGCAGTAGACCATAGACCATTTGGCCCCTCGAATCTGCTCCAACATTCAATAAAATTATGGTATATCTCTATGGTGCACGTAGCTCAGGGGTGGGCAAACTTTTCCATGCAAGGGCCACATTCAGAAATTCACAATTTTAAAGGGCCGCATAGTATATTAAGTAAAATAATTACTTCACCCGGTTATGATTCTGGGCGCCTCATATAGAAACATAGACCAGTACAGCACAGAACAGGCCCTTGGCCCTCGATGTTGTGCCGAGCAATGATCACCCTACTCAAGTCAAAGTATACACCCTATACCCGTAACCCAACAGCCCCCCCCCCCCCCCCCCCCCCCCCCCATTAACCTTAAAAAAAATTTTTTTTTTTTAATGACTTGGTGGGCCGCATAAAGACCTTTGGTGGCCGCATGCGGCCCGCGGGCCGTAGTTTGCCCACCCCTGACGTAGCTGATCCACGTCCCATCACACCCCTGAAAACATTCCCAGGATGTGGAAATGCATTGTGGAGCTATCCCGATGTGGCATCCCCCATTTCTTCTGCCCCTACACAAAACACCAAGCCTGCTGTGGTAACGTGTCCCTTTAAGGGACAAGTCCTCAGAGGGTCATGTGAGCTTCTTGGCCAATCAGGCCAGAACGTGCAAATCCTGAGGCGGAATGCGGGTTTTCTTTGCAGTTTCCGTGGCAGTCCAGAGTCATGAAATCCCTGTTTCGCTCTCTGTGAATAGTTACTTACCTTAATAAACCGTTCATTCATTGATCTACTTGGTGGTCACCAGTGTTACAGGAAACATTTGGCGACAAGAATCAATTGGAGAGCCTTCCTCCTGCTACAGAAATCAGTGTGGAAGCCACTTTTTGAAGAAAACACAATCAGCAGTCTGAGAGTTTCAAATAGCCCTTTTTGGTAAACTTAAGCCATTCTGCCCTAACACGGAGCGATAGATGCTATATGTCGAATGGCTGCCAAAATTTTTTAAGGCCAATGGAATTGGGGGGGGGGAAGGAGAAGCAATGGGTAGTTCTATTAACAGCCTGTGGGGCTCTGACCTATAACCTGATGAGGAATCTGCCTTCTCCAGATGACCCCAACTCCAGCTTGTGGAATTAGGCAAGAGACATTATCACCAGAAGCCCTTGGTAATAATGAAATTAGACAAGTTTAATTTGACATCAAGCACCCCAGAAGAAACAAGATGAGTTAGGCAAGATACAGGGCCTAAAAGCAAAATTTACATGGATCCTGAGGCCACAAACAAGTTTTGCAGAACCTGTCCCATTCCCTGTGTCGTACATGAGGAGGCGGAGTCTGAACTCAAGGGACTGAGAGTGCCGTCAACATTCAAAGGCATGAAGAAATAATTATCAGCCTCTCTACTGACCAAACTGGCACGATTCCTGATCGCCTATGGAACAACACCTCATGTACCACAGATGTTACATCGGCTGAATTATTAATGGGCAGACATATTAGAACAAGATTAGGCCTGGTATTCAGAATTTGGCAGGGGCTTGAAGGCAAAATAGAATGCACAGATGAGGCATCACAACTCAGCAAAAAGCCGAGAGAACATTTGAGGTGGACAAATTGGTACATTTTTGGTGCTGGTCCACATTGGGTCCCTGGAATGGTTGTGGCCAGAACAGGTCCAGTGTCTTATGACATAGATGGCAACGGTAAAAGGGTGAAGAAACACCTGGACCATTTGAAAAGAAGAGAATCGCACACTGAGTCAGCGGGGCCAGTCCAACCCTAGTAAGCCTGTCAGTGATATTGCTATGGATGAAAGTAATGCTACAGGAAGCTACCCTGAGGAAGAGTCAAGTAATGGCTGGAGAAGTTATCGGCACTGACGCAACCTCGCAAGTCGAGAGTGAATCCACTGACGTTCAAACCAAATTTACTTCTACTGCAGAGCACCCGCCAGTGAATTACCACACTCCCAAAGAATCATAAGTCTTCAGACTGACTTGCCTTCGAAGGAATTCATTGTATAATAGTTCCATTGTTACTGAAATATGCTAATCAGGAAGTTAAGGGGAAGGGATGTGGCAGTTTGCCCCTTTAAAGAGTGAGTTCTCTGAGGGTCATGTGATCCATTCGGCCAATCAGGCCGGATCGCATGAATCCTGGGCTTGAGCGAGGGTTTTCCTCGCCAGTTTGGAGTCTGGAGTAATGGACTACAATAGCCTTTATCTCAATCTCTGTAGACACTTATTACCTTAATAAACTGTTTATTCTTTGATCTACTTGGTGGTCACCAGGCTTACAGGATACTACACCTGCCACCACAGGGCAGGAGAAATTCAGTCCAGTTTCTCTGACTATTTACTAATAAGTTCGTCAAATTCTCCACAGGCCCAGTGGAATCCCTGAGAAGTATCAAAATGGTCCTTAGGGCATCTAAAATATAACGAATATTCACATTAACAGTTGCTGTGTTTACCTTTGTAAAAGTCTAAATATCATTAGATACTTTTTGATTGAATGTTCATTAAACAATTTTTTTCTTCCTTCTTTGTTCAGACCCTTTGACATTGTGGAAAATGTATTCAAGGAAAGGAAGAAAATGTGTGACAATGCTATAACGTAGCTCAGTCCCAGAGACTTCACTTCCTCAATTGTTCAGAAACATGTCCCTTACCTGTATCAGTGGACATGCCAGAAACAGACTGCCTTGCACAAAGTAATTCATCAAGCATGTCTGATGAAGTTTAATTCCATCTAAGTGTCATTTGCTAATGTTCCTTTAAGTGTACTGCTTAATAATAAACATTAATCAATGTAGCTGCTTTGTAATGATCAGAGATTACTTACAAACTCTGAAGCTCATTGTCATTGTAACACCTTCATATTAATGAGTCCAAAATCCCTGCAATCATTGGACTTTCATATGTAGTAAACAAATCTGTAATTTTGCATAAGGGGAGAAACTAACACCAGTGTAAATGTATCTTGAATGCACACTGTGCTAACAAAGTGAGATTCAAGTATTATTGGAATCATTTGGTTAATTCTCGACTTCTCTGGTACTACACAATTCCTATGATTAATGCCAGTGAGGTGGAAGTGGCAGAAAGGTGGAGTGTGGTATTGGGTGTTATTTTGCAATCTGTGAACAATGTTACTATGAAATATGTTGAGAATTCTGATACATGCAAAATGTACATGGAATAGAATGCGAGTCATCAGCAATAATTCACAAAACCCATGAGAATTCGCGATGAGCAATCATTGTACACAAACACTTCTGAATATAGGACAGGTACACCAGAAATAGTCTATTCAACAGCCCTCTGTTTCTCCTAAACAAAAATCATACCTGGATAATATAATGCTGATACAAATAGATATTTTTCATTGCTCTTTATATTTGTACAAGTAGACTAAATAAAACAGAAACGGTGGCATGCGGCACAGTGGTTAGCACTGGGAATGTGGCGCTGAACACCCGGGTTTGAATCCTGGCCCTGGGTCACTGTCCGTGTGTAGTTTGCACATTCTCCCCATGTCTGCGTGAGTTGCACCCCCACAACCCAAAAGATGTACAGGGTAGGTGGATTGCCATGCTAAATTGCCTCTTAATTGGAAAAAAAATAATTGGGTACTCTAAATTTATTTAAAAAAACAGAAACCATTAAATCATCATCTTACTGGTAGAAATCAGTTTTTCTTTTGTGTCGAGGCTATCGTTTTTTCCAATGTACACTGTAAAGGAAATTTTGAAAAGCTTCTCAGCTGTGATCACTGGGAGCTCCAACTGGAAAACAAGTGGAAGAGCTTGGCATAGCTAATTTGCAGGGCTCATGATTTTAAAATGAAGCAGTGAAAACTGGGTGCACCATCTGTGTGCTTAACTCGGCACTAATTCTCCAATCATCATTCTTACCACATTAGATTAGGTCAGGGAACAGGATGACACAGCATGGTCCTGTTGTATTCAACAACAAACCTTTTAGAATTCTAAATTCACAAACATTATCTTATGTGCCACAATCTGGAGAGGAATCGCCACTCAAATAGCATGAGCTGCAATTACTTCACAACTTAGCAGAAAACATTACAAACCAACTTATTACCAAGTCACAAATATAGACTTGGTGTAAGCAAATGCTGAGTTTGTTCCAGAGCATGGAATATATGTGTTTGAAATAATTTGTTTTGCAAATATCCAAGTACTAAAACTTGATATTTTAAGCATATCTATTTAGGACCAGAGCCATGGAAGTGACTGCTAATTATGTTCTGTGCCACAAGTACCTTTTAAACTCTGATGGAGCAATCATAGAGATCAGTCAATCTCTTGTGTTTAAAGTGCCTTTTGGAATATGTGTACTTTGGCTAACAATGTCCAACAATATATGCAATCGTTACAGCAGAGAATGAAAGTATGCTGAAGACCATATTCACACTGAATTATTTCCTTAGTCAGGAATGTACACATCTACTGCAAGAAGAAAACTTCAATTTATTAATGTCCAGGTCACATTTAACACTAGAAATACCATTTCAAATTCAGGACTAGACAGATTGATGAATAATTAATATCTCCCTATGTGGCTCGGTATCAAATTTTGTTGGATAGTGATCCTGTGAAGCACCTTGGAATGATTTTCTATGTCAAATGTTCGATATAAATATAAGTTGTTGTTGTTGTTGTTTGGCAGTAAACAGATCACTATCTCTATGTTATTTTAACTTCAGCCAGTCTCTCATTCTAAGTGACAACAAGTTGCAGCCTGAATCTGTAGCATTGAATTTCAGCACCCAAATTCCCAATGCCTCACAGAAGAGCTGCAATATAAGATAACTCTACCCACATGGAAGGCATACGCACAATGATGCATTTAAATGTGTTTTTGATCCTTTCCGTTTCATGAGTGAAGATACAAGACAGCTTAAGGAGTAATGACTGAGCACTATTTTGGGCTCTGAACCATGTTGAACTGTGCTGGCTTGCTGTCATGGCAAACATAACACTCTCAAAATTGAAGGTTGTAATTCAATGTCAGGGTTCAGATGACTTTCACACGTCTCTCGACCAATGCTATCGGAATTCCTTCATCGAGTTACAACCTTGCAGCTCACTGCCTGAGGTCTATTACTATATATAAAACAGGCATTGGTACAACTCATCTCAGTGAACATACCTCATTAGAAATATTTGTCTTTGTGTGTTATAATGTCCTATCTGGGAAAAGCGCTGAAAAAGGACTTTTGTGAAAATGCAAAGGAGATGATTTTTGAAACTTTTGGCGCAACGCCAGTTAGTCATACCATGAAATAGACTGTGCCATAGATTTCAATAAGCATAAAAACACTCTCCAAAACAGCAGGTTTCATCTTAATCACATCAGGCCTACCAGACACAAATGGATGGCCAGAGATTTTCAACTGAAAACCAGCTACTTCGCAGTTTTGAACATTTTAGGGCAGGAATTCTCCCATACCCGTGCGGGGCTTGGGCCGGTACCGGCTTGGAACTGAGGATGGCCGTGAACCCACTACCGGCGTTCAGAACGCCCATAAGTGGTGGAATCCTCTGCACCTTCAGGGCTAGGCCACCCACGGACTGGGTTTGCACCCGCCGGCGGGATAGGGGCCTGGCACCTGCCAACGGCGCCGAAGGGCCTCCGTCGGCCGGTGCGAGTCGGCACATGCGCGGGAGCGCCAGCGCATGCTGGCATCATCCACGCGCATGCGCCACAGGGATTCACTTCCGCATCAGCCATCGCGGAGGACCACAACGGCCAATGCGGAAGGAATAGAGTGCCCCCATGGCACAGGCCCGCCCGATGGATCGGTGGGCCCCGACCACGGATCGGTGCGCCCCGACCGCGGGTCAGGCCACGTGGGGTACCTTCCGGGGCAAGATCCCGCATGACCCCCAGGAACCCCGGAGCCGCCGTGCCACCAGCTACAGGTGGGCGGGACTTCAGCCCATCGCGAGCCGGGAGAATTCGGGCGGAGGGCCCCGGCGCCCATTGGTCGCGCTGGACACTGCTATTCTCGAGGCAGGCGGCACGACTCACGCCACACGGTTTTTGGGGGGTCGGGAGAATTGGGAGGACGGCAGGGGTGGGATTCACGCCGATCCCCGGCGATTCTCCCACCCGGCGGGGGTCGGAGAATCCCGCCCGTGATTACCATCGGGTGGTTGGGCGCAAACCAGATTGCATCCACTTGTGCTTTGAAATTTCTTTGGAGGGGGGTGAGTTTTTGCACCGCCGTTGAGAGGGGACGGGGCCTAAACATGCCAACAAACACAGCCTCGCAGAAGTCGGCGGTGCCCCCATCCACAAGTGTCAGTAAAGGCCCCCTCCCCCTTGTCCCGCAAAGGATCACTGGCAGCGGGACCTCCCAATGGGCCTCCCTTCAGACCCATCCACCTTCTCACCGGCATCAGGTTGAGCGATACCTCACTGGTGGGGTCACAAATGCACTCTCTAAGGCCGCGCTCCTTCATACCCACCCCCCATACACCCTCATTTCAGGCCCCACTCCGTGGCAGTGCCAACCTGGCAGTGACCCCTGGAACCCGGGCAGTACCTATCTGGCAGTGCCAGGCCATGTCCCTAACCACCTGGGGCTCCAATATCCTCTGAGCCTCTGGGTGTGGTCATCACGTCTGATTTCCAGTTTTGGAGTTCCAGTAGTGATTCCTGGTGGCCTCATGCTGTGCTAACAGCAGGAGAATACCGGAGCCGTAAGAACCTGGGTTTGCAACTGACCCAACATATTTAAATGATGATTTAAATACACTAATCTGGTTCACGTCAAGCAGGGCGTGAACCAGATAAAGTTAGCTGCAGTGTGCTGACTAAAGGAGCATCGTGCGCTGATAAGCACCAAGCACGAACATGTTAAGGGGCTGACACGCTATTCTCCTGGCATAGTGGGATGTGCGCCGGACGCAACATGACTGGAGAATCCCCCCTGGATGTGTGGATAAAGTGAGGAGGAGCAAGGGGGCACAACTGGGAAACCTCAGTCACTGCATTGAACCAAAGGCTCACCTTATCCAAATTTCATGCAGGACTGTAAGTTACCTGCTTCGGGCAGAAATTACATATTACATGAATTGGGGAGTTATGCAGGTTGAAGATCCTATTTGCCATTTTTAGATACAAATGGATGGTACCAAGCCAGGTTTTACAAGGTGGTGAGCTGCTAAGCCGCAGTCCTTACTGGAAATTACTGGTGGTTGCACATGAATGCAGGATCAGTGTGGGAGCCAGGAAATTTTCTGCCCTCCTATAACTTGCAAGCTATAACAAACTGTTAGTTTAGCACCCACAGCTTCCTGACTATATTCAAATAAAACCCAAACTTTAGTATGGTTCAGGCCTTCTGATCTCATCTTCAGAAAGTGGCATGGATTTTACACACAGTTTTGGGACAGAAGTTGAAAAGCTGCTCCCAATAGGTTCGTAACACTAACTTGAGGATTTCTCTGATATGTCATTTTATGAATGGATAATCCATTAATTATTTTCAACTAAGAGAATGTTTCTGTATGATTCCCAAGGGCAATATTACTCTGGATGTACTTCTAACAGATGATGCAAACCACATATGTACAGCATGTGAGCATTGTGGAGTGCTGCAATCTGACCTGCTGAATGTGCCATGGAAAATTTACAATGGAAAAAGCGTCTCAGATGAGAGACAATCCAGGATCCTCCCGCCATCAGGATTTTCTGGTCCTTCCAGCGGCGAACTCCCATGGTCGGTTCCCCAGAGGCATGGCCAATGAGCAACGGAAATGGCCGTTGACTTCTGCAGGACCGGAAGATCCCACTGGTGGCCAATGATGAACCGTCTTTGCACCCACCGCCGGAAAATCCACCATGGGGGGGGGGGGGGGGGGGGGGGACTGGAGGTAGATCCCATCCAAGGGTATGATGTAAAGTGGATTTAAAAAAGGATTTGTTGTGTATATGTTTTTCCTATGCCTTA